>NC_061513.1:112514870-112559900 GCF_022539505.1 Lolium rigidum | reverse complement strand
TGTGGGTCATCATAGTGCATCTACTCAGTGCTGTAATTTGTTCCAAACAAAGGCTTTAGTTGGTCCTGACAAGGCTTGCAAGGTCATTATTGATGGCGGGAGTTGCCGCAATTTAGCAAGCAAAGAGTTGTGTACCAAGCTGAAGTTGAAGTATCTACCGCACCCGCATCCATACTATATTCAGTGGTTGAGCGATAATGGTGAGATGAAGGTAAACCACATGGTGCGTGTTGAATTTGCTATTGGACCGTATAAGGATTGCATTGATTTTGATGTGGTTCCTATGACAGTGTGTCACCTACTATTGGGTCGGCCTTGGCTCTATGATCGTTCTGTGCAACACAATGGCCGTGCCAATACATATCACTTGGAGTTCAAGGGCAAGAAAATCAACTTACATCCTATGTCACCACAGCAAATTGTCAATGAATCTCGTCAGAAAGTTGAAGTAAACTTGGAGGATGCTTATTTAGATAGGCGAGAGAATTGTAATGTCAGGAGTGATATAACGAAAAGTGAGAGAGTGAATTCCTTAGTCTCATTAGCCACCAAAGAAGACATGAGAGAATTTAGTGAGGATCCTTCGGCCATGACTCTTGTGCTCTTGTACAGGGGTTCGGTTTTGGTTTCTAATGACATGACCCCTCTTCCTCTTGGTGTTTCTAATGTTTTGTAGGAATTTGGCGACGTGTTTCCGGATGAGGTACCCGCGGGACTTCCACCATTGCGAGGTATTGAGCATCAAATTGACTTGATCCCCGGAGCTTCGCTACCCAATCGGGCACCATATAGAACGAACCCCGAAGAAACGAAGGAGATACAGAAGCAAGTACAAGCGCTACTCGACAAAGGTTATATCCGCATAAGCCTTAGTCCTTGTGTTCTTCTCGTTATTCTAGTTCCTAAGAAAGATGGTACTTGGCGCATGTGCGTAGATTGTAGAGCGATAAACAACATTACTATTAGATATCGTCATCCTATTCCCCATTTAGAGGATATGCTAGATGAATTGAGTAGCGCTGATGTGTTCTCTAAAATTGATTTGCGTAGTGGTTATCATCAAATTAGGATGAAAGAAGGGGATGAGTGGAAAACAACCTTTAAAACAAAATTTGGTTTATATGAGTGGTTAGTAATGCCTTTTGGTTTGACTAATGCACCTAGCACTTTCATGAGACTGATGAACCATGTTTTGCGTGAATTTATTGGCAAGTTTGTGGTTGTGTACTTTGATGACATATTAATCTACAGCCGCAATGAATCTGATCATACTATACATATTCGACATGTTTTGCAAGTGTTGCGTGATAATAAACTCTATGGTAATCTTGAGAAGTGCACATTTTGCAAAGATAAGGTCATATTTCTGGGTTAGGTTGTCTCTAAGCATGGAGTAGAAGTAGATGTGTCTAAAATTGAAGCTATTCAAAATTGGCCTACTCCCATGAATGTGAGTCAAGTAAGAAGTTTTCATGGTCTAGCTGGGTTTTATAGGAGATTTGTGCCCAACTTTAGTACTATTGCTGCACCTCTGAATGACTTGACTAAAAAGGGTGTCATATTTGAGTGGGGCACATCCCAAGATAATGCTTTTGATGAACTTAAGAGATTGTTAACTTCTGCACCGTTGCTTGCACTTCCTGATTTCAATAAGCAATTTGAGATTGAATGTGATGCTAGTGGTATTGGAATTGGTGGTGTGTTAATGCAAGAGGGTCGCCCAATTGCATATTTTTCTGAGAAACTTTCTGGTGCTAAGTTGAACTATCCTATCTATGATAAAGAATTGTATGCTTTAATTAGAGTTCTTGAGGTTTGGCAACATTACTTGTGGCCAAAAGAATTTATCATACATTCTGATCATGAAGTTTTAAAATACCTGAAAGCTCAGTCTACTTTGCATAAGCGTCTTGCTAAGAGGGTTGAGTTCATTGAGTCTTTTCCATACATTATTAAGCATAAGAAGAGAAAAGATAATATTGTTGCTGGTGCTCTATCTAGGAAGAATATGCTATTAACTCAACTTGATGTTAAAATTCCTGGATTAGAAGTACTATGTGATTTGTATGCTACTGATCATGATTTTGCTGAACCATATCGCTTATGTGCTCTTGGTAAAGCATGGGAAAAATATCACATACATGATGGGTTCTTGTTTAGAGCTAACAAACTATGTGTTCCAAAATCATCTGTGCGTTTGCTCTTATTGCAGGAATCACATGCTGGAGGTTTGATGGGTCACTTTGGGCGTGAGAAGACGCTACTCATGCTAGCTGACCACTTTTATTGGCCAAAGATGAGGTGGGATGTGGACAGGTATGTGAAGAGGTGCATTACTTGCAACAAGTCCAAGTCCAAGCTGAAGACTCACGGTTTGTATACTCCTTTACCAGCACCTACTACACCTTGGGAGGATATTAGTATGGATTTTGTGTTGGGTTTGCCGCGTACTAAAAGAGGCCATGATTCTATATTTGTGGTAGTGGACATATTTTCTAAGATGTCACACTTTATTGCCTGCCACAAAAGCGACGATGCGTCGCATATTGCTAACCTGTTTTTCAGGGAGGTTGTCCGACTACATGGAGTCCCGAAGACTATTGTTTCTGATCGTGACGTGAAGTTTATGAGCTACTTCTGGAAGACGCTGTGGAGAAAGCTGGGACGAAGCTACTTTTCAGTACTACTTGTCATCCCCAAACTGATGGACAAACTGAAGTGGTGAATAGAACCTTGTCACAACTGTTGAGATCCATGATCAAGAAGAACTTGAAGGAGTGGGAAGATTGTTTGCCGCATGTGGAGTTTTCTTACAACAGGGCGGTACATTCTACCACGGAGCTGTGTCCTTTTGAGGTGATGTATGGTTTCAAACCCATTACTCCACTTGACTTTTGCCTTTGCCCATACATGAGAGAGTTAATATGGAGGCATCCAAGAGGGCAGATTTTGTGCGAAAGATCCATGTGAAGACTAAAGAGTTGATAGAAAAGAAAGGCAAGAGCAATGCTGCAAGAATAAAAAAGAAGCGCAAGGAGATGTTGTTCAAGCCTGGTGATATGGTCGCAGGTACATTTTCGCAAGGATAGGTTCCCGAAGCTGCGGAAGTCCAAGTTGCTTCCTCGTGGTGCTGGTCCTTACAAAGTGCTTGCCAAGATCAATGACAATGCATACTCAATAGATCTTCCACTTGATGAGTTTGGTGTCAGTAATTCTTTCAATGTTGCTGATTTGACACCATATGACGGAGAAGACCTTGGAGCGTCGAGGCCGACGCCTTTTGTAGGGGGGGGGGAGATGATGAGGACATCCCTACCTCACTACCACCTCCGTCATTACCAACTGAAGATGAACCTGCTGTGAAGCTCAAGTCCAATGAAGTTCGAATTGGACCTATTACAAGGGCTCGTGCGAAGCTACTTAAACAACAGGTGAACTTGTTCCTAAACGATACTTTGATTGATCAGAACTTTATACTACCTAAGTACCATTACTTATGTATCATCAGGTATGAAGAGGAGACAAGCATCGCACGAGGAGGAGAAGAGCAGCTGGACGTGAAGATGGACGTGGAGCTGGACAAGGAGCTGGACGTGAAGAAATCTCATGGACGCGGGAGGGAGGAGCGGGAGGCATGCGCGAGAGGAGAAGACGAAGTCCAGGCCGGCCCAGCACCCGGTCAGACCGGCCGCCACGCCAGCGCGCCCGGTCCCTGGCCCGGTCCGACCAGGCGGCAGGCCGGATCCACCCCGGCGCCTACCGGGCGCCACGCTGATGCCAACCGGAGGGGTTACTGCGCGACAATTTCCCCGCCCGGTTGCAACCCGGTCCCTGGCCCGGTTTGAACCGGCCAGCCCGGTCCCAGGCCTGGTCGACCGGTCCCCAGACCGGCCGTGTCCGAGTCTGTCTCGACCAGATCTATTCTGGGTCAGTTATTCTTGTATCTTTTCGACCAGAAGTCGTCCCGGATGCCTATATAAGTGTCCAGGACGCCCCCCCTAGCTGCTTTAGACCACGTTTAAGATAAACCCTAGTTCTTAGTTGTTTGCTCTGCAAACCTATTGAATCCCCTACACTATATTGCTTGATATTGTGTAGATCTGAAAAGTCTTGTTTGATCTGCTGTTCTATTGGAAATTAGACGGTTGCAACTTACCGCTTCGTGGTCGGCGGCTACGTGCGCAAGTGTGTGGAGTTGCGAATATCTTGCAGGGTTGAGAGCTGTTGCATTGGCGACAGGGACCAATCGAGAGATCTCGTTGCGTCATACAAGTTATCATCCACTTCATCAAGTTACCTCCGCTGCAATCACCCCGTGATCATCATCACCACCGTTGCTTACTGAGAAGATCGGGCCACCCTTATCAGCATGTGAATTGGTAGGGTAGGAAGAGAGATCTAGTCAATTTGAAGATTGTATTAATGGTTGAGAGAGAACGGAAGTGGAAGCCTCCTCTTTGGGAAGAAGGGGGCCTTTCATAGTCCCCTAAAAAACTAGTCACTGTAGCGTCACTTACATAGAAGACTCTGGTCAGTGGACCTGAGACTTCGGACTCCACACCAGATATTCTGGTCTGGTGACACTTGAGTATCTGACCTGGCCAATACCAGGGCTGGTATCTCCGGCCTTACGATCAACCTATCTTCGGACCTATTCCCAAGAGTCACACCAAGTAACACAACTTAGGGGCTCCAGCCTGACGAGTATAACTGCAATAGATTTTGAGGGTTCTCTCCAATAAACATGGAAAGGTTCAGTGGGTGCATTCAGATTGTTTATGTGATTTGATCTCCATCATACCATCAAGGGTACAACCCCTCTTGATAGTACGGCTTCCCTACGACTAAAAAAACAAAAGAAACATTGGGAAAACGTCTACCAAACACCTTTTAAGGGTCACTCACCATCTTGTGCTATTCATCAAATGAACCTAAAATACTTAGTTCATAGTAAGATCATACTTGTGTTTCGTTAACAAACACCCAAAACACACTTAGGAGGAAAAATCCCTTTCAACTGCTCATGTCGCCAAGGGAGCGGTGCAGGGGCCTTCGATGAAATGCCATGACAATATATTTCAGGTTTTGAAGTTTAGGGGTCAAATTTTGTAGTTATCAAATTTTATAATCAACACTAAGCTTGCCCGTATTTGATTAGACATAAAAAAAATCCTAGCCAACTTTATATAAATATCTAGCATGGCATGATTTGCCCGGGTTCTTAATTTTTTTGGGTCCATTTCTCATTATTTTTTACATTTTGTATGGATGTTTTTTCAAAATATTTTGTTGTATATAGTACCATTCATGCAGTCGTGCAAACCACCACAACTTCATCAGTACAATTTTGGCAGAGGCCATGACAAAAACTTTTCCTCCGAAATTTATAATCAACACTAAACTTACCCAATATGTGACGAGACAGAGATATAAGGCGTTCTTTCTAATATGCCAGCCCAACTGTATATTCATGTCTAGCATGGCATGATTTACCACTCACGAGAAGACATGCAATGGCATCTCCGCCTTTACAAGAAGACAAACAACAATTTGCAGGAGATCGACTCCTTTCTAATCTGGTTACTATCACGGCACGCTTTTAATTAACTTCATAACTGCATGCAACTGAAAGAATTATGGCCAATCGAAACCCTGCAGCCCCGTGTGCACGAGCACTACGGTAATGGCCGCGCCACCCATTGGCCGAGGACGCAATCTGCGATCGACAAGTCCACGAACCCGTACAGAGGGACACGAGACATCCGGCGATTCCAGCCCGTCGCAAATGTCTACCGTGACAAGACCAAAGGCGAGTTATCGTCTTCCTAAAGTTGTTTCCCGTTCCACAGAACCGTTTTGGTCAGAGGCACGGCCGAAACAAAGAGGGCCCGCCCCGCGCGTCCGTGCCGCTCCGGCCGGTATAAATACGCCGGTGCGGCCGCGGCGTCCCTCGGCAGAAAGAACACGAGCAACCGCTATTGGAGCGAGCGAGCGAGCGAGAGAGAGAGAGAGAGAGAGAGAGAGAGAGAGAGAGAGAGAGAGAGAGAGAGAGAGAGAGAGAGAGAGAGAGAGCGAAATGGCACGCTCTTCTTCTTCCTCCTCTCCTCGCAAGGGGTCATGGGGGACACGGTGCTTCCCATGCTACAATGGAGAAAGAGGCGCCGGGTTCAATGGCTGCAACGTCCCCGACGATCTCCTGCCGTCGCTCGGCGCCACCGCCGCCCAGCACCAGAGTACCCCGAGCAGGCTCAGGAAGTACCTCGTCTGGCCTTACGATCCTCGATACAAGTACGCTCGATCGCTAGCCTTTCTCATTTGCTCGCATGCTCGGAAGGTAGCACTGTTAGATAGGCATGCATGATGATCGAGAACTGTTCGATTATTTGCAGGGTATGGGAGACGTTCCTGATCCTTCTTGTGGTGTACTCGGCGTGGATATGCCCACTGGAGTTCGCGTTCATGAGGTACCTTCCTCGGGCGCCTTTTGTCGTGGACGACGTCGTCAACGCCTTCTTCGCCGTCGACATCGTCCTCACTTTCTTCGTGCCATTCGTCGACAAGAAGACTTACCTCGTCGTCGACGATCCGAAGAAAATCGCGCTCAGGTACGTGCTGCTACCAGTTCTTCAGGCTTCAGACAGTTAATTTTCAGGCAGTGCAACATGCGTGAATGTAGTGTGTGTTTACCTGCTGTATGCACTTCCTGTTCTTCTTTGATTTGCAGGTATCTGTCGACTTGGTTCATCTTCGACGTGTGCTCCACTGTTCCCTTCCACTCCATCAACCACCTCTTCCACAAGCACGGCCTCGGCTTCAGGTTCCTCAATGTTCTTCGCCTATGGCGGTTGCGCAGAGTCAGTTCCCTATTTGCAAGGTACTCACGTATACGTAGTATCTGATTAAGCACTGTGCACTACAGTGGTCACTGACTCACTGGTCTGTCTGACGTACGTGCAACAAAATTAACATGATGCTTTACTCCCTAGGCTTGAAAAGGACATCCGCTTCAACTACGCCGTGATACGCTGCACGAAGCTCATCTCAGTACGTCCAGATTCTGTCTTACTTTCTGTCGTCCCTAACCTGTACCATACTTCTTCAATCTTTTCATGGATGGATGCAGGTCACCCTGTTCGCGGTGCACTGCGCGGGCTGCATCAACTACCTGATCGCCGACAGGTACCCGAACCCTGCGAGGACCTGGATCGGCGCCGTCATGCCGGACTTCAGGGAGGACGGGCTGTGGGACCGCTACGTCACCTGCCTCTACTGGTCCATCACCACCATGACCACCACCGGCTACGGCGACCTGCACGCACAGAACGCCAGGGAGATGCTCTTCGGCATCTCCTACATGCTCTTTAACCTCTGGCTCACTGCCTACCTCATCGGCAACATGACCAACCTCGTCGTCCACAGCACCGGCCGAACTAGAGACTTTGTATGTGTGATCACCTCCCTTATCTGCAACCAGACACTGGAGTATACGCTGCTCCCACCGCATGCATATTGATTTGCTATATACTTATGATCATGGCTTGGGCCTGAAACGAAATGCAGAGGGACATGATTCAGGCAGCTTCGGACTTCTCCGCAAGGAACCAGCTGCCGCGGCAGATAGAGGACCAGATGCTCAACCACATATGCCTAAGGTTCAAGGCAGAGGGGCTCAAGCAGCAGGAGACGCTAGACATACTACCCAGGGCGATGCGATCGAGCATTTCTCTCTGTCTCTTCTACCCGGTGGTTCATGGAGCTTACCTGTTCAAGGGAGTCTCCTCAGGTTTCATCCAGCAACTGGTGAGAAGCTTAGCTACTAGTAAAATCCTTAAGTGACGCTCCCTGAAGAATTGAAGATGTAAGAACCGAAGGGTACTCACAGATGAAATTTGGTTCAACTGTATACGCAGGTGACTGAGATGGTAGCCGAGTACTTTGCCCCAAAGGAGGACATCATGTTGCAGAACGAGTACCCATCGGACCTGCACCTTCTTGTCACCGGAGAAGTCGTATGTGTGGAATCTTACTATGATTTACCCCGTTTATGATCAATGCACTAACCTGGTACGACTTGAGTATACTGATTAACGTGCATCTTCGTTAATTTACAGGATATTGTGGCGTTCCTCGATGGAACAGAGCGGGTAATATTTGCTGAATTCCTGACTTTCTCATTTTCTAACAACACATGCACTGCAAAGTGCAGAGTTTGTCCTTGAAATATCCACTGCTAATGTGCGCATTTCAGGTCTGTGGAAAAACAACTGAGGGTGGACTGCTCGGGGAGATCGGAGTACTGTGCAACAAGCCGCAGACGTTCACTTTCCGGACGACGAAACTATCTCAGGTTCTAAGGATCAGTAGGCCCAAGCTGATGGATATCATCCAAGAAAACGCAGAAGATGGTGAAATCATCAGAATCAACCTTCAACAAGTAAATAGTATTTAAGTAGCGACCACGCTATTAAGCTAAACGCCAGGGACTGTGCTGGCTTTGTGCTTCGAAAATACATCAAGACTGACTGGTCCCTTGCCTACCGATCGAGGAGAGGCCGAATCCTTGAGACAATCTCACTTCTCCAAGAACGCACATGCTATTCAATGTTAGTGTAAACCTCCATATGCATAATTAGTACTTGTGCTTTAATGGGTGTAACGCGCCCAGTAATTATTGATTGTATTAGCACATAATTAATCTGATCGAGTGTAGCACCATGCAATTCGGTTTATCCCAACATGAGCCCGGATCAAAAGGGCATGCCCCACTTTAATAAATTTACACGTGCTGGGAATCATTGGTAATTGTTGTTTTCTATTACCTTGAGAGTACACGATCTTTATATAGAAAAAATGATTTGAGCATTGAAACCAAGGCAAACGAAGCCGAATGGCTGTGGCAGACTTGTTTAAGTGCATTACCCCAAGGCCTCCAAGCTTCTTTGGCTGGTAAACCGTGGCCCAATTAACTTTGCACTTTGCTCCGGTGGTGGTGTCCTTGGTCGACTAAAGGAAGGCCCGCTTGATTTTGTTTATGTAGTCGATGGTGCCCAGTGGAACCGTAAGGGGTGTAAGGTAGTAGGTTGCTTGGGAGGTGATGACCGACTTGACAAGAGCCATGTGACCCGCCGTTGTAAAGACCACTCAAAAATTTGGGCGGGTTCGGGTCATCCTTGTACCAAAGAGGATATGGACAGCTTCTATGCGGTCACCACAATCACCATCGGCAATGGTTGCAAGACCCCTTTTTGGGAGGCCCCTTGGCTCGGTGGGAGAAAACCTATTGATATTGCTCTTCTCATTTTTGCCATCTCTAACAGGAAAACTTTCCAACTTCATTGTGGAGCATCTTAGGCAATTTTCTCTTCTTTGGGATTGCCTCCAAGAGGTCCACCTCCTCGTGGATGTGGAGGACGATATAACTTGGAATCTTACGTGAATATGCAATACTCGACTAAGTTGGCCTATGATGTGCAATATCTTGGTTCGACGGTCTCGATCTTATACAAGACGGTGTGGAAAGCTTGGGCAACTCCTAAGGCGAAGTTCTTTGCTTGGCTCCTCTTACAAAATAGGGTGTGGACAACGGACTACTGACAAAAGCGTGGATGGCCAAACTATGGCCTTTCTCCCCTATGCAAGAAAACCATGGAATCAGCTAGTCATCTCTTCGTCCATTGCCGTTTCTCAATCCGGATTTAGCAAGGTTTAAAAGAGTGGCTTGGGATCGAAGAGTTGCAACCTTCTCTTTGGGCGGGATTGTCTACCGAGCTTTGGTGGAAATCCTTGACCTCCGGCGACATCCCTTCCTGGAAAGCCATTGCCTCTCTCGCCTTGCTTGTCTTGGGAATATGGAGTGAGCGCAAGGCAAGAGTATTCTTCGGTAATAAGTTTGCCCCGCATGTACTTGTTCTTGAAAAAATTAAGAAGGAAAAATCCTGCTTGTGGGTGATCGTGGGCGCAAAGCTCTTGGGTGATTTGATGTCGTGAGAGTAATTCCTTATAATAACTTGTTCTATGTTCGGACAATCTTGTCAAAACCTTCTTCTTAATTAATAGATCGAGGCAAAGCTTTTGCCTCCGTTTAAAAAAAATAATGATTTGATCATCTGGTATCATATGAGCATGGTACTTGAGACTTACTGGAAAAAATCATACCTACGAGTTTTACATACTTTTAAAATATTCATATACCTTGGAGACAGATAGAAACACAATCGTGTGAATTTGGAAAATGTACATAATGTACGTGTCGACACTCAAAAGTGATCCGGGAACGAGATAGTAAGAAGCACAAAGGATGGCTTAAGCCAAATGGTACTAAATTGAAGATTATAGTTCACCATTGGATAGCCCTCTCTGAGAAGATCTAAATGGACATGAAGCTGACCTAAATTGAAACTCGGATGTTGGAGTTACGACAAAGTTTGAGGAATCTTGCGTTGATGTTCAACTAGTTTTGGCTTGAAACTGAGCGTCCTTAAGATAGTTTGAAATGAAGAAGTGTTTAGAATGCAAATTATGTGGCTCCTAAAGACGAACAATCGATTATGATGTGCAGATCCTCTTAATCCAGGCTGGCATGTGATCTCCATAAAGACAAAACAAGGACCAGGAGTCTCGACCTTCATTACCTTAATCCGGGTTTCACTCTAGACCTTCTCTGTAAAACATGACCTTTAGAACCCTCCCGATTTAGGGTTTGGGTTAATTTGTTAATTTGTTTATACAAATATGTTTGTTAATTTGTTTATGGTTAGGGTTTAGGTTAGGGATTTAGGGTTTACGGTGTAGAGGTTTAGGTTCATGGTTTAGGATTTAGTTAGGGTTTAGGGTTGTTTAGGTTTAGGGTTTAGGATTTGTGGTTTTAGGTTTTTTTTATAGAAAAAAGCGCTCGTAAATTATTTATGTGATGATTTTTTTGCTAGATTACCACATCTTAATCACGTGATACCATGATCATTGCCTACCTGCATTACTCGATGAATATTGGAAATTTGGTCGTTCTCATTGAAAATAATAATACCTCGGAGACTTTAGGTTCACTTCAATTTCATATAATTTGCAGAAATAGATTTTAGAAAACAAGAATATTTAGTATTTGTTTACATAACCACAACTACTAGGGATAAGGGGTACAATGATCTAGATCTCCTTCTTCAGCTTGTTTGACATGGAATCTGATGTGACATATCACTTGTCAGTGATTATAATTTCCTAAACTGCGACAAGGTGGTATATGATTGCAGAGAACAACGGACGAGGAGTGCGTGAGGGAGGTCCTAACCAGAGAAATTGTGGAAGGTTGCAAGGCTCATAGGTTATAAGATGACTTGTGGTGTTGGATCGAGTAGATAGCCATCTTAGAGAGAGTGTTGGTGCTTTGACGCCGGTCATGGGAGGGAGAAGTGGAGATGTCGGAGGAGTTGTTCAAGGATAAGAAGTCGGCAATTGTTGCGAGACTTAAATGCAATATGGCTATATAAATTTTTTGACTTATGTGGAAATGCAGAATTAGAATCGAAAACAATCAATCAACAGAAAACAAGTAGAGTGTCCATGTTCACATTTATAGTAGACCAAACCATTCCCGTTTTGCCCCTCAATCAATGTATGGTTTTATTTAGTTATTAAAACTTCACAAAAATTTCGGTGAATTCTATTTGTTAGATATTTCCTTCCTATGAATCTCGTTTGGTTTATAGAATTGAGAATTGTAGGGATTATTTCTATGACCTATTTTACATGCAGTTCGCCTTAATCAAATTCAGTCCCGTGCCCTCGCTAAAAAGGTCTAATGTTGCTGAATTGTTTCCTTTGTTTGTTGTTTCAGTTACAGCTCTGGCGGCATGTGTATTATGTTTCTGAATTCCTTCCAGGCAAGCAGATGCATGTGGAACAGATCTAAGCACGTGAGGAGGGTTTTCGAGTCAACTGCAGGAAGCTTATTATTTTCACATGCATCTACGATATACAGCCACGAATCGCTCGTCTAGAGTCGTTGAGGCCGGTGATCAAGGAAAGGGAGAAGTTGTTGATTAATTGATTAATCCCTACCCTACGGATTCGTCGACCCAGGTTGGTTTCCCGTGGCATCCAAAAACACAGCCCTGGCAGCACGCTAATCAGTCCTAGGCATGAGGAGAATACTGATGGAAGGGTCAGATTTGTGGCTCTGCCCAGCAACGTTTGAAAACGAAACCCGGACTGAACCTGCATCATGGCTGCACCTCAGCAGCTGATCAAAAAGGAGGGAACCGCGTTTGAAAATCTGTCCCACACCTCTGCATGAACACACTCGAGCAAGAACCACACGCCGCCACGGCTGCTCATGATGCCCTTCTTCCCGCGTGTCACTTGTCCTGTGCCGTGTGTCGTCCATCGGATTCCCTCCGCCGGCACGCGTGACCGGTTTTCCAGCTCAACGGCTACCTCCCGACGACCAGCTTTAACTTTTAACGGCTAGTCCGCTGGTGACCGGTCCTCCGGGCCCGCACCTCCCCCCGCCAGCCGGATCCGAACGTTCCCCTGTTTCCGGCGACACCCAACGGCTACATTTCCCCTCGTCCATCGCCGCCTCACCGCTATAAATCCACCCGCACCACCGTGCCATTCCATCACACAACACACATTCCCCAGCGCAGAGTTTGAGAAGCCAACGAGAAGCAGCCGACGCGCACAGCCTCGATCTCCGGCTTCTTGCTCGCTTCTCTTTCTCTGCCACCCAACAGCATCCCCAACCCCACCTTTCTCCTCCCAATGGCCGCCGTCTCCGCCAAGTCCGTCGCCCTCCTCGCGGCGGTGCTCCTCGTTCTCGTCGCGTCGGCCGCGGCCACCGCAAGGACCGTGGAGCGGGAAGAGGTGGTTTCCCTCGGCAGCCTCGCGCCATCACTCGCCCCGGCGCCGGCGCCGACGATGCTCAGCGCGGCGGGCGCCCTCGTCCCCAGCTCATGGGCCGTGGCCGCCCTCGTCTCGCTCCTCGCCTTCCTCGCCCACTGATGCGTGATCGGTGCTGCTGCTTAATTAGATCGAGAGATGTGATCCCGCAATTTGGATTGCGGCGAGCTGCGTCTATTTGCTTCCTTCAGTTCAGTGGTTGGTTAGGCTCTCGTAGTAGCGATCTAGTATCGTGGTGTGTGTTGCGTCCTGCTCATCTCTCTTTTGCCTGTAAAAGAGGGAGCCATGTTTTCAGTAATTCATTCATTGGTTATTATTCTTTACCATATATGCGTATGATTCGTCTTCCAATTCACCTGCTTGATAATTAAGCACTTCAGTTCAATGTTTTAAATAGCGGGCTATGCTTCTTAGGGGCGATATTTTTTATAAAATAAAAAAAGCCTAAAAAACATTAGGCATCAAGCATTCACATATCATCTAAATATGACAAGAAATTCAATGATACGAAACTTGTACAAAATAATTATGATGATTTAGTAATAAAAGTAGTGCATAAATGCGTGTAGATTTAACTTTTTAATTTAAATGTTAAAATATTGTCTTATCGGAAGAAATAGCGCTATTTTTCAGCCATATTTAGCATTTTAGGGCGATTTACCGATTTAATTGTGAGACTATTTAACGCTAAAAGTGCTTATCTTTAACGGAAGTCTTGTGAATCTGCTATTGCGATGCTATAGCGAAGAGATAGGGTGTTATTTCAAACTTTACTTTGGCATGCATGTGGTATCGAATTTTAAATTAAAAATTGAAATCCATCTGTTGCCGAAGAGAAATCCATTGGATTCCACCTTCCGGTGAACCAGACTTTCCTTACTGCCGAGGAGTAAACCATATTGGATCTCTCACCTTTTGGTGAACAAGAATTTCTTTATTTAAAATTAGATTGTTTTTACTACTCCTTAGTTGCCAAGATCGCAGATTGCCCTCTTCAACCACTGAAGAGCCCATGTTCCACGGAGCAAGACTGAAGAACGAACCAAACACCGAAACTTGCACTTAGAGTTATATGCGTGGTGCTTTTCATTTATTTATTTGAGACAACCAGCTAAGTTTAATTTATGCAATAAAAGATGTTTACAGGGCTCAATGTGGAGTACGGAGCCAAATATGTCATCCTACTCTGCGTTTGGTAGTGAAGTTTTTTTTGAAGTATTTCAAGAATACCACAGTATTCGAAAATACCACAGTTTTCAATACTTTGACGTGTTTGTCTATGACATAAAACACTGGTATCAATACTGCAGTATTTAGTATTTCTTAAGTATTTAAAAAGCAGCCTCGGACCTCTTTTTTCTACAACAGAGAAAGCAAGAAAAACTACAAGAACGCCTCGATCTATTCCAATCGGCCGCCGCCACGTCATCTCCACGGCCATGGACATACCAGTATACCACTGCAAAGCATCGACCAACCCTAGCTGTCATAGCTGGTGCCTTCTTTTCTTTCACCATGGGAGTCGCGCACGTCGCCGGGATTGGCCGAGTCGCAGGTCTGGACCGTCGGTGCCCTGGCAGGGCACGCGGAGAAAACTTTAGCTCCCCTACGGAGAAAACTTCAGCTCCCCTACTATGGGTCTATGGCAGTCAACCATCCTTGGCTTGTACTCCTTGTGCTCGCGGACGCCCTGAGGGCATCTCCAGCGGCGCGACGCAAATGGTCGCTGAGCGACCGTTTTTGTCCGCCGTGACCGGAAATGCGTCTGGGCCCTGCTCCAGCGGGGCGACGCAAAGTGACCGGCCCGTCCGCGGAGACGCAAACCTGGCCCAAATATGCGCCAGGTTTGCGTCTCCGCGGACGCTCGGCGGTCGCGCCGAGTGACCGCCGAAAAAGACGTAGGACCCGCGCATCAGTGGCAGCGAGCCCGATATAATTCCCGCCACTGGCCATTCCCCACGCGAAAAAGCAAACTAGACCGGCGCGAAACATTCTCGAAGCGATGGACGTCCTCGCCGCCGCAGCCACCACCATGGATGTGGATCAAACCCTCGCCGCCGCACCCGCCGCCGCCCCACACTCCCCCGTAGCCACAATGGAGGGTCCGCCGGAAGCAAAGAGGGCCGGCACCGGCGGCGGCCGGGAGGCAAAGGCGAAGGCTGCAAAGAAGGTGCTCTCCCCGGAGGAGAAAGTGATCGAGGCCGCGAAACGTCGCTGCCGGCACGGAGAACCGGAAGATGAAGATTTGCGGCCGCCAACCGGCGAGCGTGGCGGATGCGGATCAAAGCCGGCGTCGCGCAAGTAGCCCTCCATCCGACCTTGGCGGAGGGCTACATGCTCGTCAAGAGAGAGGATCGCCGGCGTCGCTCCTCCGTCCTCGTCGGTCGGCTCGGTAAGTTCCCAGGCTGCGTCCCGGAACTCCCGCTCCCTTGCGGGGCCACCCGGCGTCGCGGTTCGCGTCCGGCCTGCCGCCGGTGGAGTTGACCGGGGCGGCGGAGCGGTTCAACGGGGCGGCTGTTCCCGACCTCAACCGGACTCCTAGAAGCGGTGACTCCAGGCTCGGGCGCGGCACGGAAGACGCGCCGAGTGCCGGAGGGAGAGCATGCCGCAACCCCGCATCCTATTCGACGAAATGGCGGCGGCTGCCCCGACGATGGACGACCCGGTACGTGAGCTCTCTCAATGTGTGCGTTCGCCGTGTTTCATGCGTCTGACGTCCGGTGATTCGTAGGACTATTGGAAGGACCGCCGTGAGGCTGACATCCAGGAAATTATCTTCGGCGGCGGCTTCGTTCGCGGTGATCCGGCCGGGTCCCCGCTGGATGACTGGGGAGCCAACGGCGGATGAACGCGCGGAGGACATCGAAACCGCACGCCCGTTCGCCACCCGGCAGACGCAGCCAACACCCGTGTCGGTGGACGACTTCGACGACGCGCCAACAAAGCTCGGGAAGAAGAAGGGGAGAGCCACGGGACACAAGGCTTCGTCGAGGAGGAGGACAAGTGCTTGTGCAAAGCATGGCTTGCATCGAGCAATGATTGCATTAATGGCGCGCAGCAAAAGGGCAAGGTCTATTGGGCCAAGGTCTCGCGGGAGTACAACGAGACCGAGGAGGCACCCGCCCTACAATATCACAAGCCCTCGGACGTTAGAGTCCCTCCGAAAAAGATGGAACTACATCAAGCAAGAGACAGCCAAGTTTTGCTCGGCGGTCGAACATGCTCGTTAACAACCCCGTAAGCGGCGGCTGGCGTCATGACGAGTGGTAAACACGATAGAACCATCATCATTCAACACTATGTGCATCATTCTATGTACATCATTGGCGGCTATGAATGCGGGTATCCCGCGCCTTGGAGAAGTTCAGGGCGACGCATAAGAAGGGCTTCCATATGGTCCATTGCCGGGACGTGCTCAAGAACGCCAACAAGTGGATGACAAGCTATGCGGCCTACAACGAAGCCGTGAGGAATGGGACAGCGATCAACCTCGACGGCGAGGACGACGATCAAGGCCGTCCAGCCCTTCCACCTCGTCCACGAGGCCACAAGGCTACCAAGGCCGATCTACAGCGGGAGGCGCAGGCCCTTGCGTTCACCATGAGCATGGAGAAGATGATGGCCGACAATCGTGCCGCCTTGGCTGCTAGGGACGAGAAGAGGCGTCTGGAAAAAGAGGCCGCAGCTGCCATCTTCCACAACCTCGCCAAAGAGGTAATTGAGGTCCAAAAGGCAGACGCCGAGGCCAAATTGCTTGACGCCGAGGCTAGGAGGATGGACGTGATACGTCTCCGACGTATCGATAATTTCTTATGTTCTATGCCATATTATTGATGATACCTACATGTTTTATGCACACTTTATGTCATATTCGTGCATTTTCTGGAACTAACCTATTAACAAGATGCCGAAGTGCCGGTTCTGTTTTCTGCTGTTTTTGGTTTCGAAATCCTAGTAACGAAATATTCTCGGAATTGGACGAAACGAAGACCCGAGGGCCTATTTTTCCACGGAGCTTCCGAAGACCGGAGAACATACGAAGTGGGGCCACGAGGTGGCGACACCACAAGGCGGCGCGGCCTAGGGGGGCCCGCGCCGCCCTATGGTGTGGCCCCTCGTCCGGCCCCCGAATCTGCCCTTCCGCCTACTTAAAGCCTCCGTCGCGAAACCCCCGATGCGAAAAACCACGATACGGAAAACCTTACCGAGACGCCACCGCCGCCGATCCCATCTCGGGGGATTACGGAGATCTCCTCCGGCACCTGCCGGAGAGGGGATTCATCTCCCGGGAGGACTCTACACCGCCATGGTCGCCTCCGGAGTGATGAGTGAGTAGTTCATCCCTGGACTATGGGTCCATAGCGGTAGCTAGATGGTTGTCTTCTCCTGATTGTGCTTCATTGTTGGATCTTGTGAGCTGCCTAACATGATCAAGATCATCTATCCGTAATACTCTATGTTGTGTTTGTCGGGATCCGATGGATAGAGAATACCATGTCATGTTAATTATCAAGTTATTACATATGTGTTGTTTATGATCTTGCATGCTCCCCGTTTCTAGTAGAGGCTCGGCCAAGTTTTTACTTTTAACTGCAAGAGGGAGGATTTATGCTGGATAGTGGGTTCATGTCTCCGTGAATGCGGGGAGTGACGAAACCCCTAAGGTTATGGATGTGCTTGTTGCCACTAGGGATAAAACATTGATGCTATGTTCGAGGATGTAGTTATTGATTACATTACGCACCATACTTAATGCAATTGTCCGTTGCTTTGCAACTTAATACTGGAGGGGTTCGGATGATAACCTGAAGGTGGACTTTTTAGGCATAGATGCGGTTGGATGGCGGTCTATGTACTTTGTCGTAATGCCCAATTAAATCTCACTATACTTATCATGTCATGTATGTGCATTGTTATGCCCTCTCTATTTGTCAATTGCCCGACTGTAATTTGTTCACCCAACATGCTTTTATCTTATGGGAGAGACACCTCTAGTGAACTGTGGACCCCGGTCCATTCTTTAATACTTGAAATACAAATCTGCTGCAATACTTGTTTTATTGTTTTCTCTGCAAACAATCATCTTCCACACAATACGGTTAATCCTTTGTTACAGCAAGCCGGTGAGATTGACAACCTCACTCGTTTCGTTGGGGCAAAGTACTTTGGTTGTGTTGTGCAGGTTCCACGTTGGCGCCGGAATCTCCGGTGTTGCGCCGCACTACATCCCGCCGCCATCAACCTTCAACGTGCTTCTTGGCTCCTCCTGGTTCGATAAACCTTGGTTTCTTTCCGAGGGAAAACTTGCTGCTGTGCGCATCATACCTTCCTCTTGGGGTTGCCCAACGAACGTGTGAAATACACGCCATCAAGCTCTTTTTCGGCGCCGTTGCCGGGAGATCAAGACACGCTGCAAGGGGAGTCTCCACTTCTCAATCTCTTTACTTTGTTTTTGTCTTGCTTTATTTACTACTTTGTTTGCTGCATTATATCAAAACACAAAAAAATTAGTTGCTAGTTTTACTTTTTACTGTCTTGCACTCTATATCAAAAACACAAAAAAATTAGTTACTCGCATTTACTTTATTATCATGTCTAGTCCCGTAGTTGTTACTCTATCACCTGAGGAATCAATCTTCACTTTTAAACAAGGAGGTGAAGAGAATTTTAAAGAAGCATGGTCTAGAATTTTTGATTCTTATAGTAAAACTGAACCTAAAATGACCTTAAGCTTGCTCCTTAGTAATTTCTATTTTGGACTTATTCTTCGTTATAGATATGCCTTAGATGCTGTAGTGGGAGGAGATTTCCTTCATTGTGATGGGGATCAAGCTTTTAATGCTATAAGGAAATTGATTACATCATTTAGCTCTGATAATAATTTTGATCCATCTCATGCTAGTATGCATAATAGATTAAACACTATTGAAACGAATATATCTTGTTTAAAAGAAGTGTATAACCGAATTCGCGAATACTATGATTATGTTCCATTAAGCTTCGAACCTTCAATGTGGGTGCCTACCATTAAAGCTACTATTGGTGGTGAAATTTTTTCTGCTCGTTGTGATATTATGTCTGAGTTTTGCCTTATGCCTGAAAATATTTATAAATCTTTGACACTTTGGGAACTCACTCGAAGGAGGAGAAGAAATAACTCTTACGGATAACTCCGTTGTAATTCCTAAGGGTATAGCTGAAGGTGTTTTCACAACCTTTCTTGGAAGGACGGTATCCACTGATTATCTCGTTATTGAATGTGTAGGGATGGGACAAATCACGTTTGGAAGATCCCTGCTGAAACTCATGGGAGCAGTCATAGATGTTGGTAAAGGCACTCTAAATTTTACCTCTACACCCGGATGCGGTCATGTATTCCCTAGACCAAAGAGTAAGAATAAGAGTAAGAAAGGTAAGAGCAACACCCCTGGTAAGAATGCCAACGCATCACCCTTTGATAACACTTGATATGCACTTTCTGCGCCTAGCTGAAAGGCGTTAAAGAAAAGCGCTTATGGGAGACAACCCATGTTTTTACTCCAGTATTTTTGTTTTATATTTGTGTCTTAGAAGTTGTTTACTACTGTAGCAACCTCTCCTTATCTTAGTTTTGAGTTTTGTTGTGCCAAGTAAAGTCTTTGATAGAAAAGTAAGTACTAGATTTGGATTACTGCGCAGTTCCAGATTTCTTTGCTGTCATGAATCTGGGTCTATCTCCCTGTAGGTAGCTCAGAAAATTACGCCAATTTACGAGCATGATCCTCAGATCTGTACGCAACTTTCATTCAATTTGAGCATTTTCGTTTGAGCAAGTCTGGTGGCCTAATAAAATCCATCTTTACGGACTGTTCTGTTTTGACAGATTTTGTCTTTTATTTCGCATTGCCTCTTTTGCTATGTTGGATGAATTTCTTTGATCCACTAATGTCCAGTAGCTTTATGCAATGTCCAGAAGTGTTAAGAATGATTGTGTCACCTCTGAACATGTGAATTTTTATTATGCACTAACCCTCTAATGAGTTGTTTCGAGTTTGGTGTGGAGGAAGTTTTCAAGGATCAAGAGAGGAGTATGATGCAATATGATCAAGGAGAGTGAAAGCTCTAAGCTTGGGGATGCCCCGGTGGTTCACCCCTGCATATATTAAGAAGACTCAAGCGTCTAAGCTTGGGGATGCCCAAGGCATCCCCTTCTTCATCGACAATATTATCAGGTTCCTCCCCTGAAACTATATTTTTATTCGGCCACATCTTATGTACTTTGCTTGGAGCGTCGGTTTGTTTTTGTTTTTTGTTTTGTTTGAATAAAATGGATCCTAGCATTCACTTTATGGGAGAGAGACACGCTCCGCTGTTGCATATGGACAAATATGTCCTTAGGCTCTACTCATAGTATTCATGGCGAAGTTCTTCTTCGTTAAATTGTTATATGGTTGGAATTGGAAAATGCTACATGTAGTAACTCTAAAATGTCTTGGATAATTTGATACTTGGCAATTGTTGTGCTCATGTTTAAGCTCTTGCATCATATACTTTGCACCCATTAATGAAGAAATACTTAGAGCTTGCTAATTTGGTTTTCATATTTGGTTTCTCTAGAGTCTAGATAACATCTAGTATTGAGTTTTGAACAACAAGGAAGACGGTATGGAGTCTTATAATGTTTACCATATGTCTTTTATGTGAGTTTTGCTGTACCGTTCATCCTTGTGTTTGTTTCAAATAACCTTGCTAGCCTAAACCTTGTATCGAGAGGGAATACTTCTCATGCATCCAAAATACTTGAGCCAACCACTATGCCATTTGTGTCCACCATACCTACCTACTACATGGTATTTATCCGCCATTCCAAAGTAAATTGCTTGAGTGCTACCTTTAAAATTCCATCATTCACCTTTGCAATATATAGCTCATGGGACAAATAGCTTAAAAACTATTGTGGTATTGAATATGTACTTATGCACTTTATCTCTTATTAAGTTGCTTGTTGAGCGATAACCATGTTTACGGGGACGCCATCAACTATTCTTTGTTGGATATCATGTGAGTTGCTATGCATGTCCGTCTTGTCCGAAGCAAGAGAGATCTACCACCTTCATGGTTGGAGCATGCATATTGTTAGAGAAGAACTTTGGGCCGCTAACTAAAGCCATGATTCATGGTGGAAGTTTCAGTTTGGACACATATCCTCAATCTCATATGAGAATAATAATTGTTGCCACATGCTTATGCATTAAAGAGTAGTCCATTATCTGTTGTCCATGTTGTCCCGGTATGGATGTCTAAGTTGAGAATAATCAAAAGCGAGAAATCCAAAATGCGAGCTTTCTCCTTAGACCTTTGTACAGGCGACATGGAGGTACCCCATTGTGACACTTGGTCAAAACATGTGCATTGCAAAGATCCGGTAGTCCAAGTTAATTAGGACAAGGTGCGGGCACTATTAGTATACTATGCATGAGACTTGCAACTTGTAAGATATAATGTACATAACTCATATGCTTTATTACTACCGTTGACAAAATTGTTTCATGTTTTCAAAATAAAAGCTCTAGCACAAATATAGCAATCGATGCTTTCCTCTTTGAAGGACCATTCTCTTTACTTTTATGTTGAGTCAGTTCACCTATATCTCTCCACCTCAAGAAGCAAACACTTGTGTGAACTGTGCATTGATTCCTACATACTTGCATATTGTACTTGTTATATTACTCTATGTTGACGATTATCCATGAGATATACATGTTACAAGTTGAAAGCAACTGCTGAAACTTAATCTTCCTTTGTGTTGCTTCAATACCTTTACTTTGATTTATTGCTTTATGAGTTAACTCTTATGCAAGACTTATTAATACTTGTCTTGAAGTACTATTCATGAAAAGTCTTTGCTTTATGATTCACTTGTTTACTCATGTCATCACCATTGTTTTGATCGCTGCATTCACTACATATGTTTACAAATAGTATGATCAAGGTTATGATGGCATATCACTTCAGAAATTATCTTTGTTATCGTTTTACCCGCTCGGGACGAGCAGTAACTAAGCTTGGGGATGCTTGATACGTCTCCGACGTATCGATAATTTCTTATGTTCTATGCCATATTATTGATGATACCTACATGTTTTATGCACACTTTATGTCATATTCGTGCATTTTCCGGAACTAACCTATTAACAAGATGCCGAAGTGCCGGTTCCTGTTTTCCGCTGTTTTTGGTTTCGAAATCCTAGTAACGAAATATTCTCGGAATTGGACGAAACGAAGACCCGGGGGCCTATTTTTCCACGGAGCTTCCGGAAGACCGGAGAACATACGAAGTGGGGCCACGAGGTGGCGACACCACAAGGCGGCGCGGCCTAGGGGGCCCGCGCCGCCCTATGATGTGGCCCCCTCGTCCGGCCCCCGACTCCGCCCTTCCGCCTACTTAAAGCCTCCGTCGCGAAACCCCGATGCGAAAAACCACGATACGGAAAACCTTACCGAGACGCCGCCGCCGCCGATCCCATCTCGGGGGATTCTCGGAGATCTCCTCCGGCACCCTGCCGGAGAGGGGATTCATCTCCCGGAGGACTCTACACCGCCATGGTCGCCTCCGGAGTGATGAGTGAGTAGTTCACCCCTGGACTATGGGTCCATAGCAGTAGCTAGATGGTTGTCTTCTCCTCATTGTGCTTCATTGTTGGATCTTGTGAGCTGCCTAACATGATCAAGATCATCTATCCGTAATACTCTATGTTGTGTTTGTCGGGATCCGATGGATAGAGAATACCATGTCATGTTAATTATCAAGTTATTACATATGTGTTGTTTATGATCTTGCATGCTCTCCGTTTCTAGTAGAGGCTCTGGCCAAGTTTTTACTTTTAACTCCAAGAGGGAGTATTTATGCTCGATAGTGGGTTCATGTCTCCGTGAACCTGGGGGAGTGACAGAAACCCCTAAGGTTATGGATGTGCTGTTGCCACTAGGGATAAAACATTGATGCTATGTTCGAGGATGTAGTTATTGATTACATTACGCACCATACTTAATGCAATTGTCCGTTGCTTTGCAACTTAATACTGGAGGGGTTCGGATGATAACCTGAAGGTGGACTTTTTAGGCATAGATGCAGTTGGATGGCGGTCTATGTACTTTGTCGTAATGCCCAATTAAATCTCACTATACTTATCATGTCATGTATGTGCATTGTTATGCCCTCTCTATTTGTCAATTGCCCGACTGTAATTTGTTCACCCAACATGCTTTTATCTTATGGGAGAGACACCTCTAGTGAACTGTGGACCCCGGTCCATTCTTTAATACTGAAATACAAATCTGTTGCAATACTTGTTTCATCGTTTTCTCTCGCAAACAATCATCTTCCACACAATACGGTTAATCCTTTGTTACAGCAAGCCGGTGAGATTGACAACCTCACTGTTTCGTTGGGGCAAAGTACTTTGGTTGTGTTGTGCAGGTTCCACGTTGGCGCCGGAATCTCCGGTGTTGCGCCGCACTACATCCCGCCGCCATCAACCTTCAACGTGCTTCTTGGCTCCTCCTGGTTCGATAAACCTTGGTTTCTTTCTGAGGGAAAACTTGTTGTTGTGCGCATCATACCTTCCTCTTGGGGTTGCCCAACGAACATGTGAAATACACGCCATCAGGACGCCAAGGCCAAGATCCTTGCGGAGGACACTAGGATCATGCTAGCCGACTTGAGCAGCGTCGACGACGAGACCAGGGCTTGGTTCATGAAGAGGCGCGCCGAAATCCGCGCGCGAGACGCCTGATCGCCGGCGCCATGCGCCCAGCACCTTCGCCTCCTTTTGGACATTTTTATTGCTGCACAGGCCTTGTTGTGCCCCTTTTGGTCTCCACTTTGCGCAGTCCGATATGCAAAGTGGGGTGAACTTATTTCAGCCCTCAAAATGCGGCTGTAAATTTGGTGCAAAAGTTTATGCGTGCTTCTATTTTTTGAAGCCAGCCCCAGACGCAAACGGACACGCGACCATTTCCGCGTCCGCCTCGCGACGCAAACGGACGCCCGCGGACATTTTGGATGTCCGAAATGCGTCGCGCCGCTGGAGATGGCCCTGAGGACCGTCGTGGCGTGCCAGAGCCGGCTAGACGCATGAGCTGCAGTGGTGTGAGGCAGGCGTTGTGACGGCCGTTGTACAGGTGAGAGCACGCAATGTTGATGGGCATGCAGCCGAGATCTTCTAGCCCGCCCTGTCATCATGGTACCCTGTTGCACGAACGTGGTCTCTAAAAACCCTTGTGCGTTGTGGAGGAGTCGTTGAACTCGTCGTCGTTACCGTTCGTGGTAGCCACACCTCATTGTCGTCGTTGTGGTACTACCTCGTCACACCAGCTCGGGCGAGCTTGACGGAAGAACCTGGCATTAATAGATAGCTCATCTAGACGCTACAATAAACTACTAGACAAACATGTCACAATATTAGCGATACTTCATAATACTCAGCTTCGGCAAAACTGTAGTATCTTGTGCCCAGGTGCTAAAATACTCTAGTTTTCTAATACTTCAGTTTTAGAAATACTTTGTCGCCAAACTAAGCAAGATAACATGAACTTAGCTAAGTTGCGAGGTTCGAAATTGGAAATTCTACCCTCATGAACAAAAGAATACATTTAGAAATATTCAGAGCCAGCATTGATCTCTAAAATGATAACACCATATCTTCCTTTGCTCCCCTCCTTGATTTCAGTAACCACTGTTTTGCGGTCTGATGCAACCAAAATTTTGGTTAGAGACAAATCTTCAGCCAGAGCTAATGCTTCCTGCAAGGAAGAGATTCCAAACAGGAAGAGATCCGCAGAAGCTCCCAGATAGGTACCATTACCGTCACGACAGATTGCTGCAGCTACTCCCATGCTGCCAGTTCTTGCTACAGCCACATCAGCGGTTATCTTTGCTATATCATTAGGTGGTGGTCTGGGATCTCGGTGAGATTTCATTTATAGTGTACTAGGAAAATTGCCCGTGCGTTGCATCGGGGTGACTGAAATCTAGCTCTCCCATCGAAAGTATTCCAGATAGCTTCATGATACGACAATGCATGTACTTCAACGAAAAATGCTTAATTCTAGTCTTTCTATGGTTCGGGATTTGTTTTAGGCTGGTGCACACAAACAACACAATCTGCATAGATGAAGTGGTACTGCGTTAGTTTGCAAGATAAACACATTAACCACAATGGTACGCGATACAACACCCTTATCTCTCATAGCATCTAACATATTTTGTGCCAAGTCAACACCACTATATAACCCATACACATTCAACAAAGAACATTTGCCATACACATTCAACAAAGGATTGCACAAGAGATCTTTAAGATACCCGGTCTTAATAATAATCTTAATGTACCCAGATTTATGCCCCAAGTTTACAGAATATTAGTGAATGGTTAGTAGGACTAAATAAATCACACAACATCAAAATTCTTTCCATAGGAAACGTCAGGCAGTTTCATTGGCTAACACTACAATTCGTAAATAAAGATGATGTACATGGACACTTGGACATATGTTTAAAAAGGTTCGTGTAAACAATTAAGTGAGTTGGCATCAAAGTGACGTGGTTGTTGCATGTTTGGCTTGTCTTTTGAAGTTTTGATGCAGGGAACACAGCGAAGACGCTGCCGACCAAATCTCTTTCTTCCCCAGCAGCTCTTTTTATTTGACTAAACTCTCTCCTACAATAGAAATTAGCAATTCAGATCCATGTGTAGAGACGACCTCTTTACTGGAGCGGGGAATAGGGAGATGGCGAGGGCGCGGTTGATGGGAGGTTAAACGATACGTTGCCGGCCGGTGAGAATAAGGCATGCGTAGTTTTCGCCGCTGCGGACCACCTTGGCCACCGCCATGCCCATGCTGCACTTCTGCCTGCGTCGGCGACCCCCGCTGTTGGAGCTTTCCGTTAGCCCCTCACGAGTCACGAAGTTGAGGCACGGCGTGAACGCCGCCGCCAACTGTTGTCCCCGGCCAGTCCCCAGACGTCCCACTGTTGCGTCTCATGCGGCAAGACTCTGGTCGGGGGTGCCATCGACCAAGGCCCAGGTGCGACAGATGTATTAGCTCCATGAGCAACATCTCCCGAGCGTCTACCGTTCTAAAAATAAGCGCAATTGTAGAACCAGAAGGCACTGGCTGCCCTGGCCGTGCAGGTCGCAGTTTTTGCCGACCCTGCCGGTTGCCCGCCGCCACCAAACCCCACACTTTGGTCTGTTCAGTCGGCCGCCTGTCCAGTCGACTGGACGCTCTTTGCTACTCGCTGGGCTCGATGTGGAGGAAAGGAGCAGCTACAGCAAAAAGGTGAGGATATGGAGCTGTGCGCGGCTGCGTGCAGGCCGCAAAGGAGCTTGCTGGTCGTTTCTTCGGGATTTCAGCCGGCCGGCGAGATGTCGATCAGCAGCCAACGATCTACGTACGGGCTTCATAAAGAACGATCCGCCGATCCGGGACGATTTCGAGCTTCAGTGACGAGGAAACTCCGGCCAGGTCGTGCCATCGATCTGATGGAAATTTTTATAGATTTTTGTGGGAATTATGTGTAGAGGAGAGGAGCCATATATTGGTGAATTTTCGTGCGCAAGGAGGCAAGAAACTAAACGAAGAAATCTGAAGTCCAAGTCCGGAGAAAACTAAGTTTGTACAAACTCCTTACAGTTAGATTCACGTTCGGTCGGGTGGGCTAATATTGGGCTGGTTTGGCTGTATTTCGTGGTGGACACGGCTCACAATCCAGCTCGAGGACAGGAGTCCAGGATGTATGACAGATCGGTGTAGGGCAAACCACAAGGTAAGAACGGTAGAAATCAATGACCAAGCGACGGACCAAAACTTACAAAGGAAACGAAACGGACCAAATCACGGAAACGCTTCTCCCTTTATTATTAGGTACTAGGACAATGCCCGCGCGTTGCAGCGGAATAGGAAACATTGTTGAGTTCCTCTTTCGCCCGGCCCTGGCCAAGTATGCGCCAGCCCCGGGTCTCCCTCGGGGTAGGAATGGAGTGTGTTGTGGCGGCGTTGGGTGCCCGCGAGTGAAAGGTAAGACGGATTAGGAAATAAGACATATTCATGTCTGTCTAAACGAGTCGTGGTGCGTTATATGTGATTTGTTGGGAGGATAAATTAGTCTAAAGAAAATGTTGGATGCGTTGCCTCGGGATGAAATAAATCAAGATATGTGACTTGTTTTCGTGGCACGGTTGCACCACCGATGCCGGCCGCCCGAAACTGATAATCTTCGTAAGCGTTGCCACCATGACACTATGCTCGTGCTCCCGTGTCGGTAGTAGCTACCATCTTCCTCTGGTTGACGAAACGGACATAGCCTTTGTTGCGTTTCTGGTGGTGCAACATCTGCTATGAGCACCTGACCAACTCGTGTGATTGTGGTTGCAAATGGTAATCGTTGACGAACGGTTCGTCGACGAAATCAAGTCGAGATGGGGCGAGTTAGTCTTGGATGATAAAGAGCCACGTTTGGTACCTTGTCTCCATAACATGAAGGCGATAGGACGTGGGACCAGATGGTGTTGCCGCCAATTGAGATTTCGAGACCGGTGCAACGCCTGATAAAAAAGACCGGTGCAATAAAAATCAAGTATAATTTACATATTACAAATTCACATAAATTGAAAACTAAAAGTGTACACTTGTTCAAAAACACAAACGCCTGATAAAAAAGACCGGTGCAATAAAAATCAAGTATAATTTACATATTACAAATTCACATAAATTGAAAACTAAAAGTGTACACTTGTTCAAAAACACAAACGAACGTGAGGTAGCTATCTTTGACCAATTTAAAATGTTCCAAATGCCATTCATGCACTCGAGCCCAACCGGGCCACTAACGTACGTGGCGATCCGATCTGTAGAGCTTTGGTGCTGTGCAACTCTTCCTTGCGCCCCCCAACTCTCTCTGATGGCAATCTCAGCGGCGTCTCTCATCTCTGTCGTAGCTCCCTCCAACAGCTTTAGCTCTGCCTCCCTCGCTCCCTCCAACTCTCCCATTCGCTATCACTTAGGCAAAGTTAATTTCTTTGTCATCATTAGATCTCTTAGGAGAGACAATGGTGCTGCTACTTCTTGCTTTTCTCAGGAGGCTTGATGATATCCAGAGACTTGACATATATATACAGGTGTGAATCTGTAGAGGAAAGCGAGGTGGGATTATTATTCAGGCGTCCGGACGGGTCGATCGTTCGTGTCCAAGACAGACAAATCGTGGGACTGAATTAACGGAGAGATGGAGCTGGGCCGGGCCCCTCTAGTTTGGGCTGCTGGTCCGCTCAAATGAGGTGATTAGGAGATTGCTAGCTAGTGAGCCCGTTCTAGGTTCAGACTTCAGAGCAACGGTTGTTTCTTTTATAGATGAACTTTCTCATAGCTGTGTTGGGCCGGTTGCTGGCGAATCAACGATTGCTGTGTTGGGCATGACGTGGTGGGCTGGTGAATCAACCACGCGACATCCAGCACGAACGATCGGGATAGAAAGACGAACCGGTATCCACCGATATAGATTAGATTTGCCCTTCTCTAGTTTAAATTCTCGTGTTAAATTTTACAAAATAAAAAAGGCAAAATGCACTACAAGTGGAATTTACGTGGGATCCCACTTAGGGCATCTCCAGCGGGCCGACGCATTTCGGACAGCCAAAATGTCCACGTGCGTCCGTTTGCGTCGGCCCGCGGATGCAAAAATGGTCATGCTTCCGTTGGCGTCGGTGGTGGCTCCAGCGGGCCAACGCATTTCCGGCGAGGGCAAGTTTAGGTTCAGAAAATTCAGAAAAGAGGTTGTAGCCTCAAATTAGCTCAAATTTACAAGAAAT
Source organism: Lolium rigidum (assembly GCF_022539505.1). Lineage (NCBI taxonomy): Eukaryota > Viridiplantae > Streptophyta > Magnoliopsida > Poales > Poaceae > Lolium > Lolium rigidum. The sequence continues at coordinate 112,531,155 of NC_061513.1, read as the reverse complement.
TATATCCTCAAATTAGCTCAAATTGAGGTCTGAAGTAAGTTCATCACACTTTGCACAAGGTACGGCGCAAAATGGAGTCCAGAAGGAGCACAACAAGGCCAGAACAACATATGAAGTCCAAAAGGAGGCCATGGTGCTAAACTTTGGCGCCGCAGATCAGGCGTCTCGCACGCGGATTTTAGCGCGCCTCTTCATGAACCAGGCCTTGGTGTCGTCGTCGACGCTGGTCAAGTCGGCTGGCATGATCCTTGTGTCCTCTGCATGGGTCTTGGCCTCGGCGTCCATCCTCCTGGCCTTGGCGTCATGCAATTTAGCCTCGGCGTCAGCCTTTTTGGCATCGACGTCCATCCTTTGGACCTCAATGACCTCTTTGTTGAGGTTGAGGTAGATGGCAGCTGCGGCCTCTTTTTCCAGACGCTTATTTTCATCCCTTTTCGCCATGGCGGCTTGATTCTCGGCCATCAACTTCTCCAAGCTCTGGGTCATCCATCGTCGGGGCAGATGGTGCCATTTCCTCAAACAGGTTGCGGGGCACCGGCATGCTCTCCTCCGGCACCTGACACGTCTTGTGTGTCGCGCCCGGGCACAAGTCACCGCTTCTCGGTGTCCGGTTGATGTCGGAAACCGGCGCCCCATTGAACTGCACCGCGTCACGCCAGAGGCGAACCGCGACGTTGCGTGGACCTGCAAGGATGCGGGCGTTCCAGGACGCGGCTGGGAACTTACCGAGCTCACCGACGAGGCCAGAGGAGCGATGTCGGTGATCCCCTCTCGATTGACGAGCATGTAGGCCTCCGCTAAGCTCGGATGGAGGCTTACTTGTGCGGACCCGGTTTCAGTTGCATCTGCCACGCCTGCTGGGTGGCCTCCAGGGCGGCGGCCGCTGCATTCCTCTCCCTCTAGTTCATGCACCGACCGCGACGCTTCGCGGCCTTGACGTCTTTCTCCTCCTTGGACAGCACCTTCATTGCCGCCTTCGGCTTAGCATTCCGGCCGCCAGTGGCGGCACACTTTGCTTCCGACGGAGCTGCGTATAGGGATTCGTAGCATAGAAAACAAAAAAAAAATTCCTACCGCAAGAAAGAATAACAAGCCAAGATTTAATCTAGTAGATGGTAACAACGAGGTGAAGATCATCATACCCTTGAAGATCGCTATGTTAACGAGATAAATCTCGTGGTTGATGTAGTCGATCACTTGCCGCTTGCAAAAGCGCGTAGAAGATCTTGACGGTGCCACAATCGGGCAACACCTCCGCACTCGGTCACACGTTCGGTGTTGATGACGACATCCTTCTCCCTGTTCCAGCGAGCAGCGGATGTAGTAGATCCTCCTCGGAATTCCGCCATCACGATGGCGTGGTGACGGTGGTGGTGGTGGAGATCTCCGGCAGCGCTTCACCGTAAGCACCGCGGGAGAAGATGGGGGAGGGGAGTAGCTAGGGTTTGGGAGAGGGGGCACTTGGGCGCCGGCCTTGGGTGCCCTTGGGTGGTGCGGCTCAAGTGGTGGCCGGCCCTCTCCATCTACCTCTCCCTCTCTTTATATAGGTGGAACCCCCTAGGGTTTGCCCCAAAACCAAATTGAAGTCCAACTCCAAAACTGCCATATGGGCGAAACCTAGGGGAAGTGGTATTGCTCCCTTTCCTTCTCCCTTGGTCGGCCAAGGTGGTGGAGTCCACCATGGACTCCACCTTCCCTCTTGGTTGGCTGGTTAGGGTTGGTGGAGTCCATCCGGGACTCCACCTTCCAAAATGATTTATTCTGGAATGTTCTAGAATATTCTAGCGCTTTCCATAAATGCACCGGATCATTTTCAAACTTGAAAATTGACTTCCTATATATAAATCTTATTCTCCGGACCATTACGGAACTCCTCGTGATGTCCTGGATCCCATCCGAGACTCCGAACAACATTCGAACTCCATTCCATATTCCATATCTACTTAAAACGGCATCAAACCTTAAGTGTGCCACCCTACTGTTCGAGAACTATGCAGACATGATCGAGACTCTTCTCCGATCAATAACTAATAGCGGGACCTGGAGATCCATAATAGCTCCCACATATTCAACGATAACTTCGTGATCGAAAGAACCATTCACATAAAATAACAATTCCCTTTGTCTCGCGATATTTTACTTATCCGAAGTTTGATCGTCGGTATCTCCATACCTAGTTCAACCTTGTTACCGATAAGTAATCTTTACTCGTACCATGATATGATATCCCTTGTGAACCAGTCACATGCTTGCAAGCTAATTGGATGTCATTCCACCGAGAAGGTCCAGAGTATATCTATCCGTCATTGGGATGGATAAATCCCACTATTGATCCATGTGCCTCCACACTATACTTTCCAAACACTTAATTCCACCTTTGTAACAACCCATTTTCGAAGTAGTGTTCGGTGTCATCAAAGTGTTCATCCGGTGTAGGTGATTAACATGATCTTACGGTCGAAGGATTAAATTACTATGCATATTAAAGCTTGAAGCACAGAGAACTAAATGACTTGATCATATGCTATGTTTACTATGGGTGTATGTCCATCACATCATTCACCTAATGATATGACCTTATTATTAATAATATCCAATGTTCATGATCATGAAACTATGATCATCTATTAATCAACAAGCTAGTTTAACAAGAGACTTACTAGGGACTCTTTTATGTTTATAAAACACACATGTATTAATATTTCCGGTTAATACAATTATAGCATGGGATGCAAACATTTATCATAAACACAAAGATATAATAATAACCAATTTATTATTGTCTCTTGGGCATATCTCCAATACTGCGGCCTCCATTGTGGCTATGATCATGGCTATGGGGGAGTCTAGGGCGGCGGCGGGTGCGAGGGTTCCATCGGAATCCATGGTGGTGGTTGCAGCGGCGACGACATCCATAGCTTCTAGACTACTGGTGCCGGTCTACTTTGATTTTTCGTGCGGGAAATGGTCACTGGCGGAAATGCTATCGGCCTCCCTGCCACTGACGTGCGGGTCCTACGTAAGTTTCGGTGGATACTCGTCGCGACCGCGGAGCGTCCACGGAGACGCAAACCTGGCGCATATTTGTCCTAGGTTTGCGTCGCCGCGGACGATCTGGTCACTTTGTGTCGCCCTGCTGGAGCAGAGCCCAGACGTATTTTCGGTTTCCGCAGACGCAAACGGTCGCTCAGCGTCCATTTATGTCATCCCGTTGGAGATGCTCTTAACACCCTAGTCTCCATTAGGTTGCTTGCCAGGGGAGTTGCGTTCTGACGAAGTACCACATATTCCTCCAAGCAAGAATTTACAAAACCGTGTGTGCGCACAAAAAGGGCTTTGCTTTCATATGTTTTGACGACCAGATAGCCAAGAGGGTGGTCGCTAGGGTTTCCAGCATGTCAAATAACTACTCCATGTTCAACGCCTTTAGACGCTTAAGGAAACAGGCGCGCCGGATGCAAATAGGCTCGGCCCAAGTAAGCATGCTTTAGTTTTAGTCTTTGCGTAGTAAGCTACGACTTTTACGTTCATCTAGTTTCAAAGGCCCCCCTCAAAAAAAAAAAAAAAATCTAGTTTCAAAGGCTAGGTAGTGTTTTTTTCTTTCATTTTTCTTTCTGTTTATATCTTTTAAAGTTTATATTAAAAAATTATTCAAATCTAAAAAAAGTTCAAACTTCAGAAAAGTTTAGACTAAAAAATATTCAGATAAAAAAGTTGAAATTTGAAAAATGTTCAAATCTAAAAAAAGTTTAAACACAGAAAAAGTTCAAATTTAAAGAAAACAAGATTAATTTTTTTGGAAAGTGTTAATATTAAAAAAAATCAAATTCAAGCAATGTCCAGATTCAGAAAAATGTTCAAATTCAAAAAAAGTTCGAAACTGAGAAAAGTTCAAAACTAAAATAAGTTCAATTTTCAAAAATTCAGAATAAAAAAACAGCCAAACCCGACCGGAAAACCAAAACTGGAGGAAAAAACTGGCACAACTAGAGAACCGAAAACAAAAGAGAATTGAAAAAACAAAACGAAGGTAAAAATCGGTGCCCTCGCTAGTGGGTCGGTGATACGTCTCAAACGTATCTATAATTTCTTATGTTCCATGCTAGTTCTATGACAATACTCACATGTTTTACGTACACTTTATATCATTTTGATGCACATTCCGGTACTAACCTATTAACAAGATGCTGAAGCGCCGGCCTCGTTTTCTCGCTGTTTTTGGTTTCGTAAATCCTACACAGGAAATATTCTCGGAATTGGACGAAACAAAAGCCCACGGTCTTATTTTCCACGAAGTCTTCCAGAACAACGAAGAGGAGACGAAGAGGGGCCACGAGGCGGCCACACCATAGGGGGGCGCGGCCCCACCCCTAGCCCGCCGCCATATGGGGTGGGCCCCTCGAGCGTCCCCCGACTCCGCCCCTTCTCCTATATAATCCTTCCGTCGCGAAAACCCTAGTACCGAGAGCCACGATACGAGAAAAGTTACTGAGGCGCCGCCGCCGTCAACCCCATCTCGGGGGGTTCTGAAGATCGCCTTCGTTACCCTGCCGGAGAGTGGAATCATCACCGGAGGGCTCTACATCACCATGCCCGCCTACGGACTGATGCGTGAGTAGTTCATCCTTGGACTATGGGTCCATAGCAGTAGCTAGATGGTTGTCTTCTCCTATTGTGCTATCATGTTTAGATCTTGTGAGCTGCCTATCATGATCAAGATCATCTATTTGTAATGCTACATGTTGTGTTTGTTGGGATCCGATGAATATGGAATACTATGTCAAGTTGATTATCGATCTATCATATATGTGTTGTTTATGATCTTGCATGCTCTCCGTTGCTAGTAGAGACTCTGGCCAAGTTGATACTTGTAACTCCAAGAGGGAGTATTTATGCTAGATAGTGGGTTCATGCCTCTATTGAATCTGGGACAGTGACAGAAAGTTCTAAGGTTGTGGATGTGCTGTTACCACTAGGGATAAAACATTAATGCTTTGTCTAAGGATATTTGTATTGTTTACATTACGCACAATACTTAATGCAATTGTCCGTTGTTTGCAACTTAATACTGGAAGGGGTGCGGATGCTAACCCGAAGGTGGACTTTTTAGGCATAGATGCATACTGGATAGCGGTCTATGTTCTTTAGCGTAATGCCCTAAGTAAATCTCATAGTAGTCATCATGATATGTATGTGCATTGTTATGCCCTCTCTATTTGTCAATTGCCCAACTGTAATTTGTTCACCCGACATGTTATTTATCTTATTGGAGAGATACCACTAGTGAACTGTGGACCCCGGTCCATTCTTTTACATCTGAAATACAACCTACTGCAATCATTGTTGTTTGTTGTTCTTTGCAAACAAACATCATTCTCCGCACCATACATTTAATCCTTTGTTTACAGCAAACCGGTGAGATTGACAACCTCACTGTTAAGTTGGGGCAAAGTATTTTGATTGTGTTGTGCAGGTTCCACGTTGGCGCCGGAATCCCTGGTGTTGCGCCGCACTACACTCCTTCACCAACAACCTTCACGTGGCCTTCATCTCCTACTGGTTCGATAACCTTGGTTTCTTACTGAGGGAAAACTTGTTGCTGTGCGCATCACACCTTCCTCTTGGGGTTCCCAACGGACGTGTGCATCACGCGCCATCAAGACCTTTTTCTGGCGCCGTTGCCGGGGACCTGAAGAAAAGTTACACCACAAAGATTTCTAACTCCCACGTCAACTGCACGCCAGCAGTCGGCCTAGTCCTACCCCGCTCTATGCGGAGCACCAGATAGCACCCGCTATGAGGGGGTTGATATGCGACAACCTGGTCGGTGAGTGCCAGACGCTGCACACCTCTGGGCAGAAGTGTTTGTGCCGGCCCATTTGATATTTCTTTTATTTTACGGTATGATTCTTTTACCTTCTTTCTTTTTTTGTTTCTTTTTTGTTAATTTGTTTTCAAAATCTAAGATTTTTTCAGGAAAAATATGTTTTGAGCCCAAGGGCTTTAAAAGAGGAGATCTAGATCTACAACCTCCACTAATCCATTCCTCCTCTAAGTGAGGGGAACTCTTGGTATCTAGATCTTGGAGTCATTGGTTGACCTTCACCATTGTTCTTCCTCTCTAGTTCATCTTTAGCATTTGTTGTTTGGGATTTGAGAGAGAATGATTTGAGCACTTTCCTTGGTGTTCTTGTGTTTCATCCTTGTATAGTGTTGAGCTCTCCAATACGATTAGTTCGAGTGAGAGACCGTGAGTTTGTTACTCTTGAAAGGGTGACCTCCTAGTTGTCTTGGCGGTTGGTGCTCCGGTGACCTCTTCGTAGAAGATTCTGAAGAGGCATGAACTTCTCCTTCGTGGAGCTTGTGAAGTGGTTGTGAAGTTTGCCATATTTGAAGTGGAGAAAAGGCTAGCCATAAGGGAAAGTCATTTGTCATTCGTGGTATTGTCTCGGAGAAGAAGGTGGGCCTTCGTGGCATTCCGGGAGACCATCGTGGTAGCCCAGATCTCTCTGATGACCCACAAGTATAGGGGATCACAACAGTCTTCGAGGGAAGTAAAACCCAAATTTATTGATTCGACACAAGGGGAGGTAAAGAATACTTATAAGCCTTAACAACTGAGTTGTCAATTCAGCTGCACTCGGAAAAGCACTAGTAACAGGGGTGATGTGAAAGCAACAATGATATGAGAGCAATAGTAACAAGAATACGCAGCAGAGTAATAGTAACACAGAGGCAATGGCACCAGAAAATAGTTGATACTACTTCCAATGACATATAGAACGAGTATATGATGATGAGAGATGGACCGGGTTTCCCAGCTATCTACACTAGTGGTAACTCTCCAATAACAAGTGTTGGGTGAACAAATTACGGCTTGGGCAATTGATAGGATTGAAATAGCATTAAGACAGAACATCAAGATTATTAGTCATGTAGGCATGTTTTCCATATATAGTCATACGTGCTCGCAATGAGAAACTTGTATAACATCTTTTGTCCAACCAGCTGGTGGCAGCTGATAACCCACAAGTATAGGGGTGATGTGAAAGCAGTAGTATTATGAGAGCAATAGTAACAGTAACACAGCAGCAGTAATAGTAACATAGAGGCAATGGCACCAGAAAATAGTTGATACTACTTCCAATGACATGTAGAACGAGTATATGATGATGAGAGATGGACCGGGGTTCCCAGCTATCTACACTAGTGGTAACTCTCCAATAACAAGTGTTGGGTGAACAAATTACAGTTGGGCAATTGATAGGATTGAAATAGCATTAAGACAGAACATCAAGATTATTAATCATGTAGGCATGTTTTCCATATATAGTCATACGTGCTCGCAATGAGAAACTTGTATAACATCTTTTGTCCTACCAAATAGGTGGCAGTCGGGCCTCAAGGGAATCTATCTGGCAATTAAGGTACTCCTTTTAATAGAGCACCGGAGCAAAGCATTAACACTTGGTGAAAACATGTGATCCTCATACCTAAGCCTTCCCCTCTAGTTATCCCGATTCTTGTCACTACCGGGGCCTCGGGTTCCGGACATAGACATGTGCAAACAACTTGTAGATACAATCTAAGCAATAAGTATAGAGCTTAAATCTAAGATCATGCCACTCGGGCCCTAGTGACAAGCATTAAATACAACAAGATTGCAGCAACAATAACTTCATAAACTTTATAGTAACAATCCATCGGATCCCAACAAACACAACACCGATTACATCGATGAATCTCAATCATGTAAGGCAGCTCATGAGATCATTGTATTGAAGTACATGGGGGAGAGAGTACCAACTAGCTACAGCTAGAACCCGTAGTCCATGGGGGAACTACTCACGGAGCTTGATGGAGGCGGTGGCGTCGATGGAGATGGCTTCCGGGGGCACTTCCCCATCCCGGCGGCGTGCCGGAACAGAGATTATGTCCCCCGAATTGGAGTTTCGCGATGGCGGCGGCGCCCCTGGAGTCTTTCTGGAGTTTCGTCAATTGGTATCGCGTTTTTAGGTCGAAAGGGGTCTTATAGGCGAAGTGGCGGCACAGGGAGGTGCCTGGGGCCTCCTCACCATAGGCTGGCGCGGCCAGGCCTGGGGCCGCGCCTCCTTATGGTGTGGTGGCCCCCTGGCCTGCCTCCGACTCTCCTTCGGTGTTCTGGGGTCTTCCGGGAAAAATAAGATTCTGGGTCTTCGTTTCGTCGAATTCCGAGAATATTGCCCGAACAGCCTTTCTGGAACCAAAAACAGCAGAAAACAGGAACTGGCACTTCGGCATCTTGTTAATAGGTTAGTTCCGGAAAATGCATGAAATCATTATAAAGTGCGAGCAAAACATGTAGGTATTGTCATAAAACAAGCATGGAACATCAGAAAGTATAGGTACGTTGGAGACGTATCAAGCATCCCCAAGCTTAGTTCCTACTCGCCCTCGAGTAGGTAAACGATAAAAAGAATAATTTCTGTAGTGACATGCTACTTACATAACCTTGATCATACTATTGTAAAGCATATGAAATGAATGCAGTGACTCAAGGCAATGATCTATAGTTGCTAACAAATAGATAACATATAGCAAAACTTTTCATGAATAGTACTTTCAAGACAAGCATCAAAAATCTTGCATAAGAGTTAACTCATAAAGCAATAAATTCAAAGTAAAGGCATTGAAGCAACACAGAGGAAGATTTAAGTTTCAGCAATTGCTTTCAACTTTCAACATACATATCTCATGGATAATTGTCAATACAAAGTAGTATGATGAATGTAAATAAGCAAGTATGTAAGAATCAATGCACAGTTGACACAAGTGTTTGCTTCTAAGATGGAAGGAAGTAGGTAAACTGACTCAACATAAAATAAAAGAATGGCCCTTCGCAGAGGGAAGCAGGGATTAAATCATGTGCTAGAGCTTTTTAAGTTTTGAAATCATATAGAGAGCATAAAAGTAAAGTTTTGAGAGGTGTTTGTTGTTGTCAACGAATGGTAGTGGGCACTCTAACCCCCTTGCCAAACGAGACTTTCAAAGAGCGGCTCCCATGAAGGACGTTATCTCTACCAGCAAGGTAGATCATCCCTCTTCTCTTTTGTTTACACATGTACTTTAGTTTTATTTATGGTTGACACTCCTCCCAACCTTTTGCTTACACAAGCCATGGCTAACCGAATCCTCGTGTGCCTTCCAACATTCACATACCATGAACGAGTGTCTATTTGCAAAATTAAGTTGCTTACTGATGAATCAGGGCAAAACATGTGAAGAGAATTATTAATGAAAGTTAATTAATTGGGGCTGGGAACCCCGCTGCCATCTCTTTTTGCAAAATTATTGGATAAGCGGATGTGCCACTAGTCCATTGGTGAAAGCTGCCCAACAAGATTGAAAGATAAAACACCACATACTTCCTCATGAGCTATAAAACATCGACACAAAAAAGAGATAATAACTTTTGAATTGTTTAAAGGTAGCACATGAAGTATTTACTTGGAATGGCAGAAAATACCACATAGTAGGTAGTTATGGTGGACACTCATGGCATAGGTTTTGGCTCAAGGTTTTGGATGCACGAGAAGCATTTCCTCTCAGTACAAGGCTTTGGCTAGCAAGGTTGTTTGAAGCAAACACAAGTATGAACCGGTACAGCAAAACTTACATAAGAACATATTGCAAGCATTATAAAACTCTACACTCGTCTTCCTTGTTGCTCAAACACTTTTACCGTGAAAATATCTAGACCTTAGAGAGACCAATCATGCAAACCAATTTCAACAAGCTCTACAGTAATTCTCCACTAATAGGTTTAAACTACATGATGCAAGAGAAACATGATCTACTTGAGAGCTCAAAACAATTGCCAAGTATCAAATTATCCAAGACAATATGAGGCATTTTCTCGTTTCCAACCAAATAGCAATAAATGCAATAGCTTCCAACTTTTGTCATTGAACATTAAAAGTAAAACGAAGAACACAAGTGTTCATATGAAAAAGCGGAGCGTGTATCTCTCCCACACAAGGATTGCTAGGATCCGATCTTATTCAAACAAAAACAAAAATAAAAACACACGGACGCTCCAAGTAAAGAACATAAGATGTGACCGAATAAAAATATAGTTTCACAAGAGGTGACCTCGATAAGTTGTTGATGAAGAAGGGGATGCCTTGGGCATCCCCAAGCTTAGACGCTTGAGTCTTCTTGAAATATGCAGGGATGATCCACGGGGCATCCCCAAGCTTAGACTTTTCACTCTTCTTGATCATATATCATCCTCCTCTCTTGACCCTTGAAAACTTCCTTCACACCAAACTTCTCATAAACTTCATCGAGGGGTTAGTAATCAAAAAAACTTTAATCCACTTTAGCCCCGTAGTGACACATTGCAAGTACTCAATAAAACATTAGCTACTGCTCTCCACGTCTAGAAAGCCTCACTTAAAGTCCACAAGAGACAATGCAAAAAACGAGAGATAGAATCGCCAAAACGGAACAGCCGATAAAGACGGATTTTTAAGAGGTACTTCCGTTGCTCAAATCAGAAAACTCAAAACTAATGAAAGTTTCGTACATATCTGAGGATCACGCACGTAAATTGGCAGATGTTTCAGAATTTCCTACAGAGAAGCCTACCCAAATTCGTGACAGCAAGAAATCTGTTTCTGCGCAGAAATCCAAATCTAGCATCAACCTTCTATTAGAGACTTCACTTGGCACAACATTGCAATAAAATAAAGATAAGGAGAGGTTGCTACAGTAGTAACAACTTCCAAAACACAACAAAACAGTAGCAAAATAAAAAAAAACATGGGTTATCTCCCAAGAAGTGCTTTCTTTATAACCATTAAGATGGGCTCAGCAGATTTTAATGATGCACTCGCAAGAAATAAGAGTTGAAGCAAAAGAGAGCATCAAGAAGCAAATTCAAAACACATTTAAGTCTAACCCACTTCCTATGCATAGGAATCTTGTACACAAATAAATTCATGAAGAACAAAGTGACAAGCATAAGAAGGTAAAACAAGAGTAACTTCAAAAGTTTCAGCATATAGAGAGGTGTTTTGGTACCATGAAAATTTCTACAACCATATTTTCCTCTCTCATAATAATTTTCAGTAGCTTCATGAGTAAACTCAACAACATAACTATCATATACAGCATGCTTTTCATGATTCACAAACACATAATTTTTAGGGATTTCTATTTTCGTGCCCTCGGGTCCTTAGTTGTACTCAGTTTTCCCCAGCTCCTTAGTTTTTCCTCAGTTTTCCCCAACTTCTTGTCTATAACCCGCAGAAAGAGCTCGGACGGAAGGAATCTCGTTTAGTTGACGTTGGTTGGTGGCTGGCAAGTGGGGCCGCTGTTGGTGCCCCGCAGTGGACACGTCTCCACTTATCCAGATCATCGTGGGACCCACAACTTGTCCACGTGAGAGCGCCGGACCCACAGCTTACCCAGGTGACCGTTGCAAAATGGGAGCCCGACCTAGCCCAGCGCCCATGCCCGTGCCATTGCTTCCCCTTTCTTTCTCCGCGCCCCATTGTTCTTCTTCTCCGCCGGCGGCAGCCCTTCTCCGGCACGCGGGTGATGTCTAGTTTCTCTTCGACCTCCCGTTCTTCATGGCCGCAGTATGGACCCGTGCCTTTGACAAGATGCCCCGACGCCCACGCCGAGAGCCTGCGAAGCGGTCGATGCAGCAAGACGGACGAGAACGGCAGCCGTGGACGTGAGTTCGTTGCATGCGAGAGCTTGCCATATAGAGAGGGGGATAAGGTTAGATCTCGATACAATTTCTCTGTTTTCTCTCGATTTTCTTGTTATTCCCTCGAATTTGGGATTTAGGGTTCACGTTGTTGTTTTCAGATCTTGAAGAAATGCGGGCATTTCGAGTGGATCGATGTGTACGTTCGGAGGCTTCGGTTGCGGGAATCAATTGGCGCTAATGGGGGCGCAATTTGGGAGGGGGGACTTGTCTGTAGAGAATGCGGCGGAGAGAGGAGCCGTTCCGATTAGGGACCTTCCGATTATGCCTAATGCTCCCAATGCGGGAACTGGTGGAAGTGAAGGGAGAAGCTGAAGAAAATGAACAAGCGATTAAGGCGGCTGATCGAGTTGAAGAAGCAAGCTAATCGATGGCTGGTTGTTTTTTTGTTGTATAATTACGATCGGATTCTTATCATTGCTCACCGGGCGCTAGAAGTTGTTACAAGGGATACCTAGTTACAAATCCATTATTCGGTTGGGATGTACTTGTAGTTGTTTTCAAAGTTAGTGTGTGCATTCACCGAAATTACCAAACTATATTCCCTAAAAGAAAAGGACAGCTAAAGATAGTTGATAATTGTTAGAGGGGTGACAAATAATGCAATCCCCGAAATCCGCAAATATGTATGCCTCATGTTTATACCAAAATTATACCACTTTTAGGCCTTTCCAAAATACCAATACCATATCCCAAACTATATTCCCTAAAAGAAAAGGACAGCTAAAGATAGTTGATAATTGTTAGAGGGGTGACAAATAATGCAATCACCGAAATCCGCAAATATGTATGCCTCATGTTTATAACAAAATTATACCACTTTTAGGCCGTTTCAAAATGGGATCCCTTTCAAAATAGGGTCCCTTCAAAATACCAATACAATATCCCAAACTATATTCCCTAAAAGAAAAGGACAGACTAAAGATAGTTGATAATTGTTAGAGGGGTGACAAATAATGCAATCGCCGAAATCTGCAAAAATGTATGCCTCATGTTTATAACAAAATTATACCACTTTTAGGCTGTTTCAAAATGCCAATACTATATCCCAAACTATATTCCCTAAAAGAAAAGGACAGCTCAAGATAGTTGATAATTGTTAGAGGGCTGACAAATAATGAAATCACCGAAATCCGCAAATATGTATGCCTCATGTTTATACCAATACTATATATTAAGTGGCAAACTCGTCATTGCATTCTCCACCGACGGAGAGAGAGAGAGAGATTTTTTTTTTGAAGTAGAGAGAGAGAGAGAGATGGGTGGCCACGAAGAGAGAGAGAGAGAGACGAGAGGTTGCCACGAAGAGACGGATAGGGGTATACTGCCCGTTAGATCGGTGGATCAACGGTTCGTGGAGTCGATCCGTGTGACAACGGCTCAACCAATCGGGATAAGTTTGGGCTTCTCGGAGCATTTGTGACGGTACTTGAGGGCAAAAGCTGAGTAGTACTAAGAATCCAAGGGCACATAAATAGTAAATAGACTAAGGGATTCAAACAAAAGAATTACAAAATGAAAAATGTGTGTTTTGTACAATATAATTCATATTGGGCTACATCAAATTATTTGCAATTCAAATATACATGAGTGTGACAATTATGGCATCATTTAGACAAACTATGTTTTGGGAAAGATGTTTTGCAAAGGGGTTTGGGTGGAAAACCATGCATCTTCATAGCTACACTAGTGATTCGAGAAGTGGCAATTTGTGGTAAAACTTGATTTATATATGTTTGTTAAGGTTTTCTAGGTGGCAGGTTGCGTAGGAAGACTCCATGAGTAGTTGCCACTATGTTTTTATTTTTTTGGATTTTTTGCGCATGAAATGACTCAATTAGCTATGTTAATCTCATTTGTTGACTCTCTGTTGACCAGCTACTTGAGGGTAAAACTGAGTATATTGCACTTGCCGGTCTAAGTCCTCGAGGGGAAAGCTGAGTACGGATAAAATTTACGTATAAGGCACGAGGTTATAGCGAGTACACCAAACGTCCCGAGGGTTAGACTCGGGTAGCGGTGCACGCTGCAGCCATGCATAGCGGACGCGTGTTGCCGTGCATAGCGGACGCGTGTTGCGGTACACGCCACCTTCGTCTTTATAGAGCCCCTCTTTCTCTCCCTCGACGCACGTTCTCAACGGCTCACACTGCAACCGCCTCTCTGTCCCATCATCTTCTCCACAACCAGAAGAAAAAACCCCGAAGAAAACCGCCGGCGATGGAGAAGAATGAGATGCCCATTGTCGGCACATCGGTCGCCGCCCCGTCCGAGGCCCCTGTCGCTGCTTCCATCGTAGCGGCCGGCGCATCGGCCGCCGCCCCGTCCGGGCCCCTGTCGCTGCTTCCAACGTAGCAGCCGGCGCATCGGCCGCCGCCCCGTCCGAGGCCCCTGTCGCTGCTTCCAACGTAGCAGCCGGCGCATCGGCCGCCGCCCCGTCCGGGCCCCTGTCGGCTGCTTCCAACGTAGCAGCCGGCGCATCGGCCGCCGCCACCGTCCGAGTCCCCGTCGATTGGGACCCGTACGAACCGAGTGCGGTACGACGCGCGGAGAACCCCTACGACACCACCATCGTTGACAACGAGCCGGAGGTAACCCTTTGTTCCCTAGTTCTTATCTCATTTCAATCATTTTGTGTTAGATCTACCGTTATTACGGTTACGTACATTCCTAGTTCAATCCTTTTTTGTTAGATCTTGCGTTATTACTTGTTACGTCATGTTCCTAGTTCGATCCTTTTGTGTTAGATCTTGCGTTATTAGTGTTTGTGATTTGCTTTTGTTTAAGATTTGTGCCGATGATGATGAATATTTGGGCATAAATTGATTCAGGGTTTGGTCAGTAAACAATTGGTGTGTACAAATTTGTTGTGCATGATCTTTGGTTTGCTGACTCAAATCCTGGATATAAGTGTGTCCAATGTAGCTGAGGCTACCTCTTTTTTTCGAGCCCATATTATCATGCATGATTTTTTGTTCACTCTCGTTCCATCATCGTTGCAATTGACTCCGTGTTTTTGCACGATCTTTGGTGCTACGTGACGAGTGCGGAGCGGCGACGTCGACGGCGGCGACAGAGTCCTTCCACACCAAGACTCGTCACGTCCTCGGGAGGCTGCGGTCCGGCCATTACGATGGCCCTTTTGCTCGAGGCATTTACAAGTGCCCCTTACGCAGCGAGGAAGCTCGCGCCACCGACTTCAACTCCCTGGTGAACCATGCTGAATCCATTGGCGAGATGTGGCGCTAGAGTTGGAAGGACCGTGAACGTGCATGCGTACATGGCCAAACACAAAGCACTTGGGATTCACTGCGCAACCTCCAAGCGAGTCACACGCGCTACCGGAGCGTTGAACGTGCCTCTTGCACTCTCGTATGTGATTGCTCTATACGTAGAGCAGCTTAATTTCATGTAAATTGTAGCTTATGTTGGATCTATCGGTACTACTTTTGGATCTGTCCTGAATATATCTATGCTATGTTGGTTCGCTGTATGCGGCTTATCCTATATTTTTCTCTCGGATTTGTGCCCTAGATTTCCTACCGATTGGGTAAAAACGAAGGCATAAAGAAATGAATGGCGTTAAAAAACAGAAGGAGAAGCTGCTCTAGATTTGCTACCAATTTGGGCTATCAAATATGAATGAGATCGAGCGATAGAGAGGAAAAAGGTACATTGAAAACTGCTAATGCGGGCGGAAGAGACAGAAACCACTCGTGCCCCGTCCCGGACCCACACGGCTCCACACGCTACGGCCCCACACGCTACGGCCACACAAACACGGCCTCGTCCTGTCCCACGCGGTCCCACACGACGCGACCCCACAAACGACACGACCCCACTCGTCGGCACGGAACGGTCAACTTAACGGATTCCTTCCGTCCGAGCTCCTCTCGCGGTTCAGACAAGGGCTTGGGGAAAACTGAGGAAAAACTAAGGAGCTGGGGAAAACTGAGTACAACTAAGGACCTGAGGGCACGAAAATAGAAATCCCTAATTTTTATCAAGCTCAGAAATAATAGGATTAAAACTTTCAAACCCACTTTTATCAATAATGTAACAAGATGATTGATCAATCTCAAAAGATATGGGACTCATAGATAAAGTCAAGAACTCTCCAATCCCATTTTCATTAGTAGTACAATTAATATTATCAAGTAACATAGGACCATCATCTAGAGATTTATCATAAACATTTGCCAAGCAAAACTGTTTAGTACCATGCATTTCGACATCAGGCACAAACAAAGCATTATCATAAGATTTATCAAAATAGCATGGATTATCATGAATAAAAGTAGCATAATTATTCTCGCAAGTTTTACTCATAGGGAATATTTCAAGAGAATCCACAGGAACATAACATTCATCCGCCTTTGGTAAGCATGGAGGGCAATCAAATAGTGTAAGAGATAAAGAGTTACTCTCATCAGAAGGTTGGCATGGGTAGCTAATTGATGTCTACGGGAGCTTCTATTCTTGTAGACAGTGTTGGGCCTCCAAGAGCAGAGGTTTGTAGAACAGCAA
>NC_061513.1:112427595-112514770 GCF_022539505.1 Lolium rigidum | reverse complement strand
TATGTACTTATGCACTTTATCTCTTATTAAGTTGCTTGTTGAGCGATAACCATGTTTCGGGGACGCCATCAACTATTCTTTGTTGGATATCATGTGAGTTGCTATGCATGTCCGTCTTGTCCGAAGCAAGAGAGATCTACCACCTTCATGGTTGGAGCATGCATATTGTTAGAGAAGAACTTTGGGCCGCTAACTAAAGCCATGATTCATGGTGGAAGTTTCAGTTTGGACACATATCCTCAATCTCATATGAGAATAATAATTGTTGCCACATGCTTATGCATTAAAGAGGAGTCCATTATCTCGTTGTCCATGTTGTCCCGGTATGGATGTCTAAGTTGAGAATAATCAAAAGCGAGAAATCCAAAATGCGAGCTTTCTCCTTAGACCTTTGTACAGGCGGCATGGAGGTACCCCATTGTGACACTTGGTCAAAACATGTGCATTGCAAAGATCCGGTAGTCCAAGTTAATTAGGACAAGGTGCGGGCACTATTAGTATACTATGCATGAGACTTGCAACTTGTAAGATATAATGTACATAACTCATATGCTTTATTATTACCGTTGACAAAATTGTTTCATGTTTTCAAAATAAAAGCTCTAGCACAAATATAGCAATCGATGCTTTCCTCTTTGAAGGACCATTCTCTTTACTTTTATGTTGAGTCAGTTCACCTATTTCTCTCCACCTCAAGAAGCAAACACTTGTGTGAAATGTGCATTGATTCCTACATACTTGCATATTGTACTTGTTATATTACTCTATGTTGACAATTATCCATGAGATATACATGTTACAAGTTGAAAGCAACCGCTGAAACTTAATCTTCCTTTGTGTTGCTTCAATGCCTTTACTTTGATTTATTGCTTTATGAGTTAACTCTTATGCAAGACTTATTAATACTTGTCTTGAAGTACTATTCATGAAAAGTCTTTGCTATATGATTCACTTGTTTTCTCATGTCATCACCATTGTTTTGATCGCTGCATACACTACATATGTTTACAAATAGTATGATCAAGGTTATGATGGCATATCACTTCAGAAATTATCTTTGTTATCGTTTTACCTGCTCGGGACGAGCAGAAACTAAGCTTGGGGATGCTTGATACGTCTCCGACATATCGATAATTTCTTATGTTCTATGCCATATTATTGATGATACCTACATGTTTTATGCACACTTTATGTCATATTCGTGCATTTTCTCGGAACTAACCTATTAACAAGATGCCGAAGTGCCGGTTCTCGTTTATCTGCTGTTTTTGGTTTCAGAAATCCTAGTAACGAAATATTCTCGAATTGGACGAAACGAAGACCCGAGGGCCTATTTTTCCACGGAGCTTCCGGAAGACCGTAGAACACACGAAGTGGGGCCACGAGGTGGCCAAACCACATGGCGGCGCGGCCAAGGGGGGGCCCGCGCCGCCCTGTGGTGTGGGCCCCTCGTTAGCCCCCCGACTCTGCCCTTCCGCCTACTTAAAGCCTCCGTCGCGAAACCCCCGATGCGAAAAACCACGATACGGAAAACCTTACTGAGACGCCGCCGCCGCCGATCCCATCTCGGGGGATTCGGAGATCTCCTCCGGCACCCTCGCCGGAGAGGGGATTCATCTCCCGGAGGACTCTACACCGCCATGGTCGCCTCCGGAGTGATGAGTGAGTAGTTCACCCCTGGACTATGGGTCCATAGCAGTAGCTAGATGGTTGTCTTCTCCTCATTGTGCTTCATTGTTGGATCTTGTGAGCTGCCTAACATGATCAAGATCATCTATCTCGTAATTCTATATGTTGTGTTTGTCGGGATCCGATGGATAGAGAATACCATGTCATGTTAATTATCAAGTTATTACACATGTGTTGTTTATGATCTTGCATGCTCTCCGTTTCTAGTAGAGGCTCTGGCCAAGTTTTTACTTTTAACTCCAAGAGGGAGTACTTATGCTCGATAGTGGGTTCATGCCTGCATTGACACCTGGGGGAGTGACAGAAACCTCTAAGGTTGTGTTGTGCTGTTGCCACTAGGGATAAAACATTGGCGCTATGTCCGAGGATGTAGTTGTTGATTACATTACGCACCATACTTAATGCAATTGTCTGTTGCTTTGCAACTTAATACTGGAGGGGGTTCGGACGATAACCCGAAGGTGGACTTTTTAGGCATAGATGCAGTTGGATGGCGGTCTATGTACTTTGTCGTAATGCCCAATTAAATCTCACTATACTTATCATGTCATGTATGTGCATTGTTATGCCCTCTCTATTTGTCAATTGCCCGACTGTAATTTGTTCACCCAACATGCTTTTATCTTATGGGAGAGACACCTCTAGTGAACTGTGGACCCCGGTCCATTCTTTTAATACTCGAAATACAAATCTGCTGCAATACTTGTTTTACTATTTTCTCTGCAAACAATCATCTTCCACACAATACGGTTAATCCTTTGTTACAGACAAGCCGGTGAGATTGACAACCTCACTCGTTTCGTTGGGGCAAAGTACTTTGGTTGTGTTGTGCAGGTTCCACGTTGGCGCCGGAATCTCCGGTGTTGCGCCGCACTACATCCCGCCGCCATCAACCTTCAACGTGCTTCTTGGCTCCTCCTGGTTCGATAAACCTTGGTTTCTTTCTGAGGGAAAACTTGCTGCTGTGCGCATCATACCTTCCTCTTGGGGTTGCCCAACGAACGTGTGAAATACACGCCATCAGTCATCACCTCAGTGCAGGTGTGGCCGAACATGACCACTGGTAGAGACTACGGTTCTACTAGGTCTCGGGCGTAGATTATAGGGATGGAAGTGAGGGCATTTAGGCTGGAGGCGCACACGCCGGTGGCTGGGCGCCGTCGCTGCGAGACGGAGGGGGCGGCGGCTAGGGCAGGGTGCGGCTAGGGTTTGGGGCTCCCGTCTCCTGAGGGAGACGACAACAGTATATGTATTGTCTGATTATAATCGAAGGGGTAAATGTGTTTATATAGGAGAACAACTCCTCTAAACCCTAGATAACTTGGGCTAAGCCCCTAATTTGGCCCACTATTGGGCCTCTTCCGTGCATACTGGAGACCGACCATAACATCTCTCCCCGCCTTCTCAAACAACTCGTTCTCGAGCTGAACATCTGGAAACTACTCGCGGAAATTGTCGAGCTTCTCCCAAGTCGCCTCCTCCTCGGGCAGGCCGGATCACTGGACCAAGACATGCCACACGCCGCGACGCTGCAGCGCCTGCATCACCTTGGCCACCTTCGCGGAAGCTGGCAGAAGTGGCCCATCCGAAGTAGGAGGAAGGGCCGGGGTTGCTGCAGGAGGGTTCTCGCGGTAGGACTTCAGTAAGCCGACATGGAAGACGTCGTGGAGGCGAGAACAGCTGGCAGCTCAAGGCGGTATGCGAGTGTGTCAACACGCTCCAGCACACGAAAGGGAGCGGTGTAGCGGGGTCCCAATTTGCGCTTGGAGCGCAGGTCCAGGGATTGCGTGGTCCTGTGAAGGAGGCGCAAACACACCCAATCGCCCACCACGAACTCCGCCTCGCGATAATGAGCATCATAGTACTTCCTAGCCAACTCTTGTGCTTGGAGAAGACGCTGGCGCGCTTCAGCCAGGATCTCGTCGTGGGTGCGGAGTAAGTCGCCAGCCGTCTCGGACCGAGCCGTGCCAGGCTCATAAGGAAACATCGGCGGAGGTGGGCGCCCGTAGACCACCTCGAAAGGCAAGGCACGCAGGGCGGGGTGATATGAGGTGTTGTAGCAGTACTCCGCCCATGCCAACCATTCCACCCAAGCTCGTGGACGATCACGTGTAACACAACGCAAATACATGGCGATCACCTTATTGACCAACTCGGATTGACCATCCGTCTGAGGGTGGAACGCCGTGCTCATGCGGAGCTTTACGCCCGCCAGCCGAAAGAGATCCCGCCAGACATGACCCGTGAACACAGGATCACGGTCGCTGACGATGGATGAAGGAAACCCGTGGAGGCGGACGATGCCGTCGAAGAAGGCCCGGGCCATGCACGCGGCTGTATAGGGGTGACCGAGGGCGATGAAGTGCGCGTACTTGGAGAAGCGGTCAACCACCGTGAGGATGAAGGACTTGCAGCCCACCTTGGGAAGTCCCTCGATGAAGTCCATGGAGTTATCAGCCCACACCTGTGAGGGCACATCCAGCGGCGGTAACATACCCGCAGGTCGCAGCGTCTCCGTCTTGTTCCGCTGGCACGTCACGCATGACCGCACCCATTCACGGACCAGCGCGCCATCACCGGGGATGTGGAAATCAACACGGGGGCGATGGAGGGTCTTCTGCAGGCCCTCGTATCCTGCAGAGTGCGCTAGGGACAAGACCTGGTGGCGCAGGTCGCCATGGGCGGGCACGAAAAGGCGGCGCCTGTGTAGAAGCAGCCCATTGTCCAGGCGCCAGGGCACCCCCAGCTCGTCGGCGTCAAGGCACCCACGGAGCGCATGTGCGTCTGTGGTAGTAGAAGTCGCCCGTCGAATGTCGTCGATGAAGGCGAAGGACGGCCCGAAGCGGATGCACAGGACAGTGCCCGCCGTGGCAACGTCGTCCGCGACATCCGCAGTGTCGCGGCGGGACAAGGCGTCGGCGACCGTGTTGAGACGGCCTGGGCGGTACTCGACGGTGAAGTCGAAGCCGAAGATCTTACTGATCCACTGGTGCTGCGGAATGGTGGAGAGGCGCTGGTCCAGCAAGAACTTGAGGCTGTAGTGGTCCGTGCGCACACGGGACGACCGACCCCAAAGGTAAGGTCGCCAGTAGCGCACCGCCTCGACCAGCCCGATAAGCTCGCGCTCATATGACGCGAGCTTGTGATGGCGAGCGACGAAGGGGCGGCTGAAAAAGGCCAGCGGTCCCTCGCCCTGGTGGAGGACAGCGCCGAAGCCGATGCCGGAGGCGTCGCAGTCCACCACGAACGGCATGTCGAAGTCCAGCATCTGGAGGACGGGTATCATTGTGAGCGCCCGCTGGAGAGCCGCGAACGCCCTAGTCGCCTCCTTGTCCCAGGAGAAGGCGTCGTGTCTAAGGAGACGCGTCAGTGGCGCGGCGATGAGGCCGAAGTCCCAGATGTACTTCTGGTAGTAGCCGACGAGGCCAAGAAGCCGCGGAGAGCCCGCGGTGACTGCAGGGTCGGCCACATCGCAACGGTGGCGACCTTGTCTGCGTCCATCGCGACACCTTCCGCCGAGATGACGTGCCCCAGGTATGCGACAGAGGTCGTGCCGAACGAGCACTTCGAGCGCTTGAGGTGGAGACGATGCGCTCGAAGCTCGTTGAAGATGATGGCCATGTGCTGCAAGTGCTCCGCCCAGGATGAACTATAGATAAGAATGTCATCAAAGAAAACAAGTACAAAGCGGCACAAGTATGGGCTGAGCACATCGATCATTAGGGCCTGGAAGGTCGCCGACGCGTTGGAGAGGCCGAACGGCATCACCAGGAACTCGAAGTGGCCATGGTGAGTACGGAATGCCGTCTTCTCGATGTCGTCCGGGTGCATGTGCACCTGATGATAGCCCGAACGCAGGTCGAGCTTGGTGAAGAAGCGCGCTCCGTGTAGCTCGTCCAAGATCTGGGGAACTTGTCCTTGGACGTCATGGCATTGAGGGCGCGGTAGTCGATGCAGAAGTGCCATGTATCGTCGGCCTTGCGCACAAGGAGCACCGGGGCGGAGAACGGCGATGTCAAAATCCGGATGATGCCCTGCGCGAGCATGACCGCCACCTAGCGCTCGAGCTCGTCCTTCTGCAGCTGGGGGTATAGGTACGAGCGCACGGTGATAGGCGCCGTGTCCGGTAGCAGGTGGATGCAGTGGTCACAGGGCCGCGTGGGTGGGAGGCTCTGTGGCTCGTCGAAGATGTCGCTGTGCTGCTGCAGGAGGTCGGCTAGGAGAGGATGCGCCTCGTCAAGTGCGGGTGCGGCCGCCATCAACTGAAGCAGCAGGGTCGCGGCGTCGGAGCTGCCGATGCCCGTCCACTGAACGCGACAGCCGCCCTCGCGCCAGAAGATGAGGGATAGCACGTTGAGGTCCAAAGGATGGGGCCCAGTATGGACAAGAAGTCAACGCCGAGCATGAAGTTGTAGCAGCTAGGTTGATGCCGACGCAGTCGATGGAGAAGGGCTCATCGCCGATGAGGACGGGAACCTGCCACGCCCTGTCAACCAAGGCGGTCCCCGTTGGGAACGGTGACGCTGAACTTCTCCGCGCCCGCCGACTGGAGGGCGAGGCGGCGCATGGCGTCCCTGGATAGGAAGTTGTGCGTCGAACCCGTGTCCACGAGCGCGGTGAGACGCTTCCCATGGATCGTCACCGGAAGTAGCATCATCGTCGCCGTCTTGATGCCCGCCATGGCATGAAGGATACGATGAAGGCGGTCGCATCGACCGGCCCGTAGGTCGTGACCCCGGCCTCGGAGAGTGTGGTGGTGTCAAGCTCCACGGTGAGGGCCTCCACCTCCACGTCGTCGACGGTATCCAAGTAGAACATGCGAGCGCATGTATGACCCGGTACGTACGGCTCGTCGCAGTTGAAGCACAGGCCCTTGCGGTGCCGCTCGAGCTGCTCGGCTGACGTCAAGCGCCGGAAGGTACGTGTTGGCGTGGGGGCGGCTGCAGCAGCGGCCGGTAGGGCGGGGCGCATCGGAGTGGCGGTCGCCGGTGCGGGGCGGGTTGGGGGGTGCGTGCCGCGGCCCGGGAACACCTGCTGCATGGCGTTGGCGCGCTGCTCGTACGCGCGTGCGTAGTACATGGCCGTCTGCAGGTCCTGGGTGTCGCGCATCTCGACGTCGACGGGGATGTGGTCGGGGAGGCCGCCGACGAAGAGCTCGGAGCGCTGGTGAGCCGTGACACCAGGCGCATGGCAAGCCAACGTCTGCAGCGGTCGGCGAAGTCCTGCACCGAATTGGTGAAGGGGAGGCGACCGATCTCGGCCAGGCAGCTCCCACGTATGGGGGGGGGGGGCGAACCGGAGGAGGCACAGGTCTCGAAAGCGCTCCCACAGAGGCATCCCACCCTCGTCCTGCTTGAGGGCGTAGTACCACATCTGTGCGGCGCCACGTAGGTGGTAGGATGCGATCCACGTGCGGTCGGACGCCATGGTCCGCTGCCCCCGGAAAAACTGGTCGCACTGATTGAGCTAGTTCAGGGGGTCGACGGTGCCGTCGTAGGTGGCGAACTCCAGCTTGGTGAAGCGAGGCGGCTGCTGCACGTGCGGCGAGGCCGTGTAGGCGCCCTCGTGGTGACCCATCGTGGCGGGAGGAGAGTACTGCGGCACCATGGAGCTCCCGGCGTATGGGTTAGTATACCCGCCGAACCCCCCGACGGTGGTGGCAGGTGGCTGCATCATCGTTGGTTGTGGTGGCGCCGTCGTGTAGGTCGGCGTGTCGATCCACGTTGGCAGCGGGGATGGCGATGACGGGAACCTGATCTGGGTGATCGGGAGTCCCTGGGGCACGACGGTGGGCGGTGGTGGTGGCGCGAAGGGCGCACCCGGCAGGGGCGGTGGCGGCGGTGGCACGTAGGAAGCCTGGAGGAAGGTCCGAAGGTTCGAGACCGCCAGGGTTAAGTCGCGGATCGCCGATGACATCTCCGCCGGAGAGAGGACGGGGCCCGCGTCGGCCGCCAGGGCCGCGGTGCCCGAGGCGGGCGAACCCGAGGTGGCCGGCGGCGGCTGCTGCGAGGTGGCGGTGGCCATGCCGGTGGAGGCGGTGGTGGTGGTGGGGAGGGGCGACAGCGCCAGTGAAGAACCCATCGAACCAGAGCAATTTGATACCAAATTGGTAGAGACTACGGTTCTACCAGGTCTCGGGAGTGGATTATAGGGATGGAAGTGAGGGCGTTGAGGCTGGAGGCGCACACGCCGGCGGCTGGGCACCGTTGCTACGAGAGGGAGGGGGCAGCGGCTAGGGTTTGGGGATCCCGTCTCCTAAGGGAGACGACAACAGTATATGTGTATTGTCTGATTATAATCGAAGGGGTACATGTGTTTATATAGGAGAACAACTCCTCTAAACCATAGATAACTTGGGCTAAGCCCCTAATTCGACCCACTATTGGGCCTCTTCCGTGCATACTGGAGCCCGATCATAACAACCACACTGTACTCGAAGGTGGACACCTTCTTGAAGATGAGGAACTGGCCTATCTGCAGCTGATTAGCGACGGCGAAGCCCGCCCACCCCTGGTCGATGTATGTGTCATCGCCTTCTCTCACCGTAGTCATCCTCCAGTTGCAGCCAGTGTTGGTGGTGACAATGATGTTCGAAGGGATTTCTCCGAACCACCTGACGAAATCTTGAGGGATCTGTAGCCGGCCGAAGGTGGGCCTGAAGACGATGCACATGAACTGGTCCGGCCCTACGTCCGGCTGGAAGTGGCCGACGTTAGCCGCCCTTCGCTTCTTCGATGGTCCCTCCTCGGGGGTCTTAGGTGACCCAAGCTTGAGCTTCTCAGTCTGCCACAAGAACACATGCCATTAGAGGTGTGCCTGCTCACAAGTATATAGATGAAAACGAACATTGAAAACATGTGATGTCTCATACATTGGATCATACGGCAGCTCAAGGGACTGCCCTCAAACTAAGTCTAGTGTGCAAGTAATCACACACACACGACTAAGTTTGAGGGCAGCACCTTGCCTTCCAGTGTGCCATTGTTCAATCATTGGCCAATGCACTAGACAAACAAAATGAGGCCTCATAAATTGTATCACACGGAAGGCAAAGGGAGTGTCCGCAAACTAAGTCTAGTGTGCAAGAAACATGGCACACATGACTAAGTTTGAGGGCAGCACTCTACCTTCCGTTGTGCCATAGTTAAATCATTGGCTATTGCACAACTGAAGAAGTATAAACATGAAAAGCAAGGTAGCATAGACCTCATACAATGAGCACATACGGAGGAGATGTTTGATCAGATCCAATGGCATGGTGATGTTCAGTCACGCCATAGGTTCTGATCAATCATCTCCTCAGACTATGATTCCCGGTTACAATCATCGGCCTAGTTCAATCAGAAACAACACAATCTAGAACAAACTAGCGCGACTCATTCCGCACAACAATCTGTACATGCTAAGCCCCAGCACAAAAAACCATTTCCCTCTTTGCATGCACAGTAAAATCTGGCAGTTTCAGCAATCCACAGTCCGATCTAGGAAGTCTACCGCAATCCGATATTAGAGTAACAGATCTAAGCAAATCGAGACCGTGGACAACAAGAACTGGACAAGAACAACAAGCAATAAGGACGAACACCTTGCAAACATCAATCCGAACGCTATCCTAATGAAAACCCTAGCAGATCTAATGTGCATGTCATCGCAAATGCCCTAGAATAGCATGTTCTGGCAGAACGAGTACGAAGATGAGAAGGAAAGGTCGTTACCGTCATTGTTCCGGCCAAGGACGAGCTCGCGGTTGCGGGCGAACTCGAGATGCCGATGAAGACTGCGGAGCAGGTTGCGGCCGATGTCCCGGTGTTGCTCGCCGACGTCTTCTCCTCCGGTACCGGTGCTCCTCCGTGCGGCGGATTGGTCGGCAGGAGGGGAACCGTCGGGTGATGTGATAGTTTGGGGGAGGTGGGAGTGCGGTCGCGAGTGAGAGGAATGAGAGGGAAGCGATGAGGCTAATTATGGCGCGTGTTCCCGAAGGGACGCGACGTTTCTCCCTCCCTTCTCCACGCGTGCAGCCTTCTGGCCGCAACGGGCCTGGATCTGGAGAAACTGTCATTCCTGACGTTCCTCCAGAGCATGCTCGGGGTGATTTAAAACCCGGTTCGTGCAAAAACGCCGGGGCCTGCAGCCATCCAAACACAAACGGCCCATTTGATGACCCAACCCATGAAAAATCATCTGTAGGCTACCAAGGACTAGAGGAAAGCTCCGTGCGATCCTCCGAACGTTTCCGAAGGTCTCCCCTGTTTGCGGCGACCCCAACGGCTACATCCTTTCCCCTCGTCGCCGGCTCGCCGCTATAAATTCCTCGCACCACCGTTCCATTCCATCACACAACACACATTCCCCTCCCAGCGCAGAGTTTGAGAAGCCAACGAGAAGCAGCAGCCGCGCACAGCCTCGATCTCCGGCTTCTTGCTCGCTTCTCTTTCTCTGCCACCCAACCAGATCCTCTCCCACCCCCACCTTCTCGTCCCAATGGCCGCCGTCTCCGCCAAGTCCGTCGCCCTCCTCGCGGCGGTGCTCCTCGTGCTCGTCGCGTCGGCCGCAGCGACCGCAAGGACTGTAGAGCGGGAGGAGGTGGTTTCCCTTGGCAGCCTCGCGCCATCGCTCGCCCCGGCGCCGGCGCCGACGATGCTCAGCGCGGCGAGCGCCCTCGCCCCCGGCGCCTGGGCCGTGGCCGCTCTCGTCTCGCTCCTCGCCTTCCTCGGTCACTGAGGCGTGATCGGTGCTGCTGCTTAATTAGATCGAGAGATGTGATCCCGCAATTTGGATTGCGGCGAGCTGCGTCCGTTTGTTTCCTTCAGTTTTAGTGTCTGGTTGTAGCGATTAGTATGAAGCTATCGTGGTGTGTTGCGTGCTGCTCATCTCTCTTTTGCCTGTAAAAGAGGGAGTCATGTTTTCAATAATTCATTCATTGGTTATTATTCTTTACTACTCCCTTCATTGTAAAAGAGGGAGTAATATGCGTATGATTTGTCTTCGAAATCAGCTGCTTGATAATAAGCACTTCAGTTGCTTGACCAGTTGACCTCCCTTTCAATTTTGTATTGTTTGACCTGGCAGTAACGCCATTTCTGCACTTACTTTGGCATGCAAGTGGTAGCGATTTTTCGATAAAAAATTGAAATCCATCTGTTGATGAAGAGAAATCCATTGGATCCCACCTTTTGGTGAACCAGACTTTACTTGCTCCTGAAGAGAAAACCACTGGATCTCACCTTCTGGTGAACCAGAAAGTTTGCAATTACTTCAGCATGAATATATTTGGAAGCGTTTTAATTAATAGTTGAAAACTATTTCTTGCCGAAGAAAAGTCCATTGGATCCCACCTTTTAGTGAAAAAACACAATTACTTTATTTAAAAGTGGATTGTTTTTGGTTGCCATTGGAATTCAGATCGCAGATTATCCACTTCATTATTTCACAATCTGAAGTGAGCCAACGTTCCACGGAGGAAGACTGAAGAACGGACTCAGCAGAGAAACTGGGCACTTCAGAGTTATGCGTGGTCTTTTTATTGATGCAGTAAGATGTTTACAGGATCTGTTGCACAATATGGAGTACCGAGCCAAATATGGTGTCCTACTCCCTGGGTTAACATGAACATAGCTATTCTGTGAGGTTCGAAATTGGAAATTCTACCTTCATGAATGAAAAACACATTCCGAAGTGTTCAGAGCCAGCATTGATCTCTAAAATGATAGCACCATTTCTTCCTTCCTTTGGTCCCCTCCTTGGTTTCAGTAACCACTGCTCAGTTGTCCCATGCAACTTGGTTTCGGTTAGCTGAAGTTGGGGATAAGGGCCTATATGACGCTTTCTCCCCTCGTGCCATTCCCTGCCCGCTGCAGCAACCCCATGTGTCGCCTGCTTGTGAGAGTAAGGTCATAGCTCCTGCGATGTTGATGATGCCCGAGCTGAAGCAGGAATTGTGTGGGGAGTCGGCTTCTCCCTTATCGATGGTGCATTTGGACATGGACTCGCTTGAGCCCTCGGCGGTGGTTTCCATGCCACCATCTCCAAAGCTTGCTTTCGTTAACTCTGAGGCTCTCTTTGCAAAAGAGTTCTGCGATCTTCTTGGCTGTTTGGAGATGGCTATCCCATGATCTAGCAAAGAGATTGTGCACCTCCTCTCAGGAGAGGATTCAGGTGACAAAACCAAGAAGGTGAAAGAGTATCTCAAGAGAAAAAACAAGAAGAGTAGCACCACAAGGAAGACATCCACAGCTACTTGATGCATGATCTCATCTTTTAGTGGATTTTCTTTGTGTGTGGTGATGTTCGTTTTAAGAGTTTGTGGCCACAACAGGTTGGGAGAGTTTGTTGATCTAGTTTGGCGATCTAGAAGTTGTGGACTTTGGGTTTAGTCCCCATGTGATGTTATATCGGTTTTTGCCCGATTTTTTGTTAATTAACAGGATATTATCTTCTTAATTAATAGATCGAGACCAACTTTTTACCTCCGTCTAAATTTGTTTTCGGTTAGGGTCTGATCTTCAGCTAGAGCTAATGCTTTCCTGGAAGCAAGAGATTCCAAACAGGTCGGATTAGATAAAACCTCGAAAACCGTTGTAGAAGCTCCCACGACCCATCACGACAGAGTGCTGCAGGTACTCCCCTGCTGCCAGTTCTTGGCAAGAATTATCTTTGCTACAGCCGCATCAGCGGTTATCTTTGCGATATCAGTAGGAGGTGGTCTCCAACAGGTTACGTGCCAGCGGAGTTGCGTTCTTATCGAAGTATAGTACTACTTATTTCTCCAAGCAAAAAATTTACAAAACCGTGTGTGCACATAAAGAGCATCTCTAGATTCTGCAAACCGGTCCGCATCGCGAAAAGTGATGCAGAACCCAACGTAACCTACGAACGCCTATAAAAGCGGGACTGAGGGGTTGGATGCGGCACCCCGCATCCATTTCCGCCTCTTCCTCCACCTACCACCGCCGCCACCAATTCTCTGATTGCGAGCACCACCGTACGCCAAAACCAACTCGCCATCGCCAGCCGTGTCCTCTCCTCCCCCTCTACCTACTCCCCCAATGGCTAGACCCAACTCGGCGCGTGGCGGCCACACAAATCCATCGCGCGGTTGTGGCTCTGGGTCGGCGACGTGCGCGACGGAGACGCCAGCCAAGCTGTGGCGCTTTTCTCCGAGCACCGACACGCTTTCACGCCTCAACCCACACTCCCCCACATGGTTCAGCCTCCCCCGAGTGTGATTAACAGCGAAATGGGGCCGTCGTCTGCACTAGGGCAAGTTTGAGCTCCGGTGGCACCCGGGCTCCCTCCGCTCTCACCGATCGAGCTCGACTCGACCCCGGACGAGGTGTAGGACGATGCAGCTAGGGAGGAGCGGTATCTCACAATGACGGGCCGCAACTCCCGCACTATTGTCGTCACCGACGTGTGGGAGAAGGAAAAGCACGCCCGCAACACCGACGACGAGTTGGCACGCGTCCATCCGCTCGGAGACGAAGGGCCAGAAGTACGCCATCATCGACTACTCCTCCGACTTCTCTGACGCCAACATCGAAGACGACGACTCCGACGCCAAGGACACGTGGATCTACGCCGCTCCTGCCCTTTCCGACGAAGAACCCAAATCCCGATGACATAGATGGATCTCGGGCTAGCTTGCTAGAAATCGTATTTAGTATTTCGTATTTTGCAAATCGTTGTAAAAAAATTCAGATGAACTAATTTAAAAATATCGCGCCAAATTAGAGAAATCGTGTTTAGGGTTTGGGATAGGGGATCTATTGTACGCTTTTAGCTTTTCACGAGAAAACGACCGATGCGGTTTACCCCATCGCACGAGTTTAAGGTTTCAGATGGGATATCTGTTAGAGATGCTCTAAAGGGCTTTGCCTCCATGTGTTTGGACGACCAGATAGCCAAGAGTGTGGTCGCCATTCTAATAAACTGATCACTCACCAGGCTTTGCAACATGTGAAACAGCTACAGGATTTTAATCCTATGGAAAAAAATTTATCCAATTTGTTTGATTCATATGAACACATTCTATAGGAAATAGTGTTACTCCTATAGGAAAAATCAACAGGTCATACCTCATGAAATATTACTTTGCTACAAATCAAACACACTTTATCTTTCCATACAATTTAAATGCAAATGACATCCTAACCTTAACCCTTTGTTTTTCCTATTTGTATGTTTTTCCTATGAGTAAAATGCACCAATGGTCACTGTAATTGTCGGAGCTGCTCCGTACGGTCACCGTACTGCTGGAATACGCCGCGGAGGTCACCCAACTTGTCATAGCTGATTTCTATGGTCACTGGTGCTGTACGCGCGCGTGTATTTGGTGGAGGTCACTGAACTTTGACATGAAATTCAGTAACGGTCACTGTGTCGGCTGGATGGTTCCGTGGAAGAAAAGAGGTAAGGGGTCTTGACTGCAAAAACTCATCGTGTGGGCCGACTTCTGTATTTGCCTTCCATGCAACGAAGATCACGCAGAAGATGCCCTTGACGTAACCAGAAGATCGTGGTGTTTGTTACGGGGCGGCATTGGCGGAAGTTCGGAGGCATTGCGGCGGAAGTTCGGACGCATTGCGGCGTAAGTTCAGAGGGGATCTCAGCGAGGGAGTTGATCTGGGCGGCGTATCCGTCCAGGGAGAGTCAGCGATGGCGGCTCGGCGTCGTGAGGAAGGAAGCCCCTCTCCTGTGTACGGTAAGACACATCTAGAGTTGGTTAGGGGAAAGGTTGATCTTGATCTTGTTTGTGCGTTTAGGGTTGTGATCTTGGTACATGTAGGGAAGGAAGCATATTCTGGTGGGTTTAGGGGCATTCTCGCAAGAGGTAGGAATCAGTGGAATTTATCTGTGGAACAGGGTGCATAGGAACGCATACAACAAATTCCTATGGATTACAATTGAAACGAATCAGAATACCAACACAGGAAGAATTTAAGAGCTACAGTCTTCGAATTCCTACGAAAATCCTTAGAATCAAAGGTGCCCTTGGATATTGATAGTGATTAGAGCGCAGAGTTGAGGGTGTTGGGCTACTGCCTTAATTTAATGTTTAGTTCCAGTTAAATTGTAGAGCCTATTATCTTTTTATTTTTGATGGAACCAGGACATTGGATTTATCACACATAGATGTTTATGTTAACAACTTTTTCGATCGTCTGTAGAGTTATAAGGATGCATGCGGGAATAATTTTTCAGCAATCATATTCTAACTAGCTTGAGATATTCTCTCGAGCAACTGTCTCAGCTTTGCACTTGGGTGTTTAGTTTTTTTCTTCTAGTACTCATCTTGATACTAGTCTTAGTTGTGTTGGATAGAGGTCCTTACCTGGCATCTTAGTTATATCATCCAAATCGCAATGGATCTTAGGAGGCTTTGACTTACCTGTGACAGAAGATTTGAAGTTAAAGCTAGAAAGTGCAGTATAACAAGTTCAATTTATTATCCTTTTATGTGGTTGGCTGCTGGTTTTTTTTTCTTAAAGTCAACTGTAGAGAGAATAAATATTCAGTTTGATCCTAGGTAATAGCCTAGTAGGCACTGTAAAAGCATATGGATTATAGGGTTGATACGAAGGTAAATTGTATGTTGGAAATCCCAATTCTTAGGTAATTATTAACATGGCATATACTGAATTTGGAGCTGAAATTTGTTGAACGGTTATGAATTGATTCATGAATTGTTGTCACAGGTAATCGTGGCAGCTATTTCTCAGTGGAAATCAATCATGGAGGCTATTTTGTGGGCTCAGGTAGAAATAAGAATTATGTCAGTGGACACACAATTTGGTTTGATCATGTCGACAGTGTGACATGGTCACCACTGATCATTGAGAAACTAGTGGAGGATATGGGTGATACGTCCATTTTGCATCACTATTTTATATCATAATTTGCTGTTATTCATTGATATATTTCATATTTGGAGATGATACTTATGTAATTCCATCTATTTTACATGTTTCATGATTATTTGGGGATCGCGCACCGGAGCCAGGATTCTGCTGGAAAAAGCACCGT
Organism: Lolium rigidum; assembly: GCF_022539505.1. Taxonomy (NCBI): domain Eukaryota; kingdom Viridiplantae; phylum Streptophyta; class Magnoliopsida; order Poales; family Poaceae; genus Lolium; species Lolium rigidum. Next base: position 112,499,059 of record NC_061513.1, on the reverse strand, counting down.
CAGAATGCAATATTTCGGAAGATCAACAGTTGACGGAAATTATATGAAAAGTCCCATTTTTTCCAGAAGACGAAGGGAGCCAGAAGGGGGACCCGAGGGGACCCGAGGTGGGCCCGCGCCGCCTTGTGAGGAGGGGGCCCACAGCCCCCTCTCGCCTCCTTTTCTTCGCGTACATCTTCATCCCGAAAACCTAAGCCCCAGAGGATAGTCGCGAAGAGTCACAGCCGCATCTGCGGGGCGGAGAACACCAGAGAGAAAAGAGCTCTCCAGCAGGCTGAAATCTGCCGGGGAAATTCCCTCCCGGAGGGGGAAATCGACGCCATCGTCACCGTCATCGAGCTGGACATCATCTCCATCATCATCACCATCATCATCATCATCATCACCGCCATCTCCACCGCTGCACCTCATCACCGCTGTAACAATTTGGGTTTGATCTTGTTTGTTTGATAGGGGAAACTCTCCCGGTGTTGATTTCTACTTGTTATTGATGCTATTGAGTGAAACTATTGAACCAAGGTTTATGTTCAGATTGTTATTCATCATCATATCACCTCTGATCATGTTCCATATGATGTCTCGTGAGTAGTTCGTTTAGTTCTTGAGGACATGGGTGAAGTCTAAATGTTAGTAGTGAATTATGTTGGTTAGTATTCAATGTGTGATATTTAAGTTGTGGTGTTATTCTTCTAGTGGTGTCGTGTGAACGTCGACTACATGACACTTCACCATTTATGGGCCTAGGGGAATGCATCTTGTACTCGTTTGCCAATTGCGGGGTTGCCGGAGTGACAGAAACCTAAACCCCCGTTGGTATATCGGTGCAGGAGGGATAGCAGGATTTCAAAGTTTAAGGCTGTGGTAAGATTTATCTTAATTACTTTCTTGTAGTTGCGGATGCTTGCAAGGGGTATAATCACATGTATGTATTAGTCCTAGGAAGGGCGGTACATTAGCATAGGTTCACCCACACAACACTTATCAAAACAATGAAGATTAATCAGCTATATGAAGCGAAAGCACTAGACTAAATTCCCGTGTGTCCTCAAGAACGTTTGGTCATTATAAGTAAACAAACCGGCTTGTCCTTTGTGCTAAAAAGGATTGGGCCACTCGCTGCAATTATTTCTCTCGCACTTTACTTACTTGTACTTTATTCATCCGCTATATCAAAACCCCCTGAATACTTGTATGTGAGCATTTACAGTGAATCCTTCATCGAAACTGCTTGTCAACACCTTCTGCTCCTCGTTGGGTTCGACACTCTTATTTATCGAAGATACTACGATACACCACATATACTTGTGGGTCATCAAGACTATTTTCTGGCGCCGTTGCCGGGGAGTGAAGCGCTACTGTACGTGCTGTTTTTATTTCTGCCTGCTGCTATAAATCATTATGGAGAGGTCTTCTCTTGAATTCCTCTTTGGGAAATCTACTACTACTGCAAGGGTAGTGGATGAGGCGCCAGGTGAGAGCGAGGTTCCATACAAAATACCTATGAAAATTATTGAACGTGTTGTGGATAACCGCTATGAAGGGGATGGAACTGTCCATCCTGGTGATCATTTACTGTTTTTACATGAATTATGCGGGTTATTCAAATGTGCAGGTATTTCTATGGATGAAGTTAGGAAGAAACTATTCTCTATATCGCTGTCTGGTAAGGCAGCGCACTAGTATAAATTGCTGAAGAATAGGGATTCTCTTAATTGGGAGGACATTGTGCCTTTATTTTATTCCAAATTCTATCCTCCAAGTGAAATTCACAAAGATCGGAACCGCATATATAATTGCTGGCCTCATGATGGAGAAAGTATTGCCCAAGCTTGGGGAGATTGAAGTCTTTAATGCTCAAATGCCCCATTCATGAGCTTCCTGGTAATATTATTATTGATAATTTCTATGCAAGATTGTCTTTTCAAGATAAGACTTTGCTCGGATACTTCTTGTTCTGGATCATTTACACGCAACAAAGAAGAGTTTAAAAGGGACCTTCTTGATCGGATCCAGGAGAATACCGAAGGATGGGAGAACGACAAAGATAGAGAGTCGGTATAAACTATGATTATAAATGCATTGAAGTTTTTATGGATACTGATAAATTTCGTAATATGAGTGCTACTTATGGTCTTGATTCTCAAGTCGTTGCAAATTTCTATAAAGCTTTTGCATCTCACTTTGAATTGCCTAGGAAGAATTTTGATAAGTATCATGAACCTTATAAAGATAAAGTTGATTCATCAATAAATAAATGTGCTATAATTGAAACTGTTGATCATATTCTTCCTGAAGCTTATATTGAAAAAACTCCTTTCCCTGCTAAAATGAAGGAGTACTCTGTTATATCTAGTGCGGTTAATAAAAGAACAAATAAAGGTTGAACCTGCTGTTGCAATAGTTAAAGATCTTGTGACTGAAAATGTAGAAGATAGTCATATTATTTTCTGTGAAGATGCTTCTAATATTGTTTCGCATCCTAATAAGTCTAGGAAAGCTAGTGTTCCTATGCTCTCTATTAGAATTGGTGATCATTGTTATTATGGTTTATGTGATATTGGTGCAAGTATTAGTGCCATTCCTTATGAGCTTTATACGGAGATCATGCATGAAATTGGTTCTTGTGAACTTGAAGATATTGATGCGGTTATTCGGCTAGCTAATAGAGAAACTATCTCTCCTATTGGTATTATTCGAGATGTGGAAGTCATATGTGGTAAGATTAAATATCCTGCTGACTTTTTGGTACTTGGTTCTGCTGCTAGTAAGTGTTGTCCTATCATTTTTGGTAGACCTTTCCTAAATACTTGTGGAGCTGTTATAGATTGCAAGAAGGAAAAGATTGTTACTAAATTTGTCTGGTGAATCTTATGAGTTTAATTTCTCTAAATTTGCCAAAACTCCTTATAAAGCTGATTTGCCTAATAATGATTTTAGAGTTGAACAAGTGTGCGTCTATTGCTCTTGCTCCTAATAATCCTTTGCAAGCAACATTTGGAGAATAGTGAGAGTAAAGTCTTTAGGGAAGAAAGAAATGAGCTTGATGAAATTTTCCTTCGTCAACCTATTCTTAAACATGACTTACCGGTTGAAGATCTAGGTACAACACCACCACCAAAGGAAGATCCTGTTTTTGATTTAAAACCATTGCCTGATAATCTTAAGTATGTTCATATTGATGATAAGAAAATATATCCTGTTATTATTAGTTCTAAGATTTCAAATATTGAGGAAGAGAGGTTATTGGAAATATTGAAGAAACACCGAGGAGCTATTGGCTATACTCTTGATGACTTGAAGGGGATTTCTCCCTCTATTTGCCAACATGTTATCAATATGGAAGATGATGCAAAGCCTGTTGTTGAACATCAACGTCGTCTAATTCCAAAGATGAAGGATGTGGTAAGGAATGAGGTATTAAAACTTCTTGAAGTTGGTATTATATATCCTATTGCTGATAGTAGATGGGTTAGTCATGTGCATTGTGTTCCTAAGAAAGGAGGAATGACTGTTGTGCCTAATGATAATGATGAGCTCATCCCTCAAAGAGTAGTTGTAGGGTATAGAATGTGCATTGATTATCGAAAAGTTAATAAGGTTACTAAGAAAGATCATTACCCTTTACCATTTATTGATCAAATGTTAGAAAGGTTGTCTAAAAATACTCATTTTTGCTTTCTTGATGGTTATTCTGGGTTTTCACAAATTTCTGTTAAAACTAAAGATCAAGAGAAAACCACCTTCACTTGTCCCTATGGAACTTATGCTTATAGGCGTATGCCTCACTACAAGAAAAGTTCTGATAGACAACGTCTCAAAATCGTCCGCTAAGGGGTATTTTTCGTCGCCTATGGGCCTAACCCGACAATATGGGTTCTGTTGTGGAAACTGCGTCAGGCAAAGTCCTACGACGATTTTTTCGGTCCGTCGCGCTTGGGCGCCCTTCCGCCACGGAAAATCGGACCGTTGCCCAAGTGTTTCCGGGAGCCCGTTGACTGCCGACGTCATGCAAACTAACACGTGGCGTACGCCGTTAACCGGCAGCTAACGGCGTTAACCGCCGAAACCCCGTGGTAGATGGTAGGCCCACACGAGGCCTCGCCACGTCTTAAGCGGGCCGGCCCATTAAGTTTGCGGGCCGGGCCAGCTCGACTTAGTTTGACCGGTCAACTATATAGCTGGGCTGGTCCATTAGTTACGTGGGCCGGGCCTAACCTCTAAGGTTGATCTGGTCAAAACTTTAATGGGCCGGCCCACTAAGCATGTGGGCCGGGCCGAATGCACTCGTTTGACCGGTCAACAGGCAAAAGGGCCGGCCCACAAGACATGTGGGACCCACTTTCCCGTTATCGGGCCGGCCCATTTACAAAGTGGGGTCCACATTAAAGCAACTGGGCCGGCCCAAGAAGTTAGTGGGCCGGCCCAATTAGCATGTGGGTCCCACTTTGTAGGAGGATCATTAACAGGTGCAGAGGATTCTACAACATTTTTATGTTTCTTCTTCTTTTTCTTAGAAGGAGCACTAGGTTCAATGCGTTGAGAATCTTGTTCAATTCTTTTGGGATGCCCTTCAGGATATAGAGGATCCTGGGTAGAGACACCACCTCTAGTTGTTACTTCATAAGCATGTTTCTCTTTAGAATTATTTTTTAATAAGTCATTTTGCACTTTAGTAAGCTGATCAATTTGAGTTTGAACCATTTGAAAATGTTTAACAAGCATCTTAACATCATTGGAGGTTCTCTCCACAATATCATGCAAATTGCTAATAGCTTGAGAATTTTCCATTAGATGATTCTCTACTCTCATATTAAAATTTTCTTGCTTAACAATATAATTATCAAACTCATCTAAGCATTGCGCAGAGGTTTTGAATACGGAATATCTTCCCTAGTAAAGAGTCTGAAGGGAGTTTACCTCAATCATGGATGAAGGGGGAATTATCTCACATATATCTTCTATGGGAGGTAGATTCTTCACATCTTCGGATTTAATACCTTTCTCCTTCGTAGACTTCTTGGCTTCCCTCATATCTTCATCATTCAATTTAATTAAACCCCTCTTCTTCAATATTGGCGTTGGAATTGGTTCGAGCGTAGTCCAATCATCATGATTCCGGCCTATTTTAGCCAATAATTCTTCGACCTTCGTCCGGAGTTCTTTTCCGAAAACACAACCAAGCACAACTATCCAAATATGCCCTAGACTCAATGGTTAGTCCACTATAAAATATATCAAGTAGATCATTCTTTTCTAAATCATGTCCAGGTCGAGCTCGATAAGAGAACAAAATCTTGCCCAAGCCTCGTGCAATTTCTCTTCATCTCCGTGGTCAAATCTATAAATTTTTCGTAAAGCAACATGTTGAGCACTAGCAGGAAAGTATTTTTGAAAGAAAACATCACGCAAATCAGCTTGGACTTTTAATAGAACCAAGAGGCAAATTATTATACCAAGTTTTAGCATCATCCTTTAATGAGAAAGGAAAAAATTTAGCGACAAAATAAGTACGCATCTTGACATCATCAGAAAACAAGCTACTCATAGAAGAAAGTTCAATCATGTGTTCTACAAGCACTTTCTTTTTCAGTACCACAAAAGGGTGCTTTCTCTACAATAGCTATATGAGATAGATCAAGAGAAAAATCATAATCTTTATCCTTAATGCATATAGGAGATGTGGCAAATTTAGGATCAGGAGATAACCTATGTCTAACAGTATATTGTGTGAGAAACTTTTTAATTTTACCTGCATCAGCAGTAGCATTGCATCTAGTAATAAAATCATCATTAAGCTCCACATAATCTTCATCAGGATCATCACTAGAATAATCAAGTTGAGGTGAATTAACAGGTGTAGTAGCATTAGGAGTTTCAGTATTTTCAATTTGTCTAGACCTAGCAATTGTAGCATCTAGAAAAGATCCCAATGAACCACTATCATCAAGCACAGCAAAAGCATCATCAATATTATAAGAATTTTCAGATCTAGCGTAAGTACCAGCATGTGAAGCATGTGGTGGTGAAACAAGTTTATCAATCACGAGATGGTGAATCAAGAGCAGCGAGAGGTACTCGAGTTGTACCTTTTCTTGTAGTGGATGGTAATATGGCGACTTTAGGATCGCGAGTTCTACCCATGATGGAGAATTTGCAGCGAACAATATCAATCCAAGTGAACTTCCAAATAAAGCTATGCTCCCCGACAACGGCGCCGTAAAACGATCTTGATAACCCACAAGTATAGGGGATCGCGAGCAGTCTTCGCGGGTAGTAAAACCCAATTTATTGATTCGACACAAGGGGAGACAAAGAATACTTGAAAGCCTTAACAACGGAGTTGTCAATTCAGTCGCACTGGAAACAGACTTGCTCGCAAGAGTTTATCGCAGTAGTCAGCTTTTATAGCGATAGCGTAGTGAAATAACATCAGCAGAGTAACGAGAGACAGCGAGTAGTGATTATAGTAAACAGCAGGATTAAAATATTGTAGGCACGGGGACGGATAACGGGCGTTGCATGGAAGAGAGAAACTCATGTAACAATCAAGCGGGGCATTTGCGGATAATAATAAAACGGTGTCCAAGTACAAAGCAATCAATAGGCATGTGTTCCAATTATAGTCGTACGTGCTCGCAATGAGAAACTTGCACAACATCTTTTGTCCTACCAGCCGGTGGCAGCCGGGCCTCAAGGGAATCTATCGGATATTAAGGTACTCCTTTTAATAGAGTACCGGAGCAAAGCATTAACACTCCGTGAACACATGTGATCCTCACATCACTACCATCCCCTCCGGTTGTCCCGATTTCGTCACTTCGGGGCCATTGGTTCCGGACAGCGACATGTGTATACAACTTGCGTGTAAGACCATAAACAATGAATATCATGATGAAATAATAACATGTTCAGATCTGAGATCATGGCACTCGGGCCCTAGTGACAAGCATTAAGCATAACAAGTTGCAACAATATCATCAAAGTACCAATTACGGACACTAGGCATTATGCCCTAACAATCTTATACTATTACATGACCAATCTCATCCAATCCCTACCATCCCCTTCAGCCTACAGCGGGGGAATTACTCACACATGGATGGGGGAAACATGGCTGGTCGATGGAGAGGCGTCGGTGGTGATGGTGGCGATGATCTCCTCCAATTCCCGTCCCGGCGGAGTGCCAGAACGGAGACTTCTAGCTCCCGAGACGGAGTTTCGCGATGTGGCGGCGTTCTGGAGGGTTTCTGGTGACTTCGACTTCCTCCCGTGCGTTTTTAGGTCGAAGGCAATAAGTAGTCCGAAGGAGGGCGTCGGGGGCCGACCGAGGCCGCCACACACTAGGGCCGCGCGGGCCCTCCCCGGGCCGCGCCGGCCTAGTGTGTGGGGCCCTCGGCCCCCACCCGGCTTGCCCTTCCGGCTCCGTAAGTATTCTCGGGAAAATAGGACCTTCCGCATAAATTCCGAGGTTTTTCCCGAAAGTTGGATTTCTGCACAAAAACAAGACACCAGAACAGTTCTGCTGAAAACAGCGTTAGTCCGTGTGAGTTGCATCCAAAATACACAAATTAGAGGCAAAACAATAACAAAAGTGTTCGGGAAAGTAGATACGTTTTGGACGTATCATGTTCCCTGAATCTGAACACAGATTTTGTGTTAGACACATGTGGCAAAATTTCCAACAGAAGTTCAGAGGTGATGCATTGAAGAACCAGCTATGGAGGATAGCAAGAAGCAGCACGGTTGCTAGGTTTGAGGCAAATATGGCATACATGAAGGTGCTCAATCATGATGCTTGGGCTTGGTTAGAGGAGCTTGATCCATGGACATGGGTTAGGGCTTTTCAGAATGACCTGCCAAAGTGTGACATATTGCTCAACAACAATTGCGAAGTATTCAACAAGTATGGATATGTTCTGTTAACATTTTGCTTTTTTAGTACTTAAATTTCAGTTAAATATCTTTACTATTAAATGGGAGTTGGTCGTTTGACACTCAACGCACTTTGGTGGTCGTCATTGAGAGCATCCTGTACGTCCAATCAATCTCACGGTCTCTGCTTTCGTCAGATCTAATTAGGAAACAATCTCAGACGATATCAATCAAATCTGCATAAGAATTAAAATACTTACCAAAACAATTAATGTTTCCCACAATCTCTCGTCCTTTATATAATGAGGAAACAATCTCAGGCGTGATATCAATCAAATCTGCACAAGCATAAAAAATACTTGCCAAAAAATTTAACCTTTCCCATAATCTCTTTCCCGTTATAAAAAATCTTAATTATTAGCGCTAAAAAATCACCTGTAATTAAGATCTCAGCCTTTTATTCCATGACGTAAAAGGAAAGAAATATTCTCCTGCTGCATGCGTTTCTATTTTGCATGCATCGATACTTTAATCTCGCTCGCAAATTGGGAAGTTATGGATCGGAAAATTTCTATATAAGACCTGGTCCAAAATCCTATTAGCGTGGACCAACTCTAATGAACCACGCGGGGCACTCTCAATCTCAAAGTGCATGATGCCTGATTTTAGGTAGCTCTAAATCTTATACATACTTTTTCTTTCGCCTAGCATTTGACTGGTATATGATGAAATACGATATATTGCATCCACATGGATGGGTGATCCCTAGAGGCGTGCCCGTGACACATTGTGGCATCTTCCTGTTGCTGCATCACACCGCCGACAAGGAGCGGTAAGGAAATACAACTCAGACGGTGTGCCAAGCCGCCACCGACTCTTTCATGCTTTATGGTTCGTGTCGCTTCTCTCGTATAAATGTTCATATTTGTATCACAATTTTGTCTTTTGTTGTTGTTAGCATGAGCGTAAGTACAGACTCTCAGGCATCTTGTATGTGAATCATTGAATTGCCTCGACATCGTAGTCATGAATCCTTACCGGATCTTGTCGCCGACGCTTGGCGGCAGCCGCTTTAACTACATCAACGTTGTGTGTGGATTTGGTCGTGCCGCAACACTGCTTCAGTTGGACGATCGGATGCATAAACAATCGATGTATAGTATCATATCTGTATAGGCAGCAAACGCTTACCCGAGAAAATAAGCATTGTTTGTATCCATCAGGTAAATCATGCATTCGAATGCATGTATATTGGGATACCTCATGATTTGTGTTGTGCCACCGTGGATATCAGAGCTTGTGTTTCAGCTTCACGATTACTGATCACTTTCTTTGATTTTAGGTTCAAAAGAATATTGGTTTTAGGTGTATTTACTATGTGGTGCCAGTGGAATCGAAAGGCGAAGTGCTTCTGGTTGTACCTTCTTGCGTGAGCTACTCCTTCCTATAATTTCGTCCTAATTTAATTTATATTCATTTGAGGGCTGGAAGGTAGATTCCTACACTAATCTAACTTGTATACGACAAGTATGGTTTGGATGGTATGAAGCTTCCTACACCAACGAGTAGCAAGCCTCACCTGCTCCGTGTTCCACGAGCAATACAACTCGGTGATATTTCTTGTTAACTACTATGTAAAAGATTATAGCAATTAACTAGAAATATGATAACTTTCAAATCATCAAGGCTAAAATTGAGGACTGTTTTCAGGCCGTAGATTTTTCCAATATGTGTCCATTGGTGTTCATCATGATTGATTCCCTACCCAATATTCTGTATTTTCCTCATTTTTTCTGCTCAATTTTCAATGTCGATCTCGATGTAGAGTAAGAGGACCATCGACATTTCTGGTCAATCTTCACCCAACAATCTTGGTGAAGAGTAAGAGGACAATCTTCAATGCCAATCTTGGTGTAGATTTTTTTTAAAGGCACATACTAATACACATACATGATGGCATAATGTCATGGTGTAGAGTAAGAGGATATATAATATGGCTAAGGCAAGAGTAGAAAAAAGGTGAAAAGAAATTTGGCAATTTATTATGATCAGGTGAGACGGGTCGAGGAGATGACCCAAATGGGTGGCGCAACGGTATCAAAGATTGCATTGATATGTTGAATAAAACGACATGCACTATGCTAGATGACATAACACAAAGACATAATAGTATGTATGATGACAAAATAATTTATGTGACCGTAGCAACGCACGGGCATTCAACTAGTTATTTATAACATTTCACTACATTATGATAGGTACATCTTAGAAGCTAGAGAGCTACCTGTACTGTCTATGTTTGAGAGAATAAAGGCACAAGTTATGACAAGAAACTACAACAAGCAAAATGAGGAGATTAAATGGACAGGTCCTGTTTTCCCGAAAATAAAGAAGAAGGTAGAGAAGAATGTGGAATTGGCAAACCATTCATACATTGATGGAGCAGGGGTGGGCTATTTGCAGTTTCAGAAATGATGAGCTCTACTCCAATTGATTACATTGTTGATCTCAAAGCAAAGACTTGCACTTGCAATAGATGGCAGACGAGTGGAATCCCATGTCCACATGTTCTTTCTTGCATCAGGAAGGAAAGAATAGATCCTCTATCACTTGTTGATCATTGCTATTCAGTGGAGATGCATAACAGAGCTTATGAAAATATTGTGTATCCATGTAAAGATAAGGTCGAGTGGCGAGAAAATGGATGGCCCTATTATACTCCCACCATTCTATCAGAAACATGTGGACAGGCCCACTAAGTCAAGGAGAAAAGCACCAGCTGAAGTTAATTGTAGAGGTGGAGGTAAAAAAGTGTCAAGGAGGGGTGTCATCATTCATTGCAGCTATTGTGGAGGGCCTGATCATAATATAAGTGGATTCTACTGGGCTAAGCATGGATTGACACCTCCAGGTCCAGAACAATTAAATGTGCCTCCTACACAACCCACAGCCTCACAGCCAGTTGTACCTCCTGACAATGAACCAGACCCAGAAATTGTGCATACATACCAAGACACAGTGGTTGAAAACCTCTCTCAGCAGGTTCTTGGTTTCAAGCTTGTGCTTTTTTTCACAATATGTTGCCTCTGAACTTATTTCTGTAACTATACTAAAACTGTTGTCGTAATTGTTGCAGGTTCCTTTTGTCAGAAATATGGAGGCACAGCCAACTCCTGAGTCATCATTCATTGCAGATGTTAGGAACAACATGCCAAACAGTGGGCCTTCTTCATCATCTGGTGGGAGCAACATACTTAGACAAGGTGAGCTAGCTCAAAAGCTGCAGGCCATGCACGCTGAGAAGAACAAGGCTGCAGAGGACAGAAAGTCAGCCATACTTGAAGCAAAATATGCAGCACAGATGAAGAAATCAGAGGAGGCAGCTGCAAAGAGGATTGAGCAAGAGAAGAAGAAGGCAGAGCAGGCAGCAGCAAGAGCCAAAGAAATTGCAGAGAAAAAGGAGATGAAAAAAATGGAGGCTGAAATCAACAAAAAAGCCAAAGCTGAGACCAAAAGGATCATTGCTGAGGTGAGAAATATTCTATTTTAATTTTGATTTATCATGTGGTAATAAAATTTGGTACATTATGATAGGTGCGGAAAGAAGTTTCGGAGAAGAAGAAGAAAGAAGCAGCAGAGAGAAGGCAAGCAGAGAAAGAGAAGCGGGATCTTGAGAGGGCTAGACAAGCAGCTGCCAAAAGGGCTCAGAAGCAACAAGAAGCTAGAGATAGAGCCCAGCTCATGGCTACTTTGAGAGCTGCAAAGACAAGTGAAGTGGAAGAAGAAGATGACGCAAGTGATTTTGCAACTCCAGTACCAAAGAAAGTCAATATGTTTGATGAGTTTAGGAATCCAAGATGAAGTAGAATTTTATTTGTATGAAGTATTAATTGTGATCTATGAGTACTAGACAAATTGAATAAATTTTGATGTATGCATAACATACAGACAGAATTATAGATCTATGAATAATTTTGGCAAGTTATGTATGACTTCAGTAGTCGACCAAAAGTGAGTGGTCATTAGTCGCTGCATAGTCGCGAGTCGCCGTGATTTTTTGGAAAACGACTCGGCGACTACACAACTGAAATACAGTCATATGCTTGTTTATGCAGAAAGAATACAGGACAGACAGTAAGTACTATACCTCATTGATGAATTATGCATCAGTATGGTACCAGACTATATGCTACATTTTTGTAATGTCATAATGCAGCAACATGGTACCAGACAGTATGCTTCCTGTAACATAATACCTTAATGCTTGTAGGCATTATCTTGTGTATCCAGACAACACTATGCTTCCAGACAGTATGCTTCATTCAGCAAAAGCTTCCAGAGATAATGTACAGTACTCCATAATCTATGTCACCAGACAATACCTAGTACAGTTCAGTCGAAATAATCCAGACAATATGGTTCCTGTAACAAAATGGAGCAAAATGGTGTACCAACAACTTCCAACAGTATGGTTCATTCAGGTAAAGCTTACATATGTAATTGAACATAACAGAGCTTCACCCGATGACATAGAGTCCAAGGTATATCAGATGAGATAGAGCTAAATGAATTTCACATAGATTCCAAGGTATGTTCAAACATAGAGCTGCACATGATGACATAGAGATAAATGAATTTCATATATCTCCAAAAGGTTACATAGATTCCAACATTACATAGGTAATGTGCATGTACCGGTACACAGACTATTGCATTCCTACCATTTCATTCCTACCACTGCATAGCTTCTACACTACACATTGCAACACTACATATCTCCAAAAGGTTACTGCATCTATACTACACAAACTACTCCATTTCGAAAAAAACACAAACTACTGCATTTATACCAATGCATTTCTACCACAACATTTGTACCACTACATTGGTACAAACAACTTCAAAAGCTAGCACTACACATGTACTGATCACCTCCAAAAGCATTGTTCTCCTTCATCTTCTGGAATTCAACATGCTACTTGCACTTGTTCTTCTTCCTCTACAATTAGCAGTACCTGATCTTGCTTCAAGGCCTAGGCTGCCCTCTGCCTTGTGGATTCCATGGCAACGGCACCCCGAGCGGAGGAGCTGGGTGCTCTATGCTATTCATCAACAATCGAGCCAATTATATCTTCGAAATGTACCTTAATCCAACATCTGGAACATCCACATACTTGCAGACTTCTATCACGTCGGACGTGTGCTCCGGTTCACCGCCGGCCTTGGCAGCACCTGCTCTGTACGCCGCCAGTACAGCCACCGGCATCTCCACCAGGTGCAGCTTCAAGAACTCTGATTCCACCGGATGAGAAGCTCCATACCTCTGCGCTTGCACGCCACCCCCAGACGCTTCATATCGAACATGGAGCGAGGCGAAAACATCTCGTCCTGCTCCACCCCCGCCATGTCCATCAACGCCGCCGCCGCTTCCTCCGTTTCTCGGGCTTCTGTCGACGCCCGCTGCAGGTACAACCGACGAGCGATCTCCATCGCTGGGATGCTCTGGTACAGGTCGTGCGAGGAAGAATTGGTGGTACCAGCGAGCTCCGCTCGTGGACTATTTGTCTAGTCTATGGCCGGATTTGGTTGGTTAGGAGCACTAATCGGCCGACGATCTCGCCGAATCGACGACGAGGTGGACGAATCCGCCGGATTTTGCTCGGCGGCGGCTGGAGGAACAAGGGAGCGACTTGGGGGAGAATGGGGGCGGGTCAACGCGGGGGATTTTTAACACCTCTACCGACCTGGCCTTTGCATTTCTGTCCCCGTGCGTTCTTTTGCAATTTCGCCCCTCCACTTTTTCTCTTTTGCACCACGGCCAGCCGACGCAGTGACCTTTGATTCAATTCATCTCAAAGTTCAGTGACCTGCACATCCACGTCACCAAATACACGCGCGCATACAGCACCAGTGACCGTAGAAATCAACTCAGACAAGTTGAGTGACCTCTGCGGCGTATTCCAGCAGTACGGTGACCGTACCGAGCAGCTCCGATAATTAGAGTGACCGTTGGTGCATATCTTTTCCTATCCGTCCTTTCCTTCCTATTCAGGTTTTCATCTGTTGGACCGTTGCGTGGTGCCATCTCAGCCAAATCGGTATTCAGCTTGGCCCATCTGAGGTCTAAATGTGTCCTCTATGGCCCATCATGCTCCAAGATGGGCCATTCAGAGGGTGGTATACTTTCAGATAAGCCCATTAAATCTTCCTAATTTAGGCCCCCGAAGCCATTTTTGTTCTACTTAACGGAAACCATCTTAATCAGAGAGAAGGCCCAAAGCACCGGTGCAAGCGAAGTAGACAGTCGGCACCTCCAGGCGTATGATCCGCGGACCGCAGCTCCGGCCAATGAGCGTGCATCAGCTTTGCCGAAAGCTTCCAAGGCATCCATGGTGCGATCGCGATGAGATGGCTGAGACCACTGCATGCATGCTGCCGCGCCCGCTGCATGCGCTTCAGCATCCATTCCGGCCTTCCGGGTCCGCCGCTTTGGCAGACGACGCTAAATAATTTCCGATTAGACTCCTCTGGGACAAACTGGCGGAGTCGCTCTCCCCGTGTCCCGTCGAACTGACGATGCCGACCAGGACCAGGAATCAAATAGAGTTGAGCATTTCTCTCACGTGCCTGACCGCGAGGGCGACCCTATGTGTGTCCCGGTCGAACAGAGGCGAGGCCGGCTCTCTAGATCTCATCTCCTGCCACGGTTGCGGCCATTGCCAGTTGGTGTATGAGCATCTTCTTCCCCACCCGGTTCGCTGCCGATCGAGACTGACACTCTGACAGACACCCTACCCACTGTGTAGCGGCAATGCCGCTCTGGCAAAGACCCATAGCATCCTCTCTAATTTTTCAGTTTCACCACGATGTTCTCATGCGGCGATTGCATCCAATTATATGCTGCAGGAACCTGATGCAATCGGCTGTCGGCCCGAGCAGCAGATATCAGATAACCTGCGCTAGCTGTACGTCCCGCTTATCTGTCGCCGGATGAGTCGCTGCTGCTACTTGGCCAACTTGAGCAGCACCGCGCGCGGCAGGCACGGCCCGGCCTCTGCCAACGGCCAGCGCTTTCAGGCAAAGCGCGATCGGTCCACTGAATTGGTTGGTCATCGCTCTTATCACTCGTCCAGATATTTGCACGTGACTGTGACTGAAAATTCATGCAGTCGCCAATCGCCGTGCTCCTGTGCGTAAACGGTCTGACAGCGATACATATGGTAAGAACTTGGAAGCATCAGTAGTGCGACGTGTCGTGATTTTGACGGCCGCAGAGAGGTATGTACTGTACTGTTAACACACGAACAACTGCATGTCCTTCCTACCCTGAACTGAAGCAACAAGGGTGTCTGATAATTTAGATTAACAGAGGTGTTGGCGTGTGCAAGTTGGAAAAGACAAATTAGATCTTACATTGCAGTGGTACAGCAATAATTTGTTGTATTACAATGTTTACGTTTGTAGCTCTGACCTAGTGTTCGGTACCCGTACGGATCAGGGGAACACATCATGTACAAGGAGCCAAAACTTCGACCTATACTGTCTATATGCACTGTTCAGATCAGGTTCACGTATTGATCCAACAGTCACTACTATAAGTGGTATCAGAACAGAGCTCCAAACCATCTCGGTGGATACAATTATCGCCTCCAACCAACCAGTGGCAACAAGCAAGCACATCAAACATGGATCGCCGTCGCTGTGATCCATACTGGATTCTTTAAACCCTGGCCACTTACTTACTGCGAGTCTAACAGTGTCCTGGATTGCCGAATTATTGATGCTAGCAGGGGCGCACGCTGCATCCGATGATAACGATGGGATGGCCGAATGACTTTGGAATCATCGTAGATCTTTGTTTTGACGCCGGACCGGTTAATTCATCGCCGTAAGCTAGCGTCGCACGAGTGAATGATTCAGTTAGTGAAATAGAAGGAAGCTAGTGACAACAATTTGACGGCCACTTTTTGACAAGACATAGGGTACAATGATAGCTGGCGAAAGTTGCAGACTGGCCCGTACGCCTGAACCAATGAGCACAAGCGCTCTCCATCAATGGAGGAATAGCATATCTGGATCGAATCAAATCTGGAGCACTAAGACGACGTGGGCTTAGCCCAGTCGTTGGGGTCGCAGTGGCGCACCCCAACGACCGGGGTTCGATTCCTGTCAGGGACGAATTTCGGAATTGTCACGCCAAGTCCCGCTTCTACTATATCAAAAAGTGTCTAGTTTCTCCTAGACACGGTTTCATTTTTTTTTTAAATCTGGAACACTAACGAGAAACTAAAGCTTCAGAAAAGACGGGGTTACTGCACTCGTAGATCACTCCAGATACATTACATAGTTCTTTTTTTTTTCGAACCATGCAGGACACAAGCTAGTCTGATGTATCCTTTTCCTTTCATTCTCTGTTTTTTTTTATTTGCTCATAACTGAAACCTGTTGTAGATCGTTTAGAGATACTCCCTCCGTTTTTTTTAATTGACTTAAATTTGGTACAAGGTCGCTGTAAGTCGTGTTTCCTTCTTGTACTCGTGGGCTTTTAGGGCATCTTCAATGGGGCCATTTCGGAATCCTAAATTGTCCGCGGGCATCCGTTTGCGTAGCCTGGCGGACGTCGGGGGTCACCCAGCGGTTCGATGCATTTTAGACACCCACTGTTTTGCTTCCCTGCTTCTTCTTTTCCTTTTTGTTGAAGAACTCCTCAATTTGTACATCGGTTGCAAGTTGTTCTTAACGAATCTTTGAATGAGCAAGTTCAAACGGGAAAACAAGTAGTACCGATATATTTAACATATAAACTAGAGAACAAATTTAAAACCAAAGAAACTATAAGCTAATTATTGTCTCGTCGTCCTCACGGACGCTCCTCTTGCTTGTCACCTCCTCGTCGGAAGAGGAGTTCCAGGCGGATGAAGTGGCGTCTTCATCGTCGTCGTCGTCGGTGAAGGGACGACGATGCTCCGCCTGCGCCCGCGCATGCGCCCTTGCCCGGGCCCTTGCCTCCTTCCTTGCCGCCGCCTTCTCGTCTGCCGCCTCCAGCCGTGCGAACTTGGCTTTGGAGTCCTCCTCCTCCTCCTCCTCGCCGTCGCTGCCAACGGCGCCTCCGTCCTCCTCGACCTCCGTCGGCGTGGACCCAGGATCACTGGGCGTCGCAGGCGTTTCCCACCAATGCACCAGGAGGAGGAGGAGTAGGAGGAGGATTAAGCAGGCGCATGGGTTATATTCTGTGGGGATTAATGTCGGCGCGTATAACGAAGAGGCCTGCGGTTGCTCTTCTGCGGTGATTCGGCGCTCCATTCCGGTGGTTGGCGGGTTGATTGGCACGGTTGCCACTCTGGCGGTTGACATCGGCGCGCTTGTTGTACTTTAATTCGAGGCCGATCGAGCCAGGCTCGCTGCCAGGCGGGCCCGTGGAGGAAGCGAGCGGACGCTCGGCGGGACCGCGGAGACGCAAACGTGTTGCATATTTGCGCCGCGTTTGCGTAACCCCCCGGACACGATGTGTCATCCCGCTGGGGTGCAGACGCATTTCCGGTCCGCGCAGACGCAAACGGTCGCACAGCATCCGTTTGCGTCGCCCCGTTGGAGATGCCCTTATGCCCGTCGTCGCGAATCTTTGCCTTTTTTTTTAAACGAGGCAAAAGACTTGCCATTTTCATTAATAAAGAAGAAGTCTTCCTTAATATATTCACAGCAGTTCTCTAGCTTGCATGGTTCGGGAAAAAATATACATTAGATATTCTTGTAGAAAATAACAGCAGTACTAGATGCATCAGATATTACATTCTGTGAGATCAATAACCACCTGTTTCTTTGCACCACACAAGTTATGATGATACATGCATGGCACGTCGAGTTGATCGGAACCGGAATAAAGATCACTGTGCTTGTAGTACAATCAGACTAGCCGGGCTAGAGCTAGCAGCTAGGGTTGAAATGTGCCCCATATCCGAGCATATATGAATAGTTCCCAGAATATCAATGGGAAAATTAGTTTTGTACCATTAAAAGATCCCGACTTTAGAAAAGTACCACCAAAAGATTGGGCTGCAGAAAATACCACTAAAAGCTTACTCCATTATTGATTTGTACCATCATCGTGAACTCCACATGAATTGGAGCTAAAAACAAATGAATCAGGGAGAGTATTAGGGGATTAAGGGAAAATATAAGAGTTCTATCCACGCATAAAGGGAAGAAAAAATCATACAAACCGGAAGAATATAAGAGAATTAGTGGAGATTGCCCGTATGAAACTTCAACAGCATTCATCCCCTTTCAAATCTCTGCTCATGGAATCTCTGCCCGTATGAACTACAGAATCTCCAAGACTAAATTTACACTATGAAAGATGGAACAACAAGAAAAACAAGAGGGAACGAGAGAAGAGAGGGTGGAGGGAGGGCGCACCATGGAGGAGCCGCCTATACCGCCTCCGGGGAAGCGCGCCGCCGGGAGGTACGCTGCAAGTGCAGGTGGTCTTCGAAATCCCCTCCTAGCTCTGTTGCCTGAGTTGTTTTTTTTTTTCTTCAGATGATGCTGCCTGAGTTGGATGCGTGGATCTGGTTCAGTCAATTTGTCCCAACTCACGTGGACTTCACGGTGATGGTAGAGATCAATAACGGAGCAAGGTTTCAGTGGTATTTTTCTAAAACCCAATGTTTGGGTGGTAGTTTTCTAAAGTCATGATCTTTTAATGGTACGAAACTAATTTTCCCCGGGGATACTTCACTGGGACCTCGTAATGCCGATTGCCAAATCAGGACGAAGGTATGAGGAAATGGAATAGCTCATAAAGTCAGCTTTTGTCTGTGACGTGCCTTTCATTGGGTAGCTCGTTCAGTACCGGATTCATAGTCCCTCCTGCCGCGCCGTTGAGATTTCAGACAGCAAGCTCCCACTGTTTCAAGTTGGTGGGATCGAATCCCTCGAATCAAAACATTGATCGAGTTGCAGATAAGAACTTGCTTCTGTTAGTACCATGGATCGACGAGGCTGGCAAGGACCATCCTATCGGCCGGGCACCTTGCGAGACAATCCGAACTGAACTTCGCTTTACGCGCGCCATGTCTCACTCAGCTAGCTAGCTCAATCGATCAGCCTCTCCCACTTGGTAAGAATGGCTCCATGCACCCACATGCACCACACACTGATCGCTAGCTCGATCTAGCGATCTATAGCTAGGGCTTGACGGAACGATTGAGCCGATTGATCGATCCAATAATTCCTGGAACAGTTACTGTAGCCAGGTCTGTAAAGAGATTCCACTTCCGATTAGCTAGCTCCCGCGGACTTTTACCAACCCGGTGCGCGCCCGCAGATTAGCTGGATACATGGAGTAGGTCTTAACTGATGATGGCAAGCATGATCCTGAGCGAGACGTCTTATCTTTCGTCGATTAAACTCCATGTATGATCGTTCATCCCCCATCATTTCTATGCATTCGCCGAGATTCTGAAGTGCAATCCTAGGTAGCAGGCTGCTACTAAACATCATTCGCTTGGAACTGTGTATTGATCCGCAGCGCAGACTAAGAGCATCTCCAGTCGCGTCCCCCAAACCGTCCCCCAAAGGGATTTGGGGCGCGCCGGACAAAAAAAGAGTTCCAGCCGTGTCCCACAAGCCCATTTTTGTCCGGCGCGGCCCGATACGGTGTCCGGCGCCCCGAGCCCGTCCCCGTCCCACAGGGGACGCTCCGGGACGCCGGGACACAACGAAGCGAGGCCAACCGACGCGGGCCCGACCCGTCGGCCGGCACAGGGAAAATTCGTCTCACACTCCCGCCAAATCCCGCCGCTCCCGCCAAATCGCGCCTATACCGCCGCGCACAGGCCTCCCAAAACATATCCCGCCGCCGATTCATTTCTCCCTATCCCGCCGATTTCTTTCTCCCTCCCGCCGTCCACCCGCCGCCGCTACCCTCTCCCCATTCCATGGCGCCGCCGACAGCCCCCCAAAAGATGGCGAAGAAAGCGGCCAAGAAGCCGCCGGGCAATGCGACGATAGGGGCGAAAGCGCCGTTCGCGAAGCCGCGGAAGGCGCCGGCTGCGAAGAAGAAGCCTGAAGGAATGACCGAAGATCAATGGCAGCAAGATTGCCTGCGCCGGAAGCTATCGACGGCGGAGCGGAAAGGACGGAGGGCGGCGGAGTTGGAGAAGAAGGCTCTGGCGGTGCGGCAGCACCAGCACATGATGGCCGGGTGTACAGGCGCCACCAACGCGAGCCCATATAGTACGAACGTGCCGGTGTACGTTCAGGGAGTCTTCTCTCCGTCGTCATCCGCCTTCTACAACGACGGCCCCTCCAGCACTCCCGGGTGCGTGACGCCTAACTTGTCGCCGCACTACCGGGATGCGCTGCCGCACGGCGGCTTCAACCCCAACAACCTCTACTCCCGGCGTACGAGCAGCGCGAGCGGGACCCGGTCCGGACGGCGGCCCTTTCACCGGCCGCGGAGTCCGCTCGAGATCCGACGGCGCCGGTGCTGAGGAGGACGAGCGGGGTTGAGGAGGAGGACGACGAGGAAGAGGACGGGGTGGAGGACGACGAGGAGGACGACGATGAGGACGAAGAGGGCGGCGAGGAAGAGGACGACGAGGGTGCCGGTGACGATGATCTCGTGGAGGTAGACGCGGACGGCGTGAGGACGAAGAAGAAGAAGAATGCGTCGGGCACACGAGGCCCGAAGTGGACGCCTCTGGAAGATCAATGTCTGTGCGAGTCGTGGGCGACGGTGAGCCATGACTCCATCATCGGCGCCAACCAAAAAGGCGGGAAGTATTGGGCGAGGATCAAGGCCGAGTTCGATGAGCGCAAGCTCATCAACGGCGACTACCGAAAGTGACAATGAAGAGGAGCCGAGAAGGCAATGTCGACGCGATGGGCCATCATCCGGGCGTCGGTGAACTCCTTCCATGGGTACCATCACGACTTAGAGACCGAGGCGACAGTGCGCGCCGACGTCGCCCAACCGGTACTGACTGTTTCTTCCATAATCCGTAGCGCCCACATTGTGTTCGATGAAATGACTCGCTTCCTTTGGTTAGTTTGATCGGGCCATGGATTTGTACGCCAAGAACTCGGAAGGTCACAAGTCTTTCGCGCTGATGCATTGCTATGGCAAGCTCAAAATGAATGAGAAATGGCGGCTGACGCGCTTGTCGCTGTCCAAGGGGAAGGACGCCATTGATCTGGACGCGCCGCTGGCAACTTCGACAGGGCGTCCCATGCGGCAACAAGGCTGCCAAGGCCGCCTTGGCCCATGCTGCGTCGTCTGAGAAGTCGCAGGCGTCGATCACGAAATGCCTCGCCGACGTCTCCTCGACCTTTATCTCCCGCGACAAGAAGACCGACCAAAGGTGGGCCGAGCTGCTCAAGAGGCAAGAGGAGAAGCCGGAGCTCAAGAAACGCAGGGACGACATGTCCCCGCTCGAGAACGTCGACAGAGGGAATGTCTCCCCGGACGCGAGCGGCGCACAACTTCTTCAAAGGCCAGATCCTCGACGACATCGAAGCCAAAATGGCGGCGGCGGACGCGGCGGCCCCGGCAGCCGGCATCGGCATCGGCGGCAGCGGCACGCAAGACAAGAGCAGGGCCGACGCGTCTTCTCTTGCTACACCTGCGTCGGCCTCCGCGTCGGCGACGGAGCGGACGCACCATGCACGAGGAACGGGCAGATCGCGACGAGGTGTTGACGCTCGAAACCCACCGGCGGGCGAGACGGGCAACACCGTAGAGCCGGGAACAACTAGGGCTGCGGCTGGCCCTAGTCCTCCGAGCGACGGCCCGCAAAGCCTCCCGGTCGCACGCACCGATGTTTATCACAAGGGCGTGCCACCCGACCTATACCTGGTCGGAAGGTGTGGATGATGCCTCGCTTAGTTTCCTGCAGGGCACACACGTAAACGTTAAATACGAGCCTCGATCGGCTCTCGAGTTATCCCGTGAATCGGCTCAAAGAGCCGATCCACCCATGATTCGGACGGGTGTCCGAATATATGGTGGTCCTGCTTGATCAAGGTAAAGCCGATGAGATCTACGACGATTTAGGGTTTTCACCGCATAATCGGATCATCCTACTCAGGATTGGGCCTCGCGCTCGCGCACGGTGATCGTAAGCTCGATCCTAGACAGGGCCTAAAAACCAACACGAGGTTGATCCCCGGAACATCCGTTCTAGGACTAGCAAACGCCACCCTACACGCCGCTGGATCCTCCGACCCCTTGTAAGGCCTAACTATTGCAGATATTAAACTAATCCTTGTAGAACAAGGAGCAATCGTAACGGACCAGATCTACTAAACTATGATCAAGCGGGGCGCCGCCCCTACACCTGAGATAGGCGTAAGGGCGGCTAGACATGCAAGGGTTGCACTACGAAAGCATGTAACATGAAGAACAATGCTAACCCTAACATGTCTAAGATAACTACGTTGCTCGCCATCAAAAAGGCTTCGATACGAGCAACGCATGAACAACGTGGGCAGGCTTGTCTGCCTAGATCGCAAGATGCGATCTAGGCAGCATGATGCTTACCAGTAGAAACCCTCGAGACAAAGGAGTTGGCGATGCGCCGAGATTTGTTTGTGGTTGAACGTTGGTTGTTGTTTATTCCATAAACCCTAGATACATATTTATAGTCCAGACGGACTTTCTAATGTGGGCGTGCACTAAACCGTGCACGAGATAAACTCTAACTTTTAATCTAGATACAATCTACTATAATTAAAGATACATGGGCAATCTGGCCCAACTTCACCGAGCAAGGCCGCTTTAGAGATCTTCCACGCGTAATCTTCCAAGCCCATCTTGATCGCGGCCCACCTCCTGATTTAGCCAAAATCTGGTGATAACACGAGGTCGTCGTGCTCGACGGGCCTGCGTCGACTCAGGACACGACGCCGTCGACGAACCCCTTCCCCTTCTTCTAATTTGCATGCACCACCGATCCAGTAATATGATCGCGCGCCCAAGTACTTTGATCGATCGCCGCTACTCGATCGCGACGAATCGGCGGGAACGATCTCTTTTGAATGCATCTATTTGAATTTCTGATTGGGGGCGGCGTTTGGGGGACGCGGCTGGAGAGCGACGTCCCCCAAACGCGGCACGAACAAAACACGTCCCTCAAACGCTCGATCCGGCGCGGTTTGGGGAACGGTTTGGGGGACGCGACTGGAGATGCTCTAATCTTCCATGCTAAGCATATGCCCACTTGCAAACAGGGTTAACTTTCTGATCGCCTTTTGCCAACATGAGGCGATAGATGTGCTAACGTGTTGATATGGATCCAGCTCGATCTGCTCCAAGGCTCGAACCAACCAGCAATAGAGATATTGCCTTCAAGAAGAGCCGGTCGCCGTAACGCAATCGCAATCACTTTTGGTAAAACTCAAGTATTGCAACGCAGCTATATATACATGTGGACGGTCGTTGTACTCTAGTCTACACGGAGTCCACACGGAGTGAGCGGCATATAGAGAAGGGCACCAGAAAAGTACAAAAGAACAGAACGCCAACTAATAACCTTCTCCCAAGAAGAGTGACTTCGCCGGAGTCTTCTTTTGTATCGTTAGTGAAGAAATTACTCCAAGTAGGTACGGACCTTAATAGCGGAAGTCATGTTTTGGCTCTACGATGCATATGCTTTTTTATTTTAAAATACATCATTAATACATTTTAAAATGTTTAAAATTTTCAAACGAAAAATTCATGTGTACATCACATGCTACGTGCTCACAACAAAATCGACTTGTCGTTTGGGCTATGTAAAAAAGATAAAATTGGGTACTAAAAATAAGAAATTTGTGAAACATGTTTTATCTTTTTACATCGATCACACAAAAAAATTCGCGCACATAAATTGTTGAGATGTACATGCGAAAAAATTGTTGAATTTTTTTGGTAATTATACATATGTTTGTTTAGGTAGAAGGAGCATATGCATCCGGAAGCCGAATTAAACTTCTGCCTTATATCAGCGGAGAGATCCGAACTCAAAATTTACTTTTAAAAAGGGATAGTTTTTATTGCAGGGTACTACTCTAACTGAGAGAGAGGTATAACCTAGAATACATGGGCCTCATGGGCTTGATCTAGAAAGGACTAAGCTATGCATACACATAATATGTTCTACCACTCTACAAAAAAACATAATATATGCTTCTTCTTTCTCTCTTGCTTTTATTCTTGATCTTCTTTTCCGTTGGGAGGCAAGCAATCACCCTTCGAGATCCATGGCAAGCAGCATCTCCAAGCTGCTAAGTTGCAAAGCACATGAGCAAACAGGGCATCGAGATTATGTGTTGGCGGAAGCGGAATGGGTGCTAAAGCCACGTGTGATTGATCAGGTGGAGTTCACCTCCAACTGCTTAACTGACAGAGTTGAATCCGGTACCACATACGAGGTCGTCAGCGAGCCAAGCTTCATATACTTCACTGACATCGAGAAAGTAGAACTCGTGCATAGCTCTCAAAGCTCAGGCATGATCTGCAGCACCATGGCCATGACCACCACGAGGTCTTCGCCCTCAGAGCTAGGTCTAAACCCTAAACCTCATACTCTAAATCAGATAGCCATATGCTCGTAGTCTTAACATTTATGTGTACTCCTACTTATTCCCAGCTGTAGTAGATCGATATATGAGCCTAGCTAGTCGACTGATCTGACGCCCCTTGAACAAGTGGGTCGTTCCATCGTCTCCCGCCTACTTTCTTCGTTTTGTTTGTTCGGCCGGCGAATGACAGGTTCGTCGTCAAACCCCGCCCACAACGCACTGCTCTCCATCGCTGATTTGGACGTGCAGACGCGCTTGTTCCGTGCAAAATTACAAGCTTTACTTGCTAGCCGTCCGTTGGTGCGTGCGTGCAGCTTGGCATCATAAGGCCACATTGGCCATGCACGTCATGGCTGGCGCTATCGGGTTTCAGACTTTCAGTTGCAGGAGGAATCATGGATGGTACGGCACATCGTCGATCACTCGCTAGGTACTTTTAGCTGGTTCATCAGTTCACCGCCACTGAAACCTGCACTTGTTTGGCACTTCGTATATGTAGTGCGCACTCATTATTATGCAGTCTTTAGAAGAAGCACGGCATGCACACCTTCGTGGTCCGGCCGCCTTTTCTTCCCCCGGATAATTGGTCTTTGATCCACAGTAGGAACTCAGCACGTAGCAGTTTAACACCCACTGTGGTGTTGGATAATTAGTCATAGTTTTCACCATTAACTTCAAAATATTAAGTATGATTCTAGCAGCTACTTTAGCAATCCATTTGGGGCTAGTCTAGTCAACGGATTTTATGGTCGATTTAAAAAGACAAAACATGTCTCACAAAAAACCATATTTTTTACATCAAAGTTTGTCTTTTTATGTAGCCTCTAGGACAAGTTGATTTTTCATGTAAATACTTTATGCGCATGTAGCATGTGAAGACATGCGGCGTGAATATTTTGCTTGTAAACTTTTAACATTTTAAAATGTATCAAACATGTTTTTCAAAATAAAGGAAGCCTATGCAGCCAAAAGCCAAAACATCACTTCCAATGGTGCACACGAACCTACTTGACATTATACCTGGCCATCCTTCAGATCAGGTCAGGCCTAAACAAGCCCGATGTAGAAAACCCAGGCCTAGCTAGCCATCGGGACTAAACTTAAGGCCCAAGCCCTGCCCATCAGAGGAAAAGGCCATCCGGTTGCGGGCGACCACTTCCCTATTCCGCATATATGTGAGGCCCGTATCCGGCCAGCCTCGACGTTTGGGCCTAAAAATAACGCACATGCCCGCCTCACATGATTGATGGGGTCGGCTCAAGCCTAGAATTTTCAGGCCGGGCCGTCCTTTGCATGCCCATGTTTACTTCACATGGAACCGGCGGTGACACAACGAATACGTCAGCCGTCTCATGCCCCCATACGGTGTTTGGCGGAGCCGATTTGCCAACTGTATTGGGGGCTTAGGTGGTGAATTTTGTATGGTGGCAATTTTTCCACTCGCACCCGTATAATCAATTCAAAGGTTTTGAAAGGGCGCGAACTGAACCAAACACGATCCATCCATGGCGTGAATTGAACCAAACTCGATGGGTTCGATCAAACCCGGCATAGTTTTTTTACAAATTTAAGAACAAACATAAATAAAAACAACTAAAACATAATTTAAAGACCGAGGCGGTGGTAGAAGACGGTGTAGTGGTCGTCTTCGTCGGAGCTCTCCCCGTCATCCTCGGGTTCGTCCTCGCGCGGCGGTTTGCTGCAGCCTTAGCTGGTGTTGTGGGTATACTTCATGGTTGTACCATCGACGGTGGCTAGATCCGGCAAGCCCGGGTGACACATAGATGGTGATGGTGGCGGATGGCTCATCGGGCGGCCCAGTTGCTGTAGATCAAGATGGATGAAGTCCAACCCAGGAACAAGGAGCCGGATCCACCGACCTACTCTGGAAGTCGGATCCGGTCTGGTCCATCAGGGGTAGCCGGATCCAGTATGGCGTATAAGGAAAGGCGGATCCTTGGCGTGCACGACAATGTAATATTTCGTAGTTAGGCAACTTGTATTCCGGTTAGGACTCTCCGTGTAAACCCTAGATCCTAACGCCTTTATAAGCCGGATCACGGGAGCCCTAGAGGCACAATCACAACTCATTGTAATAACACGAAAGCGCCCAGATAATACCAGACAAGCAGCAGTAGGCCCTGTCATCGTGCAGGTGTTACAAGCTTGGTAAATCGCGTACCACCATCCCGAGGACTCTCCGCCCAATGGCCCCTACTTCTACTCCCCCTCGTGAGGATCCCTCCTCCGAGGTACTGTCAAATAGGCAACGACAGTTGGCGCCCACCGTGGGGCCAGCGACGTCTAGAGGATGAAACCGGGAGGGTTCCGCCATGGGAAGCTTCAACGACTCCATCACTGTGGGGCGTGTCCTTTACGCCGGAAACTTTCCGATCGTCCCCCAGGACGAGTGCTGGATTCCTGCTAAGACCGACCACGTCAAGTTCTCCATCGTGCCAATCGGCGGCATTCACATCTTCATCGGCGAGACTATCGATTCCAACGGAAACGCACTGGTAAGTAACGCTGACACGACCACCACTGAGCAGGACGCAATCGCGAAGATCCGATCTGAGTCACAGGAACTTCCTAATGAAGATTCCGCCTTAGATCTGAAAATTCCAAATCCGCCCCTAACCAGGAAATTACGGTGGAAGACCAATGCAGATCTGCCTGGGTTTCCCAGGTGTTAGAGAAGCAAATGTGCCACTTCATGCACTTCCTCGCACATACCGCATGAACCGCCCCTCCTCAAGATGGAGCTGGACCCATGCAGGTTGAGGCTGTCGGAGACAGCGATACTCCGGATCAGCAAGTGGTTGCCAGAAACAACAACGCTCTGGATCAGCAAGTGGATGCCGGAGACAAAGAAGAGTCAATACTCGAGAACCTAAGCCCACTATCTGACGACGCGTCCTCCATGGACACAGAGGAATACAACCTTGCTATGAAGGAGTTGGAGGATGAGGAGAAAGCTGAGGCAGAATCTGCTCCGCCAAAGCACGTCCTTGCGACTGTAACTGGGTTGGAGCAAGGAACTGACGCAGAAGCAACTCCGCCCAACGCCGGAATTCCGGGCCCGTCGAATCCGGAAGCTCCGCGTCGAGATCGCTCTCGCTTCGTGCCGGATCCTGGAGAAGGACGTGGCCTTGACTTCGGCGAAGAGATGTCCAAAGAAGAGCTCGCTAGGGTAGCAAGCCGGGGTGCCATTGCGCACTCGGAAATCCTAACCAAGCCAATAACTCCGAAAGGAACCGCAGATCCGGAAGCTTTAGAAGCCAAAAGGAAGGAACTGCTAGCTACCGCCGAAAAGTTTGCCAATACCGCAGTAGTAATGCCCGAGGAAAGGCGGGACGCATAGGAGCTGATGGAGCTACTCGGGAAGAACAAGCGCAGAACCACAAAGTACCTGCAGAAGGCCAGAGCGCTCAGGGATCGTTGGGAGACAATAGTCAGTGATGCCAACATGGAAGCAGAAAGGATCCGCCAGGATGTCATTCGCCCCCGGAGGATCAATTTTGAGAGCCCCAGCAATCATCAGCCACTCACAACTCCAAAGGATAACATGAAGAAGGATGCGGAGATTCTGGCCAATAATGATGAGGAAATCGACCTCAATCACCTCCGCACACTCGCAGCTTCAGCAATGAAGCAACAGAGTAAGGCGAATACTTCACGCAGGATGGAATCCAACCCGGATCTTTGCGTATCCACCACGCAGAGGAACGCCTCAGGAAGGGAGCATCATGACGAACAATCGCGCACCGGATCCACGGAGCGCAGAAGAAGAACCAGGGAACATCCAGATCTGATACCCATACCCTCGGAAACCCCTCCGGTGGATAAGTACAGGGAAATGATCCGATGTATGCTGGCAGGGACAAGTACCGGAATCCGCCTCCTCCGCCACCTCGCCGACGGAGTCCAGTTGGAAACGCCAGACCCCATGGGCCTAGTGGAATTAACATCCACGACAATGTTGTTCCCCCAAGGAGCCAGAACAAAGAGCGCACGTTTGAGCCCCGCAGGAGCCGGAACGAAAAGGGTGAGCCTGAGCCCCGCAGAAACCAGAACAAGGAAGGTGACCGCCATCATGGAGAAGGCAGCCACCGTAGCCGGAGTCAGCATCGTGAAGGACGCGGAGAATCAGAAAGCGGAAGCAAAAAAGTCTCATCAGCCCCCTCACATATCTCCCTCCCCACCACCCAGTGGGGGAGGTGGTGGCGGAGGCCGAAGATCTCGCTCCCGCTCAAAGTATCCCGCCCGCAACGGCTCACGCGATGCACGGGAACATCTCAACGAATACAGGACTGGGTACATAGGCCCAAAATGCTTTGCCAGGAGGATCCGAGAGGAACCAACGCCAAAAGGCTTGAACTTCAAGCTACCCGGAAATCTGAAGCACAATGATGGCAGTGAGAGGCCCGATACCTGGATCGATGACTTCTTCAATGCAGTCAGCTTTGCCGGAGGGACCCCCAATATGGCCTGCCGCATGCTCTAGTTGTACCTTTTTGGTCCAGCCCGTACTTGGCTCAACGACCTCGAGGAGAATTCTATCTTTTGCTGGTTTGACCTGAAGGTTGCCTTCGAGAAGTAATTCAGGGGCACCTACAAGAGACCCTCCACGACCAACGATCTGCAGGCCTGCATCCAGAAGAAAAACTAAACCTCCCGAGCTTTCCTCACTCGGTGGTTAGCAACAAGAAACGAGTGCGAGAACGTTGATAACCGCACAGCAAGGCTAACTTTCATAGGTGGCTTGAAAAGAGGGGGGCTGCTCCGGCACAAGTTATCTTGCCTTGTCAACGAGCAAAAGCTGACCTTGGATGACATGATCTCCATCGCCAGCACTCACACCGCCGCTGATGACGATGCAGGTGGAGAACTCTCGGCCACAACCATACCCCTGCATTAGCAAAAGAAGAACCGTGATGGCAGCAGCAGCAACAACAACAAGCGGAAGAACCCCTCTGATGACCAGAAGAGCGGCGGATCCGACATGGTAGCTATGGCGGTCCAACGCGGGGGTCAAGGAGGTGGAAGAGGCCGCAGCCGTGGTGGCGGATCCAGTAGGGGTGATGACGCGTAAAGCACACGCCCGTTGGGAACCCCAAGTGGAAGGTGTGATGCGTACAGCAGCAAGTTTCCCTCAGTAAGAAACCAAGGTTTATCGAACCAGTAGGAGTCAAGAAGCACGTCGAAGGTTGATGGCGGCGGGATGTAGTGCGGCGCAACACCGAGGATTCCGGCGCCAACGTGGAACCCGCACAACACAACCAAAGTACTTTTGCCCCAACGAAACGAGTGAGGTTGTCAATCTCACCGGCTTGTCGTAACAAAGGATTAGATGTATAGTGTGGATGATGATTGTTTGCAAAGAACAGTAAGAACAAGTATTGCAGTAGATTGTATTCGATGTAAAAGAATGGACCGGGGTCCACAGTTCACTAGAGGTGTCTCTCCCATAAGATAAATAGCATGTTGGGTGAACAAATTACAGTCGGGCAATTGACAAATAGAGAGGGCATAACAATGCACATACATGATATGATGAATATTGTGAGATTTAATTGGGCATTACGACAAAGTACATAGACCGCTATCCAGACATGCATCTATGCCTAAAAAGTCCACCTTCGAGGTTATCATCCGAACCCCTTCCAGTATTAAGTTGCAAAACAACGGACAATTGCATTAAGTATGGTGCGTAATGTAATCAATAACTACATCCTCGGACATAGCATCAATGTTTTATCCCTAGTGGCAACAAGACATCCACAACCTTAGAACTTTCTCATCATCGTCCCAGATTTAATGGAGGCATGAACCCACTATCGAGCATAAATACTCCCTCTTGGAGTTAAGAGCAAAAACTTGGCCAGAGCCTCTACTAATAACGGAGAGCATGCAAGATCATAAACAACACATAGACATAACTTTGATAATCAACATAACAAGTATTCTCTATTCATCGGATCCCAACAAACGCAACATATAGAATTACAGATAGATGATCTTGATCATGTTAGGCAGCTCACAAGATCCGACAATTAAGCACAATGGGGAGAAGACAACCATCTAGCTACTGCTATGGACCCATAGTCCGAGGGTAGACTACTCACACATCACTCCGGAGGCGACCATGGCGGCGTAGAGTCCTCCGGGAGGTGATTCCCCTCTCGGCGGGAGTGCCGGAGGCGATCTCCTGAATCCCCCGAGATGGGATTGGCGGCGGCGGCGTCTCGGAAGGTTTTCCGTATCGTGGCTCTCGGTGCTCGGGGGTTTCGCGACGGAGGCTTTAAGTAGGCGGAAGGGCAGGTCGGGAGGCGGCACGAGGGGCCCACACCACGGGGCCGCGCGGCCCAGGGGGCCGCGCCGCCTAGGGTGTGGCCACCTCGTGGCCCCACTTCGTCTCCTCTTCGGTCTTCCGGAAGCTTCGTGGCAAAATAGGACCCCGGGCGTTGATTTCGTCCAATTCCGAGAATATTTCGTTACTAGGATTTACGAAACCAAAAACAGCTAGAAAACGAAGAATCGGCACTTCGGCATCTTGTTAATAGGTTAGTTCCAGAAAATGCACGAATATGACATAAAGTGTGCATAAAACATGTAGATAACATCAATAATGTGGCATGGAACATAAGAAATTATCGATACGTCGGAGACGTATCAGATATCAAGTGTCAAGTATGTCTTGAAGATGAAGATGAAGTGAGCCCTCAAGTTACTTCAAGACATCAACATGATGAAGAATGAAGAAATGAAGTGCAAGTTCAAGATGAGCCAACTCGAAGAGTTCATAAGCTTGAAGCTTGAAGCTTGAAGCTTGAAGATTGATAATCAACATAACATAGTATTCTCTATCCATCGGATCCCGACAAACACAACATATAGAATTACAGATAGATGATCTTGATCATGTTAGGCAGCTCACAAGATCCGACAATGAAGCGCATGAGGAGAAGACAACCATCTAGCTACTGCTATGGACCCATAGTCCAGGGGTGAACTACTCACTCATCACTCCGGAGGCGACCATGGCTGTGAAGAGTCCTCCTGGAGATGATTCCCCTCTCCGGCAGGGTGCCGGAGGTGATCTCCAGAATCCCCCGAGATGGGATTGGCGGCGGCGGCGGCACGATGAGGTTTTCCGTATCGTGGCTCTCGGTGCTCGGGGTTTCGCGACGAAGACCTTAAGTAGGCGGAAGGGCGGAGTCGGAGGGGTCACGAGGGCCCCACACAGCAGGGCCGCGCGGCCCCTCCCGGGCCGCGCCGCCCTAGTGTGGCGGCGCCCCGTGGCCCCACTTCGTCTTCTCTTCGGTCTTCCGGAAGCTTCGTGGCAAAATAGGCCCCTGGGCGTTGATTTCGTCCAATTCCGAGAATATTTCCTTTGTAGGATTTCTGAAACCAAAAACAGCAGAAAACAGCAACTGGCTCTTCGGCATCTCGTTAATAGGTTAGTGCCAGAAAATGCATAAATACGACATATAATGTGTATAAAACATGTAGATATCATCAATAATGTGGCATGGAACATAAGAAATTATCGATACGTCGGAGACGTATCAAGGGGCCAACAACACGCTGACGAGGTCACCGTCGCTGGGTTCCGCGCTCCCCAAACTTACGAAGAATACAGGGATATACCATGCCTAGTCCACATTGATCCGGCTACTGGCAAGTCCTCCCACACCAATCGTAACTGCAAGTGGGTCAACGATCTCAAGACCGACCCGGAAGCAGGATACAAGCGCGCCCGGAAGCACCGCCCTCGCGACAAAGGAGGCAAGGGTAAGAACAAGGAGAAGGACGAAGACAGTTCCGAGGTGATGGAAGAGGGTGAAGCTTCGCCGGATCCCAAGGAGGGTTCCGCAGCTAACAAATCCAATCTCTTAGTCAAAAAGAGTGCAGGTGTATACCACACATTCCTCGTAACCTCGACGGATCGGGCCAAGAAATCAGCCCTCCGGGTCCTGAATGCCACTCTTCCAGCTGTGCCACAATATTTGAAGTGGTCGGAAAACCCATGCACCTTCGACAGGGCAGATCATCCGACTGTCATCCCCAAAGAGTGATATGCTTTGGTTGTGAGTCCCTGCATCGATGGGTATGACTTCTCCAAGTGCCTCATGGACGGTGGAGCCAGCATGTGTAGGGATACGTTGCATAGAAAACAAAAAATTTCCTACCGCGAGAACGCAAACCAAGCCAAGATGCAATCTAGAAGATGGGAGCAACGAGGAGATGATCGAGACTCACCCTTGAAGATTTCCAAATCCTACAAGATGAGGCTCTTGTTGCTGCGGTAGACGATCACTTGCCGCTTGCAAAAGCGCGTAGAAGATCTTGATCACGGTGCCACGATCGGGCAGCACCTCCGTACTCGGTCACACGTTCGGTGTTGATGAAGACGACGTCCTTCTCCCCGTTCCAGCGGGCAGCGGAAGTAGTAGCTCCTCCTTGAATCCGGCAGCACGACGGCGTGGTGGCGGTGGCGATGGAGAACTCTGGTGGAGCTTCGCTAAGCGTTGCGGGAGAGGTGGAGGAGGTGGGGCGGCTAGGGTTTGGGAGAGTGGGGCGCCGGTCACTATGGGGTGCGGCCACCTTGTGGTGTTGGGGTGGCCGGCCCCCTCCACTTGTCCCTCATTATATAGGTGGAACACCCAAGAGTTGGTCTACAAGTCTTCGAATAAGACCCCAAACCAAAACCTTCCATATGACATGAAACCTACCCAAGGTGGGATTCCCACTTGAGGTGGGACTCCCACCTTTCCTTGGGAGGGGTGGCCGGCCACCCTAGGGGAGTCCACTTGGGACTCCACCCCTCTAGGGTTGGCCGGTCATGGGTGGTGGAGTCCCTCCGGGACTCCGCCTTCCAAAGTGATTTCTTCCGGACTTTTCTAGAACCTTCTAGAACCTTCCATAAATGCACCGAATCATTTCCAAACTTGGAATATGACTTCCTATATATGAATCTTATTCTCCGGACCATTCCGGAACTCCTCGTGATGTCCGGGATCCCATCCGAGACTCCGAACAATATTTCGAACTCCATTCCATATTCAAGTTCTACTATTACAACATCAAACCTTAAGTGTGTCACCCTACGGTTCGTGAACTATGTGGACATGGGTGAGAACTCTCTCCGACCAATAACCATTAGCGGGATCTGGAGATCCATAATGGCTCCCACATATTCAACGATGACTAAGTGATCGAATGAACCATTCACATACGATACCAATTCCCTTTGTCACGCGATATTTTACTTGTCCGAGGTTTGATCATCGGTATCACTCTATACCTTGTTCAACCTCGTCTCCCGACAAGTACTCTTTACTCGTACCGTGGTATGTGGTCTCTTATGAACTTATTCATATGCTTGCAAGACATTAGACGACATTTCACCGAGAGGGCCCAGTATATCTATCCGTCATCGGGATGGACAAATCCCACTGTTGATCCATATGCCTCAACTCATACTTTCCGGATACTTAATCCCACCTTTATAACCACCCATTTACGCAGTGGTGTTTGATGTAATCAAAGTACCTTTCCAGTATAAGTGATTTACATGATCTCATGGTCGAAAGGACTAGGTAACTATGTATTGAAAGCTTATAGCAAATAACTTAATGACGTGATCTTATGCTACGCTTAATTGGGTGTGTCCATTACATCATTCATATAATGATATAACCTTGTTATTAATAACATCCAATGTTCATGATTATGAAACTAATCATCTATTAATCAACAAGCTAGTTAAGAGGCTTACTAGGGACTCTTTGTTGTTTACATATCACACATGTATCAATGTTTCGGTTAATACAATTATAGCATGGTATATAAACATTTATCATAAACATAAAGATATATAATAACCACTTTTATTATTGCCTCTTGGGCATATCTCCAACAGATCTCCCACTTGCACTAGAGTCAATAATCTAGATTACATTGTAAGGTACCTAACACCCATGGCATTCCGGTGTTGGTCATGCTTTGCCCTAGGGAGAGCTTTAGTCAACGGATCTGCTACATTCGGATCGGTGTGTACTTTGCAAATCTTTACTTCTCCATCTTCGATGTACTCGCGAATCGAATGATAACGCAGCTTGATATGCTTCAGCCTCTTGTGTGACCTTGGTTCTTGTGCATTGGCGATGGCACCCATGTTGTCACAGTAGATGACTAGTGGGTCCAATGCACTAGGAACCACACCGAGCTCTACAATGAACCTCTTCATCCATACCGCTTCTGATGAAGCCTCTGAAGCCGCTATGTACTCCGATTCTGTTGAAGACTTTGCCACCGTGCACTGCTTCGAGCTTGCCCAGCTTACTCGCAGCACCATTCAATATAAACACGTACCCGGATCGTGACTTAGAGTCATCGGGATCGGTGTTCCAACTTGCATCGGTGTAACTTGTTACAACGAGCTCTTGGTCACCTCCATAACAAAGAAACATATCCTTAGTTCTTTTCAAGTACTTCGGGATATTCTTGACCGCTGTCCAAGTGTTCCATTCCCGGATCACTTTGATATCTCGCTAGTCAAACTAACAAGCATGTGCTATATCCGGTCTTGTACATAGCATGGCATACATGATAGAGCCTACCGCCGAAGCATAGGGGATCCGACTCATCCTTTCTCTTTCTTCTGCCGTAGCCGGACCTTGAGTCTTACTCAAGACCTTGTCAGGTAACATAGGTAAGAATCCTTTCTTACTTTCGTCCATTCTAAACTTCTTTAGAATCTTGTCCAGGTATGTACTCTGTGATAGCCCTATTAGACGTCTTGATCTATCTCTATAAATCTTGATGCCTAATATATACGATGCTTCACCAAGGTCTTTCATTGAAAAACTATTATTCAAATAACCTTTTACACTCGCTTAATAGTTCTATATCATTCCCAATCAATAATATGTCATCTACATATAATATCAGGAATGCTACAGAGCTCCCACTCACTTTCTTGTAAATACATGCCTCTCCATGACACTGTATAAACCCGAAGTCTTTGATCACCTTATCAAAGCGTCGGTTCCAACTTATTTCATGGCTTCTTGCCATTTGTTGGAATCTGGGCTCATCATCGCTTCTTCATACGTCGCAAGGTCTTCATCATTGTTGTCCACAATCATGACATTTAGACAAGGATCATACCAATCAGGAGTGGCACGTTCCCTTGTCGATCTGCGAGGTTCAGTAGCTATCTCATTCGAAGTTTCATGATCATTATCATTAGCTTCCTCTGTTGCCGGTGTAGGCGGCACAGGAACAACTTCCGTACTCGCGCTACTCGATCAACAAGTGAAGATTCATCAATCTCATCGAGTTCTACTTTTCTTCCAAGTCACTTCTTTAGTGAGAAATTCTTTCTCAAGAAAGGTTCCGTTCTTAGCAACAAAGATTTTGCCTTCGGATCCGTGATAGAAAGTGTATCCTATAGTTTCCTTAGGGTATCCTATGAAGACGCATTTCTCCGCTTTGGGTTCTAGCTTGTCCGGTTGTAACTTTTTTACATAGGCTTCGCAACCCCAAACTTTAAGGAACGACAGCTTAGGTTTCTTATTAAACCATAATTCATACGGTGTCGTTTCAACGGATTTTGGTGGTGCTCTATTTAAAGTGAATGCGGCTGTCTCTAATGCATAACTCCAAAATGATAAAGGTATATCAGTAAGAGACATCATAGAATGAATCATATCTAAGAGAGTTCGATTACGACGTTCGGATACACCGTTTCGTTGAGGTGTTCCCGGCGGTGTCAATTGTGAAAGTATTCCGCATTTCTTTAAATGCATGCCAAACTCATAACTCAGATATTCACCTCCGCGATCGGATCGTAGAAATTTAATCTTCTTGTTACGTTGATTTTCTACTTCACTTTGGAATTCCTTAAACTTCTCGAAAGTTTCGGATTTATGTTTCATGAAATAGATATACCCATATCTACTCAGATCATCTGTGAAAGTTAGAACATAACGATAACCACCGCGCGATGCTACACTCATTGGTCCGCATACATCGGTATGTATGATTTCCAATAAGTCAGTAGCTCGCTCCATAATACCAGAGAATGGAGTCTTAGTCATTTTTCCCATTAGACATGCTTCGCATCTATCAAGTGACTCAAAGTCAAGTGATTCAAGTAATCCATCGGTATGGAGTTTCTTCATGCGTTTCACTTCAATATGACCAAGACGACAGTGCCACATATAAGTAGAATTATCATTCAATTTAATTCGTTTAGCATCAATGTTATGTATATGTGTATCACTACTATCGAGATCTAACGTAAATAAGCCATTCTTTTCAGTGTGCTCGACCATAAAAGATATTATTCATAAAAATAGAACAACCATTATTCTCAGACTTGAATGAATAACCGTCTTGCATTAAACAAGATCCAGATATAATGTTCATGCTCAACGCGGGTACAAAATAACAATTATTGAGGCTTAAAACTAATCCCGAAGGTAGATGTAGAGGAAGTGTGCCGACAGCCGATCACATCGACTTTGGATCCATTTCCAACGCGCATCGTCACTTCATCCTTTAGTAGTCTTCGTTTATTCTTTAGTTCCTGTTTCGAGTTACAAATATGAGCAACCGAACCAAGTATCAAATACCCAGGTACTAGTACGAGAACCAAGTAAGATAAACATCTATAACATGTATATCAGATATACCTTCTTTCTTCTTCTTGACAAGGCCGCTCTTCGGATCCGCCAAATACTTGGAGCAATTACGCTTCCGGTGTCCCTTCTCCTTGCGAGTAATAGCACTCGAGCATCGGGCTTAGGGCCGGTCTTAGGTTTCACAGGAGGCGTGGCAGCTTTCTTGCCACCCTTCTTGAATTTTCCCTTAGACTTGCCCTCGTTTCTTGAAACCGGTGGTCTTGTTGACCATCAACACTTGGTGCTCTTTCTTGATCTCAATCTCGGCAGATTTCAGCATGGCGAAGAGTTCACGTAACTCTTTGTTCATGTTCTGCATATTGTAGTTCATCACAAAGTTCTTGTAACTAGGTGGCGGTGATTGAAGGACACGATTAATCCCCGATCTGTTAGGAATCACTATTCCCAAGTCACTGAGTTTCTTCGCATGCCCGGTCATGGCGAGCATGTGCTCACTAACGGAGCTGCCTTCTTCCATCATGCAGCTGAAGAAGTGTTTCGATGCTTCATAGCATTCCACGGCCGCATGAGATTCAAAGATAGCTTTCAGCTCATTGACCAACTCATGAGGATCGTGGTGCTCAAAACGTTTTTGAAGATCGGCTTCCAGACTGCACAGGATGGCACACTGAACTTGAGAGTACCGAGTTTTCCGAGTCTCGTAAACATTCTTTACTTCATCGGTTTCAGCTTCTGCAGGAGGGTCACCTAGCGGTGCATCAAGCACATATTGCAGATTTCCGCCGCCGAGGAAGATCCTCACATGACGGAACCAGTCGATGAAGTTGCTACCGTTGCTCTTAAGCTTTTCTTTCTCTAGGAACTGGTTAAAATTGATTGAGGACGCCATATCTACAACATATATTTGCAATAGTTTAGACTAATGTTTATGACAAATTGAGTTCAAATTTTAATTCAACAAAATTAAAAAACTAGGTGAACTCCCACTCAAAACAATATCCCTCGCATTGTCTTAGTGATCACACGAACCAAATCCACTACATCAAATCCGATCATCACGAGACAAGATGTAATTTCAATGGCGAACACTCAAAGTGTTCATCATATCAATCATATGATTCATGCTCTACCTTTCGGTATCACGTGTTCCGAGACCATGTCTGTACATGCTAGGCTCGTCAAGGCCACCTTAGTATCCTCATGTGCAAAACTGACTTGCACCCGTTGTATGCACTTGTTGATTCTATCACACCCGATCATCACGAGATGCTTCGAAACGACAAGTCTTGGCAACGGTGCTACTAAGGATGAACACTTTATTATCTTGATATTTTAGTGAGAGGGATCATCTTATAATGCTACCGTCGCGATCTAAGCAAAATAAGATGCATAAAAGGATTAACATCACATGCAGTTCATATGTGATATGATATGGCCCCTTTGTCTTTGCGCCTTTGATCTTCATCTCCAAAGCACGGACATGATATCCATCATCAACGGGCATGATCTCCATCATCGTCGGCGTAGCGTCAAGGTCAATGGCGCCGTCTTCATGATTGTTCTCCCATGTAGCAACTATTACAACTTCTTTGAAATACTACTCGACATGAAATTTAAAGACAACCATAAGGCTCCTGCCGGTTGCCACAATACAATAATGATCATCTCATACATATTCATCATCACATTATGGCCATATCACATCACCAAACCCTGCAAAAACAAGTTA
This sequence comes from Lolium rigidum, assembly GCF_022539505.1. Lineage (NCBI taxonomy): Eukaryota > Viridiplantae > Streptophyta > Magnoliopsida > Poales > Poaceae > Lolium > Lolium rigidum. Next base: position 112,460,242 of record NC_061513.1, on the reverse strand, counting down.
GACGTCTCTAATTTGGTTTGCATATTTTACGTGGTTTAGGGTTTTCGAGTAAGATCTAATCTACCTACGAACATGAACCACAACGGTGATACTAGTGTTGTCAATAGAAGAGTAAATTGAATCTTCACTATAGTAGGAGAGACAGACACCCGCAAAGCCACTTATGCAATACAAGTTGCATGTCGAGCGTGGAGCAAATCTCATGAACGCGGTCATGTAAAGTTTGCCCGAGCCGCTTCATCCCACTATGCCACAAAGATGCAAAGTACTCAAACTAAAGACAACATAAGCATCAACGCCCACAAAACCATTGTGTTCTACTCGTTCAACCATCTATGCATAGACACGGCTCTGATACCACTGTAGGGATACGTTGCATAGAAAACAAAAAATTTCCTACCGCGAGAACGCAAACCAAGCCAAGATGCAATCTAGAAGATGGGAGCAACGAGGAGATGATCGAGACTCACCCTTGAAGATTTCCAAAGCCTACAAGATGAGGCTCTTGTTGCTGCGGTAGACGATCACTTGCCGCTTGCAAAAGCGCGTAGAAGATCTTGATCACGGTGCCACGATCGGGCAGCACCTCCGTACTCGGTCACACGTTCGGTGTTGATGAAGACGACGTCCTTCTCCCCGTTCCAGCGGGCAGCGGAAGTAGTAGCTCCTCCTTGAATCCGGCAGCACGACGGCGTGGTGGCGGTGGCGATGGAGAACTCCGGCGGAGCTTCGCTAAGCGTTGCGGGAGAGGTGGAGGAGGTGGGGCGGCTATGGTTTGGGAGAGGGGGGCGCCGGCCACTATGGGGTGCGGCCACCTTGTGGTGTTGGGGTGGCCGGCCCCCTCCCCTTGTCCCTCATTATATAGGTGGAACACCCAAGAGTTGGTCTACAAGTCTTCGAATAAGACCCCAAACCAAAACCTTCCATATGACATGAAACCTACCCAAGGTGGGATTCCCACTTGAGGTGGGACTCCCACCTTTCCTTGGGAGGGGGTGGCCGGCCACCCTAGGGGAGTCCACTTGGGACTCCTCCCCCTTAGGGTTGGTCGGCCATGGGTGGTGGAGTTCCTCCGGGACTCCGCCTTCCAAAGTGATTTCTTTCGGACTTTTCTAGAACCTTCTAGAACATTCCATAAATGCACCGGATTATTTCCAAACTTGGAATATGACTTCCTATATATGAATCTTATTCTCCGGACCATTCCGGAACTCCTCGTGATGTCCGGGATCCCATCCGAGACTCCGAACAATATTTCGAACTCCATTCCATATTCAAGTTCTACTATTACAACATCAAACCTTAAGTGTGTCACCCTACGGTCCGTGAACTATGTGGACATGGGTGAGAACTCTCTCCGACCAATAACCAATAGCGGGATCTGGAGATCCATAATGGCTCCCACATATTCAACGATGACTAAGTGATCGAATGAACCATTCACATACGATACCAATTCCCTTTGTCACGCGATATTTTACTTGTCCGAGGTTTGATCATCGGTATCACTCTATACCTTGTTCAACCTCGTCTCCTGACAAGTACTCTTTACTCGTACCGTGGTATGTGGTCTCTTATGAACTTATTCATATGCTTGCAAGACATTAGACGACATTTCACCGAGAGGGCCCAGAGTATATCTATCCGTCATCGGGATGGACAAATCCCACTGTTGATCCATATGCCTCAACCCATACTTCCCGGATACTTAATCCCACCTTTATAACTACCCATTTACGTAGTGGCATTTGATGTAATCAAAGTACCTTTCCGGTATAAGTGATTTACATGATCTCATGGTCGAAAGGACTAGGTAACTATGTATTGAAAGCTTATAGCAAATAACTTAATGACGTGATCTTATGCTACGCTTAATTTGGTGTGTCCATTACATTATTCATATAATGATATAACCTTGTTATTAATAACATCCAATGTTCATGATTATGAAACTAATCATCTATTAATCAACAAGCTAGTTAAGAGGCTTACTAGGGACTCTTTGTTGTTTACATATCACACATGTATCAATGTTTCGGTTAATACAATTATAGCATGGTATATAAACATTTATCATAAACATAAAGATATATAATAACCACTTTTATTATTGCCTCTTGGGCATATCTCCAACAGCATGAACATCATGTACCTGGAGACTCTGAAGAAGATGAACCTTACCAAGGAGCAGCTCAAGCAGAGCACCACGGAGTTCCATGGTGTGGTTCCGGGTAAAAAGGAAAACTCTCAAGGCAGCATCAAACTTCCCCTGGCCTTCGGCGATGTTAATAATTTCCGCGAAGAGATGATCACGTTTGAGGTTGTGCCCTTCAAGAGATCCTACCATGTCATTTTCGGCAGGCCACCTACCACAATTTCCACGCAAGGGCGTGCAACATCTACAATAAGCTCAAGATTCCGGGTCCTAACGGCATGATTACCGTATCCGGAGATTACAAGAAAGCTCGAGACCGCGAGGAGGGCGAAGCCGCCTTTGCAGAATCCGTACTATCTCGAGAGGAGCTGCAAGGCTACAGGGCCGCGGTGGATCCGAATGAGATGCATACCCCCAAGAATCAGATCTCCGACCAGAAGACCTCGTTCAAAGCCGCGATAGACACCAAGAAGATTGACCTCAAGGTAGGCGACAGTACCAAGCAAGTGTCTATCAGAGCTGGCCTGGACCCCAAATAGGAAGACGCGCTCGTCGAGTTCTTGCAAGCTAACATAGATATCTTGGCATGGCAACCTTCTGACATGTCCGGAGTACCAGTGAAACAAGCTATGCGACGCTTTGGAGATAAGAAGCGTCGTGCCATAGGGATGGAATTAGCAAAGTTACTAGGGGTAGGATTTGTAGCAGAAGTTATCCATGCTGATTAGGTCGCAAACCCCGTCCTTGTACCAAAAAAGAATTCTGAAATACTAAGAATGTGCATCGATTACTCCGGGTTGAATAAGCATTGTCTGAAGGATCCGTTCCCCTTGTCGGGCATTGACCAAGTCATTGATTCGACAGCAGGGGCAGAACTTATGTGTTTTCTTGACGCATATTCCGGGTATCACCAGATCCGGATGAAGAAGTCCGACCAAAAGGCGACCTCGTTCATCACACCCTTTGGCACTTACTGCTATGTCACCATGCCTTTTGGTTTGAAAAATGCAGGTGCCACTTACCAGCGTACAATGCAGCGGTGCCTGAAGGACCAAATTGGCCGGAATGTGCATGCTTACGTCGATGATATCGCGGTCATGACCCGGAAAGGATCCGACTTGATCAGCGATCTCACAGAAACCTTTGAAAATCTCTGACGGTACAAGATGATGTTGAATCTGCTGAACTGCGTCTTTGGCGTGCCAGCCGGAAAACTCCTTGGCTTCATTGTATCTCGCAGAGGCATTGAAGTAAACCCGGAAAAAATCAAGTCTATTCTGAACATCAAGAGGCCAACTTGTCTCAAATATATGCAACAATTAACTGGTTGCATTGCTGCAATCAGTAGATTTGTTAGCCGTCTTGGCGAGAAGGCACTACCTTTGTACAAACTGCTGAAGAAAACATCTGGGACGACGCAGAAGACGCAACACTTCATGGGTTGAAGGATGTACTCTCTTCCCCACCTATATTGGCGGCTCTGGATGAGTGAGAGCCTATGCTCCTCTACCTGGCAGCTTCCAACAAGGTCATCAGGCTCGTTATCGTGGTGGAGCGAAAGGACGAAGGTCATGAGTATGGAGTCCAAAGACCAGTCTATTACATAAGCGAGGTCCTAACGGAATCAAAGAAAAGATACCCTCACTTTCGGAAGCTAGCCTATGGAGTGTTCCTAGGTAGCCCGAAGCTGAGACATTACTTCCAGGAGCATCCCATGACAGTTGTGAGCAAAGCTCAATTGTCAACCATCATCAACAACTCCGATGCAACAAGGCACGTAGCGAAGTGCGGAATAGAACTTTCCGCCTTCGACATCAACTACAAAGCCAGGTCTTCGATCAATTCTCAAATTTTGGTGGATTTCTTCATCGATTGGACTGAAGTGCCGGAGGGCACACCTGTGCCGGAACCTGAAGCTTGGGTCATGCACTTTGACGGATCCAAGCAACATCAAGGCTCAAGGGCTGGAGTTACCCTGAAGTCACCTATCGGAGAAGAACTGCAGTACGTTTTGCAGATTCACTTCGAAGCTACGAATAACATGGCGGAATATGAGGCTCTACTACACGGACTGCGCATCGCTAAGGAAATTGGGATCAACCACATCATATGCTATGGAGATTCCGACCTGGTGGCACAACAAGTAGCCGGAACCTAGAACGCCAGAAACTCTGTTATGGCGGCTTACAGAGACTAAGTTGACGAGATCCCCAAGTGCTTCCTCGGATACGAAGTCAAGTACGTTAGGAGAGACGACAGCAAAGCGACAGACTGTTCAAACTCGGATCCGGTAGGAAACCCATTTCGCCTGGAATTTTTCTTGAGCACCTACGAACACCATCAGTAAAGGGCGCTAACCCGGAAAACCCGGATGTGGCGGTGTCTTCGGCTAAGGAGGTGATGGTTATCACTCCGGCTTGGACTCAGCCTTCCCTGGATTACCTCATCGACTAGAAGTTGCTGGAGGATGAAGTCCTCGCACGACAGGTCGTCAGACGAGCAACGCCCTGCACAATAGTCGATGGACAACTCTATAAACGAAGTGCAAACGGGGTATTTCTTAAATGCGTCTCAAATCAAGTTGGCATCGAAATCCTGAGAGAGATCCACCAAGGTGATTGTGGGCATCACGCCGCTCGCAGGTCCCTCGTTGCAAAAGCTTTCCGGCAAGGTTTTTACTGGCTAACAGCTAAAGAAGATGCTGCAAAGATAGTCAAAACTTATCGTGGTTGCCAGTACTATGCTACTCAACCAAATGCTCCAGCTCAGGAGCTGAAGACCATCCCTATCACTTGGCCGTTTGCGGTATGGGGGCTTGACATGGTCGGAAAATTGAAGAAATCATCTCGTGGCGGTTTTGAGTACCTCTTGGTCGCTATTGACAAGTTTAGTAAGTGGATTGAGGCAAAGCCAGTGAGAAAAGACGATGGTGCTACGGCACTAAAATTTGTTTGCAGCCTCGTAGTGAGATACCAGACAAGCGGCAGTAGGCCTTGTCATCGTGCAGGTGTTCTCAAGCTAGGTAAATCGCGTACCACCGTCCCGAGGACTCTCCGCCCGATGACCCCTACTTCTACTCCCCCTCGTGAGGATCCCTCCTTCGAGATACCGTCGAATAGGCAACGACAGCTAAGGTCGCCGCAACGCTGGGGAGGCGCAAACTCGTTGAGGTCGATAAGGATCTCGAGGCGGCGCGCCTCCTTCGCATCCAAGCGCGACCACGTCTCGGCGAACTCGTCCATGGCCAGCGGGACGTTGTTGAACCAGTATCGCCGCATGCTGCCCTGGAACTCCTCCGGGTCTTCTACCTCCTGGAGCCGGAGCTGGCTGATCGTGTACTCCGGCGGCAGTGTCCACTATGCCTCCTGCTTCAGCTTCTTCACACGCGAAGAGCCGCTAGCCTCCTCCTCCTGCTTCGTCTTCCTCATCCCTGCCGGCAACGAAGGTGTGGGCTCGCCGATGTAGAGGTCACCGCTCCTCGGTGCGCTTATGGAAGAAGTCCTCGTGGAAGATAACGACGACATGGAAGCCATCCTCAGAGGAGCCCATAGCAGCACGGGCGGTGCATATGTGAGCCACGACTCGTTCAAGCCTGCGATCTGCTCGAGCACAGCCCCTTGGGTGCGTCCCGGCGCACCCCACCAAATCATGTGTGCCAACTCGTTCTTGTTCGGAGGCGGCGGGACGTTGCCGTTGTAGCGGGCTAACTCCAACATGCGGCACTAGCGGAAGAAACGAATTCCACTTGGCAGCATTCTCCGGGTCCCAACGCGGGTCTGCCCGTTGCGCTGGCCTCAGCTCGTTGTAGAGGTGTTGGTGCATCGCCGCCACCCGAGCGGCTCCACGAGGCTCCGATGGGAGGGATACTGCTCGCGTTGAGCCGCCATTCGCCCGGTGTGCGAATGTCCGGTGAGACCATGTACTCTACCTCGTACTGCGCACGGGTCTTCCGCCTTGTACAGCGCACGGGCCTTCCCGTCATGCAATGTGCGGCGGCCAGAGCCATTCGCTGTGGTGCCTTCTCGCTCGTAGCGCTCGGCCATGGTGGGGCTAGGTTTTCTACTGGGCGGGAGAGAAAGAGGAGAAGTGGGCGGCGAGAGCAGGTGGATGTAAGGTGGTGAGCGATCCGACGCGTAGAAATAGAGGGGAATTGAAGCGTTGGGAACAAGTGGGGTGGGTGGGCATTTGCGTCGTCACGTATGATGGATTGGGCGCGTGATACGTCTCCAACGTATCTATAATTTCTTATGTTCCATGCTAGTTTTATGCCAATAGCTACATATTTTATATGCACTTTATATCATATTATGGCATTTATTGGACTAACCTATTAACAAGATGCCACGGTGCGGTTCTCGTTTATTATGTCCGTTTATTGCGTAAAAGGCCCAAAAACCAAAGTGCTCGGAAAAATTCAGAAAAATTACAGAAATTCTATTTCGCCAGAAGACCCACGGAGCCAGAAGGGCCAGGCCAGAGGAGGCCCACGGCCTCCTCCCCATCCACTGGCGCGGCCAGGAGGGGGGCGGCGCCGCCCTATGGGGTGGGCCCCTCGGGCACCCCCTCGCGCCGCCCTTTCGCCTATATTAAGCTCCTGCCCTGAAAATCCTGGGGGGATCGACGATTTCTCCAGAAGAGTTACGTAGCTCCGCCGCCACCAAAAACCCTAATTCGGGGGACAGAAGTCTCTGTTTCGGCACCCTGCCGGGACGGGGAATTGCCCCGGAGCCATCTCCATCGCCATCTTCATCGCCGTTGCTCGTCTCCCATGATGAGGAGGGAGTAGTTCTCCCCGAGGCTGAGGGCTCTACCGGTAGCTATGTGGTTCATCTCTCTCTCCCATGGTGTGATCTTTATGTGATCATGAGCTTTGTAATCTAGTTGAATATGTAGATGTTACTCTTGTCTATTATGCACTCTAGAGGTTACTTTAATATGAACTCCGGAGTCACTCTCCACGGTGTGACGGTGACAGTGTGCGCATCGTGTCTGATTCATTTATGACGTTGTGGAGCTTGTTTACTCCGGCTTGAGGTGTGCTTTTGCAGCCCTACACAATGAATGGTATTTGTTATCCAACAAGAGAGTGTTTGAGAGTAGCATTTATTTATTCAATTATGTGATCATTGTTGAGAGTGTCCACTAGTGAAAGTATGATCCCTAGGCCTTGTTTCTAAGCATTGAAACACCGTTTCCAACAAGTTCTGCTACATGCTCGCTTGCTGCCATTTTTATTTCAGATTGCAATTACTACTTATAATCATCCATATTACTTGTATTTCACTATCTCTTCGCCGAACTAGTGCACCTATATATCTGACAAGTGTATTAGGTGTGTTGGGGACACAAGAGACTTCTTGTATCTTAATTGCAGGGTTGCTTGAGAGGGATATCTTTGACCTTTACCTCCCTGAGTTCGATAAACCTTGGGTGATTCACTTAAGGGGAACTTGCTGCTGTTCTACGAACCTCTGCTCTTGGAGGCCCAACACTGTCTACAGGAATAGAAGCGTGCGTAGACATCAGCGCGTCGGCTTCTCGCGTGTCGGCTAGTGAAAAGGGAGGCTACCGCCTTAACTTGGCGCGGTATTCGTCACTGCCAAGTGGGTTCCGTCGGGGACGGGCTTCCATCAGGCGCTCCTGCTAGCCCCCTGGAGGTTAGATTGGGCTTGAGAGCCCAGACGTGAAAACAACCTTTGCCTGCCCAAAACTAAGTTTAAGGGAGGGGCGGCTGGACGGAGTTTTGAATGCGGCACCCCCAAGATCGTTCGGGGGCAAGTGTGAATTTACGCCTTCAAGGAACATGGCGATCGTACTCTCTCCATACCGATTTACAGGGCAATTTTGCACTTCGAGAAACAAATTTGACTACACATTTGATCAACAAAATATGTAATATATGCCACAATAATTATACCATTGGATTCGTATTCAAAAAATGTTTCTAATAATATAATTTTGTGATATATATCTTATATTTTGTTGACTAAATTAGTAGTTAATTTTTTCTCGAAATCCGTAATAGCCCTGCAAACTGATATGGATGAGTTATATTTCAGATTGCTCCGGGAGAAATGTGCCGGCCGGCGACGCGTTTGACCAAAGGACCAAACATTCCCCGTCTAGTGGCTGTCCACTTGCATACGTACTGCCGTACGCGGCTGGATCCGTCACTCTGAAAGGACCAACTAGTCCACCGTACACACCGCGATTTCCTCTGCCACGACGGCGATCTACTCGGAAATTATAACCAGCTTTTCTCGGACCCCGAGCAGTATGCTGCTGGTGGATGCACCTTCTGCAGAGCAGCATTTGTATACGTCGAGCGAGCGACGAAGGCGCCGCTTACGCACTCCAGCAGTAGCAAAGGTAATTTTAGTTTAATCAAGAGTGAACACAATCACACGACGAATGCTGAGTCAAAAACGAAGAGCGTGGTCGTCATACCGGCGGGCTGTCGAGTCAGAAAACACGAGCTGCACGTCAGGAGGGACATATTTATACGTACGTACACACAAGGAGCTTCTGCCTTTCCAGCGCAGCTCTCTGCTCATGCGCTCAGATGGATCAAGACTGAATATGGTCAACGACAGGTTTCCTCTCCGCCACGACGGCGAGATCAGGATAACTCCCAGCTTGCTTTTCTCGGACCCCGAGCACGATGCTGGATGCACGTTCCGCAGAGTAGCTTACGTGCTCCACAAGTAGCACCGATGTTAATTTAATTAATCTAGAGTGAACGATGTAGCCGAGTCAAAAACCAAGACCGTGTGATCGTCATACTACTCATACCGGCCGACTGTCGAGTCAGAAAACATGAGCTCCACCACGTACACAGAGCAGTTTCTGCCTTGCAAGCGCAGCTCAGAGCTCCCCCGAGGTTAGAAGTAGAAGAAAAAGAAACTTTGAACCCTGCCCCTTTCGCCCCCCTCCCCCTCCCTCGATGGGATGCCGGCGGCCGTTCCCTACGCGTGCCCTAGAGAGCCAGTTGGGGCCTCCCCAGCCCTTCTTGGACGGCGATGCGTTTTAGAAGGCCCTGGTTCGGCGCAGCTAGGAAGTGCTGAAGGCGGCGATGCTTCGCGGCGGGCTTCCACGGCAGTGACCGCCGGCCACCGGCTCGGCCATGGCCGGGCATCCCGAGATCCAAATGAGCTTGAGCGGATCGGACGCTGTTTGCGGCTGTGGTGCTGCCTAGACGTGGTGGCGACAACGATCCTAGGACGGCGACCGCAACATTGTGGCCTGCTTATTGCAGCAGGGCGGCGAAGGCTTTACATGACTATCTGGGTTTGATCAGGCTAGCCAGGGCCTAGTGTGCCCCCACTGCTCTGTCCGACCGATGAATGCCTCTCGGCGATGGAGGTGGGTCCCTCCCGCTGCTACGAGCCTACCGTTGTTCGTCCTAGCGTTTTCGCGTGCTTCCGTCCTTTAGGCCGCATGTCAGTGTCTCAAAGCAACCGATGATGGTGACTGCAAGATCATGGTGAGGCATGCTGGTGGGCGGTGAAGATAGGTGGTGGAGCCCCCTTTGCGTCTAGGTTTTTTGTGGACGGGGCAGGAGAAATCCTTGTTAGCTAGGCTGACCCTAACACGGTGCCGCCATGCGAGTCCCTTGTCCACTGTATTCTTCGTGACGGGGGAAATCCTAGTTCGTGCAGCAACGCCGTATTGGCGGTGCATCCCTTCTCGAAGGGTTGCTTGGCACGGGGCTCTTTGGGGCGATTGGAGCGTGGTGGGTTAAGATGGACGGAGCATCGGCGGGGTCATCACTGTCATCGTTTCGTCATTTCCTTTATTTCTTTTCTTTTTTACTTTTTAGACATGTTGTTGTTGTTGTTGCTCTATCATTTAAAAAAAAATTATATCGGTGCGGTTGCTACCATAGCGCAACGAAAGATTGTTCCGATGATTGTGTGCTCATGTGTAGATGTGTTCAGTCAGATGGATCTAGACATGAGAGATTGAACATGGTCAACGACAGGTTTCCTTGATCTACGTACCGCCGGAATCTGCAATGAAGGCACAAGGCAGGTCAGGACTATCTCGCGTCGAATGTCTGGTCGTTGCGCAACATGTGCGTGCATGCAGTCATGGCAGGTGTACATCGGATTATACAATAATGCGAGATAGGCGCAGACGTAGTAGCGAATGTGAACTTATCAACCCAACATACTCATATTTTATCTACATCTGGCACTCTTTGGTTCAGAAAGCTGATCTGAAAACATGGAAAGCTCGGTACCATCCATTGACCATATTACTAAGCCGTGACTTGTTTATCAGGTCGAAGCACCCACGGGAGGCGCGATGTCGGGCGGACTTGCGTGCGCGCTCGCGCGGCGCCGCTCGTCATCCGTCTGTGCTTTCGATGCGCCGCGCGATTCAGCGGAATATGCGAGAGTGTGAGATTAGAAGATAGCTAGGCTGCCCCGTGACTGGCCTCGATTATTGACTGGAAATGCAATGTTCATCCCCTCGGCGAGTCAGCACGGCTTCCTAGTTACCAATGCCACCACCCTATGCCTAGACCAGGTGGACCGAAAATTACTAGGAGATGCCTCGCCGAAGTTACAATTGCCGATTGTTGACCGGTAACTACTACGTACTTCTGTGAAATTGTCGTCAGATTGTGTCTATCTGTGAAATTTCAGAGTTCGCCTCGCACAGATCGAGTGACTACATCGTTTATCGAGAGGGATCTAGAAGGGAATAAACGACGCATAACTAACGCGCACCGCGTGAAGCATCAAGTATACGATATTACTCTCGCAAAAAACAGTATACGATATTACATGATGTAATGGAGCGCGTGTCGTGTGAATCGTCTAGTCTCCCGGCATCTCACTCCATCGCCGTCCAGAGATGTCATTTGCCAAATGGAGCGAGCCGGTAGCAACGACATACATCAGGGAGTGAATCGCGTTGGTACACGTAAAAGGCAATCCTGGGAGATAAGTGCCATTCTGACTCGTCAATAAGCAACGTCACCGGCTTATTTGCCACGGATATCTTGCTGGGTACTGGCTCGTCAGTCTTTCTTTCTTTTCTGAAATGGGAAAAAAAACTTTTACCATAATCTATTAATTATGAATCCACGAGTGGTTTTTTCTCATGCCAGAGGCGCAACGTACTTTCTAGATGTACACGTGTGAAGATGGTTGCACAAAATATCTACAACCAGACTGGCTGGTGGCTTAGTAGACGATTACATGATGTATAGACGACTTGTCTTTCTTATTTTCAATTGGTTGATATTTATGTACACTCTCTGTGATCCATAAGTTCTAACCGCTGAAACTAAAAATGCTGCAATAAAGAAAGTTGTGTGCATCAATATATGCATAGGTTCTCCCCATTTCGAAAAAAAGAGATTCCTCTCCCTATATCATTTCACCCAAGCGTTTGGCCCTCTTGGTTACCTGCCTCTTTTTTTTTCCAAGACAACTAGCGACGGATCATGTTTTGTTCTGTAAGATCCGTGCGTTGCGTTCACTCCATGTTTTCCATGTGATAAGAAGTGTGAGGGAGGCGACAACCTTGCGGTTTGGTGTGGAGCCACTCTTCATGGTGCTCCACCAATGCTTGATCGAGAGACCCACCCGAATGTTTGGAGTCACTCTTCATGGTGCTCCAATCTCTTATATAGTTCCAAAGGCGGGCGGTGCAACGGCAAATGATAACAAGGTGGCAAACTCATTATTTTCGTTTGCTTGCAATAAGGACACAAGCCACAATTTGTCCAACCTCGTTCCTGGTCCAAATTATACTTTGCGTTACGAGCCAAGCAAACGGTTTGTTTCCTTGCGAGACACACAAGATTTCAACGTCGTCTTGTGCATGAGGGAGCAGATAGAGCCAATGGCCGCCAAACCTCGCTTTTGGAGGTGGCGGCATAGAAGATGTTCATGTCCTCCTAGTTACATGGGTTTTTGGAGGCTGCCCAAATTTTTGTGGTGACCTTCCAATCAAACCACGACTGTAGGAGATGAAGGAATGTGGCGAACTTATCCACATCCATGAGTCTAAACCGCCAAGTTTTTTTAAGGAGGGCACACCATCTCCCAAATCACTTTACATTTGGCTCCGATGGTGGTATCCTTGGCCGACCAAAGGAAGGTCTTCTCAATATTGTTGATGAACTTTAAGGTACCCTAAGGAACGACGAGAGGGGTGAGGTAGTAGGTGGATTGGGAAGTTACACAGATTTTACAAGGGCCGTGCGGCCAACCGTGGTGACGTATTTCCATTCCACCGAGGAAGCTTCTCGGTACATTTGCCCACTAGGCGTTGGAAATCGACCTATTTAGGTTTTCAAACTGAGAGTGGGAGCCCAAGATATTTCATGGGAAAGGAGGCTCTCGTAGCCAGGATGTCATTAAGGTTAATGTCACCACATCGAATAGAGACGATGACAATCTTTTGGAAATTTATGCATAAACCGGTGATCTACCCAAAACTCTCACCGATCTTTGCCAAGTTGCGAGTATCCTCCTTGATAGGATTAAAAAAACCACCGGGTTGTCCACATAAAGGGAGGTTCTAATGATGGTTTAGGGGCCCAGAGCTTGTGAAGAAGGCTATACCTAGTTGCCCCTTGTCGGCTTTGCGTAAGTGGATCAATGGCAATGACAAAAAGGAGAGGAGATAGCGGGTCGCCTTGTCTAAGGACACGACCATGCAAGATGGGGCTGCCGCCAATGCCATTAAGGATCACACAGGATTAAGAGGTACCACCTCCATCCCAAGGCTTAAGGCCTATATTTTTTTAGAAAGTCAAACTATGTTAAGTTTGACTAAGTTTTTATAAAAAATCATTAACATGTGAATACAAAATTAATATTATTAGATAGATAATGAAATATATTTTCATGTGATATCTACAAAATATCATATTTATTGATAGATTATTCTAAAAAATTGGTCAAATTTTACTTGCTTTGACTTTTCTAAAAAAAATATAAGCCTTAAGCCTTGGGATGGAGGTAGTTGTAAGCAACGTAGTGATCCAGTTGCAAAACCTAATAGGGAAGTCCGACGTTGGTGGAGGGCCATAATAAACTCCCAGTGGATAGAGTCAAAGGCTTTTCGAATATCAATCTTGAAAAGAAGTGTGGGGGTATTTCCTTTAATGAATATCTTCGCAAGGTTCTTCACATAGAGAAAGTTGTAGTTTGTTCTTGAAGAGAGAGCACATTGGCAGTTATTTTGACAATATCATGAATTACACCAATATGCCTATAATCTGAGATACACTCTGTGCCATCCTTCTTAGGCAAAAAGTGCAGTTTTTGCGGAGTTTATCCAACGTAACTTGGCAGCAAGAAGATTCTGAAATTGGTGCACCACTTGCATCACATCGGTTTTTATAATGTCCCAACAGTTTTTTGAAAAAAGCCTCGGTCAAACCATCTGGACCGGGTACCTTAGAGGCATTTTCCACTTATTCGATTATAGGCTCCCCAAGCTCATGCAAGGCCGGGTCCTTGAAATGGAGCTCGTTCTAATTGAAATCTTGCTTCCTAGACCCCTCACAACCGATCACCGCTTGGAAGTGGTTATGGATTGCACCCTTTCTTTTGGCACCATCGTTGGGGCCCGGGCCCTTGATTCTGTTTGAGACGGTAGATGTGATTTTTCTTCTCCTAGTGTTTACCCTTAGGTGGAAGAATTTGGTATTGGTATCACCCTACTTTATATGTTAGCAATGCGGGAACATTGTTTCTTTCTAGGCCTCACAACCACTGCCATTGCAATAACCTTCATTTTCAAGCGTGCCTAAAGATCCCTCTCAACGAAGAAAAAGTTGCATATTGTCGCCCAAATTAAGGTGAAGAATGAAAAAGCAAGGCCGTGCCCAACATGACTTTGTTATTTGAGAAAAGACCTCTCCACCATTTTCTCGACTTCTTTCTCGTGTGCTTTAGCTTGTGATAAATGATTTGGCAAGTTTCGAGAATAGTATTGGGTTTATTCCAAAGCTTTGTACGGTCCCATTGAAACTTTGGACTTGGTTGATAGAATCATCATCCCATAGGAGTAGCGTTCTCCCTCTACTTCTTCCGATTGATTGGTGCTCCGCGAAGCTCGTCAGTCTTCTTACATGTGCCAAATCACATGTTAGATCACATTGTAGAATGTTTTGAGCGATCTGTGCCAGTCATTACCGCGTCCCATAGATTAGAGTAAATCACGTTTTTCTCGTGAGGTATATCAGATACAGAAAATACTGCATCGCGCGCGCGCGCCCGAGCGATCCATATGAGCCGAGTGAGAGCCGTACGTAGGCACCGGTGGATGGCATTGGCACACGTCGCGACCCCGCCACGACGGCCTGGCTCCATTGCCACCACACAGGCTACTACGGATGCGCCCAAGCTGCTCGAAAAGAGGAGCTCGCGACATGAAACGGGGCATTCGCCCAACCATCTGCAAGCCCCGATGCGATGAGACAGAGAGCGAACCCAACCCCATCAACCTCCCGATTCATCTCTCCTCAACTCCGCCTTTCCCCACTCTCACTTGGCCCTGCCCCCACCGCCCAGCCAGCCGCTCTCGCTCCATCCACCTGTAGGCTGTAGCTGCTGATGCCCCCGGCCAGCTCTATATATACGCCACACTTCTTCCCCCACATGCACTTGCGCTTGCTACCCTGCACTACAAGTGTACACCTCCCCTGTTTCTCCCGCGCACCTCTGTTTCTTCTTCGTCCCAGAGCGTCTCTGCTCCTATACTCTCCTCTCGATCGCGCGTACCATATTTGGCACCACTAGCTAGCTCGCAGCATCAACCATGGTGGTTCTCGCGAGCACGCCGGCCGTGGACCAAATCCCGCTCCTCCGTTCCCCGGACCCGGGGGACTACTTCGCGGGCATGCCGGTCGTGGACCTGTCCAGCCCCGGCGCGCCCAGGGCCATCGCGGACGCGTGCTCACGCTTCGGCTTCTTCAAGCTCGTCGGCCACGGCGTGCCCCTGGACGCCATGGAGCGGGTCGAGGCCGAGGCCGTGCGCTTCTTCGCGCAGGCCCAGGCCGACAAGGACCGGGCCGGGCCGGCCTACCCGTTCGGGTACGGCAGCAAGCGCATCGGGCTCAACGGCGACGTCGGGTGGCTCGAGTACCTCCTCCTCGCCGTCGACGACGCCTCCCTCTCCGCCGCATGCCCCGTCCCGTCCCGCGCGGCCTTTCGGGCGGCGCTGAACGAGTACATCGCGGCGGTGCGCAAGGTGGCTGCGCGGGTGCTGGAGGCGATGGCGGAGGGGCTGGGCATTGCGCCGGTCGACGCCCTGAGCGCCATGGTGGCGGCGCAGGGCAGCGACCAGGTGTTCCGGGTGAACCACTACCCGCCATGCACCGCGCTGCAGGGCCTCGGCCACAGCGCCACCGGCTTCGGCGCGCACACCGACCCGCAGCTCATTTCCGTCCTCCGCTCCAACGGCACCTCCGGCCTGCAGGTCGCGCTCCACGACGACGGGCGGTGGGTCTCCGTGCCTTCCGACCGCGACGCGCTCTTCGTCAACGTCGGCGACTCCCTGCAGGTGCGTATATGCTTGTTCCTGGCTCTGACACGTGACGCCTTTTCGCTCCTGCACGCGCCAATTAGATTTTTCTTTCTTGCTACTTGCACATGTACTTTTCTCCTTTATTACTCTCTGTGCAACAAAATATCGCATCATCATAAGCCATGCTAAAATTCTGTGGATGCGATTAAACTGGAGTTAGTGCGCAAGTCAACTGCGAGCTCCATCGTGAGATCACAGCTGAAGCCGATGGAGGCCGGCCCTGTCATGTCAATTCACAGCCTACGTTCAGTTCAAATCATCACTAAAAAACGAACTACTGCCACATCTCATCACTAATCACCCTGAACTACCAAATGATTGTTATTTGAGTGTTGGTACGGTTTGCACGGCATGAACAGGAGCAGGGGCGTTTGCCCTTCGTGGATAACCACGGAGGGACTCCCCAATAACCGCCGCCAATCGCATATCCGCCACACCGACACGCCCACGCCGCTGTATGATCGATCAGTTAGGCTCATGAACTTGGCGTGATGGCTGCATGGCATATTGGCATCTACCTCTACATCACCATGCCAAGACAACACAGTGCTCTGCACCCACCTGGATTGATATTTAGCTTGATCTGATGTACAGCTTGTTCTTGGATGTGTGTTAATCAGGTGCTGACCAACGGGAGGTTCAAGAGCGTGAAGCACAGGGTGGTGGCCAACAGCCTCAAGTCCAGGGTCTCCATGATCTACTTCGGAGGGCCGTCGTTAGGGCAGAGGATCGCGCCATTGCCGCAGCTGCTGGGCGAGGGAGAGCAGAGCCTCTACAAGGACTTCACGTGGAGCGAGTACAAGAAGGCTGCCTACAAATCAAGGCTCGGTGACAACAGGCTGGCCCACTTTCACAAGCACCAGGCATGAACAGCTTTAACAGCCCAGCCAGCTAGCTAAACAAGAGGATGAAGCTCCTAAACAAAGAAAGAAAGAAAAGAGAGCAAAAGGAAGAAGACGAGGATAATTTCAGGACATGTACAGCTGGGAGGGAAAGCTAAGCTAGCTAGATCTTTTTTTTGCGTTGCGTGCGTGTGTGTGCTCCTAGTGGCTATGCCTCTGGCATGTTTGGCGAGGTGGGCTCCTTTCCTATCTGGGAATGCTGGACCAATGGTGAACAGTTAAGTTAACTCCTAGTTAATGATAATGATAGCCAAATACTGCTACTACTATAGTGTATAGCACAGGATAACAACCAAGGCTTTGGTATTTCTTTTGCTTTAACAATGTGTAATTGTGGTATCCGAACGTAGTTGTGTTTGTATGCGAGACCTTCTGTTTACTGACCAGCAAATGATCCAAACTTTCTCTTTCGAGCAGCGGACTCATGCGCACGCACTCTTCAGTAGCTAGCGCGCAGTTTCAACGCGCCAGATTTCTCTTTTCTTAGGTCAGGTCTCTTTCTTCTAGTGTATAAATCGAATTGTGCCTTTGCACCGGTTCATCGCTGGCAGTCTTAATTCTTAGAGAATTTCATTGGCGCCCATGCGCGCCAAACACACCGAATGGAGGCGCCGCAAGGGTCGGCGTTTTTTGCGGCGTTTCATCAGAGTCCTTAAAAAAAACTCTTAAATTCGATCTAAATTTAAATCTCATTCAAATGTTGTTTATATGTATGAAGTTCGATGAAAATCAACTAAATTTTGTCGGAGGCACGCCAGGCCACCCTCGCCATCGTTTTTGCCATTGTCCTGATGTGCCCGCGCCGTGGCTTCACGCTTTTGTCGGTGTTGGATCGTTGTTGCTGAGGGTGGAGCTTCCCTGCAGCACTGGCCCTTCAACACCGTCTGCCTAAGCAAGATGGGTCCTCCTCCCCAGCCCATAACAAAAATGAGCTTGGAGCTCGCCAAACGCGTGCTTGACATTTTTTCTGGAAATCTCCTGGTAACAAGAAAACCAAGATTTTTTTCTAACCTGGAGGAAAAGGAATTGTCTTCACAAAGAGCTACAAGGCAACATGAACAAACACACCAAACACGGACAAAGACATGGTATCAATCAACATAGGCCACATCCAAACCTCTCTGGCGACGATAGCTCGGACACCTTCGCCGATAGTCCAAACTTAGCAAACTTCATCACCAAAAGGAATCATATGCGTGCCGGACTAGAGAGAGACTTCAGGGTCAACGATAACACCCTTCACAAAGCCAAGTGACTGATTCGGCTAAGAAACCCCAGCCGAGCCTAACACCAACGGAAACACCACATGTTAAGCCCCACACAACTCATGTAGCTTTCGTTTGATCGGCAATACAGTAGCCAAGATCTCGTCAAAGCGTCCACTCTCAAAGATAACCAACATAACAGGCTGCGGCGACCGGCATGGATTGCCACGAGGAGAGAAACAACTATAAAGATGTCCTTCCTTAACCAGGGATGACTACTTCTCCGCGGAGCCAAGTGCCCACGAAGCCGGCACCGGTGGCAAGCTCCTGGCCACCTGTTATCACCAGAATTTGACCGGATCAGAGGTGGGCCGCGATTGGAGATGGGCTTGAAGGATATACATGGAAGAAATACATGAATCGGCCTTGTATATAAAGTTTGGGCTAGTTTGCCCGTGTATCTGTAACATAGTAGGATACGTGTCGGTTAGATAGAGTTTGGCTCGTGCACGGTTGGGATTATTCCCACGTTAGAAAGTCTACGGACTATAAATATGTATCTAGGGTTTATGAAATAAACAACAATCACGTTCACCACAAACCAATCTAGGCGCATCGCCAACTCCCTTGTCTCGAGGGTTTCTTCCGGGTAAGCATCATGCTGCCTAGATCGCATCTTGCGATCTAGGCAGCACACGTTTATTCGTCGTTCATGCGTTGCTTGTGCTGAAGCCTTGTTGATGGCGAGCAACGTAGTTATCTTAGATGCGTTAGGGTTAGCATTGTTTCATAGTATCATATGCTTTCGTCCGTGCAACCCTTAGACGTCTAGCCGTCCTTACACCTATCTTAGGTGTAAGGGCGGCACCCCGCTTGATCATTATTTAGCAGATCCGATCCGTCATGATTGCTCCTTGTTCTTCAAGAATTAGTTTAATATCTGCATAGTTAGGCCTTACAAACGGGTTGAAGGATCCAGTGGCGCGTAGGGTGTAGTTTGCTAGCCCTAGACAGGATGTTCCGGGGATCGACTTCGTGTTGGTTTTTAGGCCTTGTCTAGGGTCGGTTTACGATCACCGTGCGTGGCCGCCAGGCTCAATCACGAGTAGGATGTTCCGATTATGCGGTGAAAACCCTAAATCGTAGTAGGTCGTTTTAGCTTTATTTTGATCAAGCAGGACCGCCATCTGATCGTACACCTCGTACGCATCATGGGTGGATCGGCTCCTTGAGCCGATTCATAGGATAACCTGAGAGCCGATCGAGGCTCGTATTTAATGTTTACGTGTATGCCATGCAGGAAACTAAGCGAGGCACGATCCAACACCTTCCCGACCGGTATAGGTCGGTGGCACGCCCTTGCACCGAGCATCGGACGTGCGTGCCGAGCCTTTGCGGGCCGCCGCTCGGAGGGACCAGGGCCAGCCGCAGTCCCGGGAGCCTCCCGGCCCTACAGCGTTGCCCGTCGCTGCTCGCCGGTGGGTTTCTGACCGCAACACATTCTGGCACGCCCGGTGGGACAATCTTCGACATCAACCGCATCGCCATCTACATCTGAGATGGCGGAAGGCACTCCAGTCACGTACGAGGATCTGACCGAGGAGCTCAAGAAGAAGCAAGACGAGGTCAAAGCGATCCTCGAAGCCGATCTCATCGGCTCTTTTCACGAACCCGCTCACACGGCATCGGGTGGAAAGGGTTCTCACCGAAGGCGCGCTCGATGGAGTGGACCTGTCCGCCCCGTCGGAAGAACGCACCAGGTCTCGCGTCGGAGATTAACTTCATGGTAGCTCATTCGCTACACCGCCATTCCGAGAGCCCGGTGAACACTTTGGAGCGTGTCGCTCTTCGGGTGATCCAGGAAATCATGAGGCATCGATACTCTCCGTCGAGACCAGCTCTAGGGACTCACCAAGGAGAGATGCCACTCCGAGTCCCGTCCACCGCTGCCATTCGCGTTGGCAGCACCCGAAGTGCCGAGTTCACCGGCATACGTCGTCTACAAGATCGGTGGTGACCCTAGTGACTACCAGCTTCTTGCATGAGGCACCTAAGGAGATCCCTCACGGATACACGTGCACATACGTGCCGACTGCAAGAATCGGGCACTCACAAACCAGATCGCAACAGCGAGGGATTTCGGAACAACGAGGAGGAACTTCGGGAACGGATCTTGAGAAGCGGACGTGGCTAGCTAAGTATGCCACTCCGACAAACCTCCGGAGCTCAGCTCCTGCAGCTTGGCCCGGAGCTGGAAAAGCAAGCATGGCTGGCTAAGTATGCCACTCCGGCGAATCTTCGGAGTTCGATTCCTACAGCCAAGCACCGCGGATCAGATTAGTACCATCTTAAAAGACCAGTTCGGCATGGTGCCGAAAAGGAGGACAATCGGCTATTCCAAGCCGTACCCCAACGAGTACGAGTTGATCCCGCTACCACCCAAATATCGGCTCCCCGATTTCTCCAAGTTTAATGGATCAGATGGTTCCAGCTCCATCGAGCATGTGAGCCGATATTTGGCACAGCTGGGCACGATCTCAGCATCAGATGAGCTGCGTGTGAGGTTCTTCGCGCAGTCCCTCATAGGATCGGCTTTCGGGGGGTACACATCGCTGCCACCAGACTCAATCCGGACTTGGAAGCAGTTGGAAGAGCAGTTTCACATGCAGTATCACTCAGAGGCTTCCGAGGCTGGCATTGCCGATCTAGCACAAGTATGACAGAAGCGCGGAGAAACAGTTTTCGAATACGTCCGGCGCTTCAGGACCGTTAGGAACCGATGCTATTCGGCTCGCGTGACCGAAAAAGAAGCAGCCGAGTTGGCGGTGGTGGGTCTCGCATCACCGATCAAGGACGTGGCCTCCCAAGCGTGACTACCCTTCACCGGCGCACATGGTGCGAAGGCCGTCGCATATGAACAGACGCCACCCGGATGTATACCAGGATAAATTCAAGCGTGCGGTGGTCCTGGTTGAGGCGGATGAAGATGAAGGTTCGCGGGAGATCAAGAGGTAGCAGTGGCTGAATGGACTCTGGGGGCAAGCCCCGTGTCCCGTAAGTGGGTTAAGCCACAAGGTCCTCCAAGAGGGTTTGACTTCGATGTCACCAAGGCTGAGCAAATTTTCGACCTCTTACTTAAGGAGAAGCGAACTAAAGGTACCCGAAGGCCACAAGATCCCCACGGCTCGGAGAGCTGAACCGAAAGCCATACCGCAAGTGGCATAACACGTTCACCCATGCTACCAACGACGACGAGGTGTGGCGTCGGCAGGTCCAAATGGCGATAGAACAAGGGCGTCTAATTTTCAGCCAGCACGCCATGAAGGTCGACACACACCCCTTCCCCGCCGTTAACATGGTGGAGTACACTTACCCCGGAGGGTGCCAGCCGGGATTCTCGTTCAACATCAACATGGTAGGACCCGGGCACCACTGCGGTAAGGACGGAGACGAGGGCAGCTGCTCTCATAGCAAGGACACCGAGGAAGCCGTTCCACGCGATCGGCTCCGTCACGATGGCAAGCGCTATATCACAGAGGGAGAAGTGAGGAATGTGAGATATCATCGACCTCTCTCTGATCACCTCCTCAACAAGTATGTGAGCCAATACGACCAACGCCGACGATACAACGACGATGATGAAAGAGATCGTCTGGCTAGGGACACCAGGAGACACCGTCGGCATGATCGCGACGAGGAGAGATATGAGCGCCACGCCAAGGAAGAGTCGAGAGAGCAAGACGACGTGGATAGGCACTGGGACTGTCCCTTCTTCGAGCACTCGCCGGGATTCGAGGAATGAGCCGATTGCCTACAATCGGCAACCGCCCGCAGTGTAGGCGAAGAAGAAGGATGCGACTAACGTGTCCGTGTTCAAACGTCTAGGGCCTCTCCCGCCTCGGAACAAGCACGCTGAGTCCTCTCGGGTGGAAGATCTCGAGGAACTAGAAGACGATTATGAAGAAGAAGATAAGTACCACCGGCCAAGGTGGTGCCCTGACGAACTCAGCCGTTCCCAAAAGCGTAGGGTTCAGCGACTACGTAGTTTGGAGGAAGCCGAAAGGTTATACCTGCACACATTGAGGAAGGCGCGGCCTGATCTGGCCGCGAAAATTCAGCGAACCCTGGACGAAGAAGGTCGGCCACAAAGGAAAGAGTGGCGCCCCAGACAAAAGAAAGCCGATGATGAGACATCGGCTGGCACAAACATGGTGTTCATCCTTCCAACGGAGTTTAGTGCTCTAGGATTAGATGAAGCACCTGTGGCACAACTTGACTGCGGCCCACGGCCGGTTATCTTTGAGAAGCCACGAGAAAGAAGCTACAGACATCTGAAGGCCCTGTACTTGCGAGGCTATATCAATGGGCAGCCTGTCAACAAGATGCTGGTGGACACCGGAGCGGAAGTCAACATTATGCCATACTCCATGCTACGTCGGTTGGGACGCTCTAGCTCGGATCTGATCAAGACCAACGTGACACTGAGCGATTTCAACGGCCAAGCATCTGACGCACAAGGTGTTTTGAACGTGGATCTGACCGTAGGAAGGAAAACCATCCATACGACGTTCTTTATTGTCGACAGCAAGAGCACCTATGCTGTCCTGCTAGGGAGAGATTGGATCCACGCCAACCGTTGCATTCCATCCACGATGCACCAATGCCTAATACGAGTGGGATGGAGATGAAGTAGAGGTCGTCCACGCAGATGATTCAGCCGAGATTTCAACGGCTGGCATGAACGTTTGGGAGACAACAGGCCAAGAGCCACTCTCAGGCATCAATGTGGACGACTGCGAGCGCATCGACGTGACGAAGGATGGGGTGAGGCTGGTCTTATCCACCGGCCTGACCGTGTAACAAGAGCAACATCTATGGACAAACGTGGCGATGCCGATCCATGTGATCGGCCCCAAAGATCTATGGAGGAACATTGCAAAACCTTCATTGAGCGATTCAATCAACATGGAGGCCGATTCCAGCAATCGGCCAAAATTATCCTCACCATACGTTCTGCCTGTGTTCAACGTCGATCTAATGGGCAGCGGTTTTATGTCGGCTGATGAGCTGGAAGAAGTCAACATTGGTCCTAACAGAATCGACGTTCAAATACAGTGCCTTGGCTAATTACAGAGCCGATATCCGCAGTTACCTGGCAGATTCGGCTCGGGGGGCACCTAATCAGATGAACATGTGCGATACATGTGCAGTGAAATATTGGGGGCCGATAGAAAAATCGGCCAGTAAAAAAAAAATCTCATGATATACAGCCGATGCACGGACATCGACTTTAGAGCTAAGAAACAAAGCTGATGCACAGCCATCGACTCTAGTACAATTACACAGGATCTACCCGCTGCGTGTTCAAGACACGGGTGGCCTTCTGCTTCCTGGAGGGAGTGAACAATGAGAGCTTCCTCAGCGGCAATGAGCCGATTTTGGTGCCAGCACCTTCTCTTCGAGGACTTCCAACCCTTTGCGCAAGGTCGCCAGTTCAGCAGTACTGTCAGAAGCGTCAGTTTTGGCATGCAGGGCAGCCTTTTGCTCATTAAGCCGTTGGTGTTTCGTCTACAATATCGTCTTTCAACGGAAGAAAAGGTGATCGATGGTGGCAAGTTTGGCTGGCTCTGCATGGTGGCTGTCTCAGAATTGCCTGAGTTCAAAACCCTTTGTCTGATTTGTGCGTCCTCACCGCTATTCTCGCCTTGACTGAGGCTCGGGGGGCAGCTGACCTGGTAGATGCTCTGTTTTTAGAAGCCGATTGGAGTGTCATCGGCTGGTCCTGCGTCGCAACCTTCTTCAAAGATGGTGAGTTCTTGCAGTAAGAGGATCACCGGAGCCGGTGGGAGGAATTTAAGGGCTCTCGTGAAGGCAAGGGTCTTCCATGTTATCCACCAGGTCTCAAAGTCGCCAGTCGAAGAGTTGAAGGATAGATTGTGAAGGACCGATGCGTTGCCATCGGCTCATTGAGCATTGGCTAAGTGGACAATCGGCAAAGTCAGTATGAGGGGAAATCGGCTAAATTAGCTTAAAGGAAATCGGCAAAATCAAATTGGGGGAAATTCTTCATTGATAAACAGGATTTCTTACATAAAGAGCTGATTGCTCTCAAAAGGAAGTACTAGGGGATACATTGCCCCATCTACTACTACTGATCCTATGCTAAGGGTCCTATCTACGGGTCGTCGCTACCCTCGTCGTCGCCGTCGTCGCCGCTGTCGGCGCTACTCCCGGCGGGCTCGTCGTCGGCTGGCTGCAGCGGCCGCCGGCGGGGCCCTCGTTGTCCTCGTCCTCCTCGTCGGCGTCGTCGTCGTCGCCGTCGAGTCGCCGAGGTTCCCCGGCCGGGGGCGGAGCGCTTGGCCGGCGGTTCGTCGGAGGAGGTGTCGTCCTCCTCCTCCTCCTCCTCCTCCTCGGAGGAGGAGGAGGAGGTGAAGTCATCCCAGGAGAAGCGATCGTCATCGCTCTCCTCCTCCGTTTCCCCGTCGGCAAGGAAGCGGAGGTCGCTTTCCCCGTCGGTCGAGGACTTGTCGTCCTCAGACCGGACGGAGAAGTCGTGATCGGACTCCTCCCCGGCTTCGATGGCGCGACGGATGTTGGCCGCATGGGCCTCCTCCGGGTCCCACTCCGGCGTCGGCTCGCGGGAGGAGGAGGATTGGGTGGAAAGACCCGATGAGGCGGAGGAGGAAGAAGACATGGTGGCGCAGGAGGGCTTTTTAGAGTGCTAATGCGAAGGGGATGAAGAAGCAAACTGTTTGGAGCGGTTAAATAAAAGGGGATATAGTGGGGATTCAATGCCACAGCAGTTTCCGAGGAAGTGGTGCCCAACAGAAAAAAAAATTGCCAGGTCACGCGGAGAAGTGGGGGAGGCAAGGCATCATGATGAAGGATACTGCGGCGGTTCTGCTCTGCCACGACATGACCCGACGAAGAAAAAGCAGTGATTTTGGAATTGTCATTTCCAAAACCAGGGGGGCATGTGTTATCACCAGAATTTGACCGGATCAGAGGTGGGCCGCGATTGGAGATGGGCTTGAAGGATATAAATGGAAGAAATACATGAATCGGCCTTGTATACAAAGTTTGGGCTAGTTTGCCCGTGTATCTGTAACATAGTAGGATACGTGTCGGTTAGATAGAGTTTGGCTCGTGCACGGTTGGGATTATTCCCACGTTAGAAAGTCTACGGACTATAAATATGTATCTAGGGTTTATGAAATAAACAACAATCACGTTCACCACAAACCAATCTAGGCGCATCGCCAACTCCCTTGTCTCGAGGGTTTCTTCCGGGTAAGCATCATGCTGCCTACATCGCATCTTGCGATCTAGGCAGCACACGTTTATTCGTCGTTCATGCGTTGCTTGTGCTGAAGCCTTGTTGATGGCGAGCAACGTAGTTATCTTAGATGTGTTAGGGTTAGCATTGTTTCATAGTATCATATGCTTTCGTCCGTGCAACCCTTAGACGTCTAGCCGTCCTTACACCTATCTTAGGTGTAAGGGCGGCACCCCGCTTGATCATTATTTAGCAGATCCGATCCATCATGATTGCTCCTTGTTCTTCAAGGATTAGTTTAATATCTGCATAGTTAGGCCTTACAAACGGGTTGAAGGATCCAGTGGCGCGTAGGGTGTAGTTTGCTAGCCCTAGACAGGATGTTCCGGGGATCGACTTCGTGTTGGTTTTTAGGCCTTGTCTAGGGTCGGTTTACGATCACCGTGCGTGGCCGCCAGGCTCAATCACGAGTAGGATGTTCCGATTATGCGATGAAAACCCTAAATCGTAGTAGGTCGTTTTAGCTTTATTTTGATCAAGCAGGACCACCATCTGATCGTACACCTCGTACGCATCATGGGTGGATCGGCTCCTTGAGCCGATTCACATGATAACCTGAGAGCCGATCGAGGCTCGTATTTAATGTTTACGTGTATGCCATGTAGGAAACTAAGCGAGGCACGATCCAACACCTTCCCCGACCGGTATAGGTCAGGTGGCACGCCCTTGCACCAGCATCGGACGTGCGTGCCGAGTCTTTGCGGGCCGCCGCTCGGAGGGACCAGGGCCAGCCGCAGTCCTGGGAGCCTCCCGGCTCTGCCGTGTTGCCCGTCGCTGCTCGCCGGTGGGTTTCTGACCGCAACACCACCAGAAGAACATGTCTCCGTTGGATCCAAAGAAACACCAACGTGTGTCAATAGCAGCTTGAGACTTGCCACCTCTTCAGTCTTCACCAACGGGGCGAGACGCCTCCTCAACGCGGTTAGCAACCTACTGCGCGAGCTCCAAGTGCATCAACGCAAACTGGCACTGAAGGCGCGAGTCAAAACTGGCAACGATATTGAACTCCTCGCAACATCTTGGAGGGGGGCCTTGACAGCGATGTTGCAGTTGACGAGGAGCCGCACACGGACTGAGCATAACTTTGGAACAACGATGGATGATGAGGTTGAGCGCACGGAGAGCTGCCCCGCTAGCAAAGAGCACGCGCATCCACAGAACTAATTAACCAACGTGCCATCTTAGTTCAGCATGCATGCATAACTAGTGAAAATCTTTGCGGAGGCCAGTTAAAGAGCATCTTCAATGAGGTGACGCATTTCGGACGCCTATTATAGCCGTGGACGTCCGTTTGCATCGAACCGTGGACACGAAAATGGTCGTTTTTTTACCGGTTTGTTTACGTTTGGGTATGCTCCCAGCGGGGCGACCCGTATTGTTTTTCCAAAATTTTTTTCATGGCTCAAATGCATAAAATTTATATATGGAAAACAAGAACGAAGAATAATGCCCTATACTACTTGGGCTGGTTGGTATTTAAGCACCCCTTCTTCCTCCTTGGGCTGGTTGGTTCACTCTCTCTCTCCCCCCTCCATTGTTGTCCTTCAAAGCTTGCCCTAGTTCTTGATTCCTCCCATGATTCTTGCATATTCTTGAGGGAAAAGAGAGGAGATCTAGATCTACATCTTCACCAATCAAATCCCTCTCTTTGTGAGGGGAACCCACTAGATCTTGATCTTGGAGGATTTTGTGTTTTCCTCTTTGTTCTTCCTCTCTTATTCCCCCAATAGCTTTTGTAGCTTTGTTGGAATTTGAGAGAGAAGGACTTGAGCATCTTTGTGGTGTTCTTGCCATTGCATTTGGTGCATCGGTTTGAGTTCTCCACGGTGATTCGTGGTGGTGAAAGCAAGAAGGTTGTTACTCTTGGGTTCTTGGAACCCTAGACGAATTCTAGACCTTTGTGGCGATTTGTTGGGAGCCTCCAATTAAGTTGTGGATGTGTGCCCCAATCCTTGTGTAAGGCCCGGTTTCCACCTCGAAGGAAATCCCTTAGTGGAACCGTGACCTAGGCCTTTGTGGCGAGGGTCACCGGAGAATAAGGTGAGGCGCCTTCATGGTGTTCGGTGTGTGGTGTGAGTACCGCATCTTGGGGTGAGGCCTTTGTGGCGTTGGTGTGCATCGAGCAACCACACCTCAAGGTGAGCCTCTTGTGGCGTTCGGGAGCACTAAGCCACCGCACCTCTCCAACGGAGATTAGCACTCGCAAGAGTGTGAAGTTCGAGATAAATCTTCGTCTCCCGCATGCCTCGGTTATCTCTATACCCGAGCTCTTTACTTTTGCACTTTACCTTGTGATAGCCATCGTGCTTGAAGTTATATATCTTGCTATCACATAGTTGCTTGTATTGCTTAGCACAAGTTGTTGGTACACATAGGTGAACCTTTGCTTAGAATAAGTTGTTGGTACACATAGGTGAAACATAGTATATAGGCTTTGGGCTTGACAAAGTAAACGCTAGTTTTATTCCGCATTTGTTAAGCCCATCTCGTAAAAGTTTAAATCGCCTATTCACCCCCCCCCTCTAGGCGACATCCGTGTCCTTTCAGTTGCACTTTTACATGATTTCCGGCACTAGCCTATTAATAAGATGCCACAACGTCAGTTCCCTGTTTTCTGCTGTTTTTGTATTTCAGAAAAATTGTACAGGAAATATTCTCGGAATTGGACGAAACAAAAGCCAAGTCAATGTTTTACTGAAATGAAGACGAAGTTCGGAGGGGGGACTAAGAGGCGCACCAGGGAGCCCACACCACCCCTAGGCGCGGCCTAGGGCTGGCCCGCGCCTAGGGTAGGTGTGGGGCCCACAGGCGCCCCACCAACCTGAATCCTCCGCCTATTTATACGTCTTCTCAAAGGCATAAGATGTTTCCTTGGTCATGCTGGGTTTTACAGAAGATTCATTAGGAATTTTTCTAAGATAGCAAGACCCCTAACTAACCTCTTACAAAAGGATGTTCGGTTTAAGTTTGATGAAAAGTGTCTTAATGCCTTCAACATTCTTAAGCAAGCTCTACTTAATGCTCCAATGATACAACCACCTAATTGGAAGAAACCTTTCGATTTACTTTGTGAAGTAAACCATGAATCAGTTGGAGCCACTTTGCCAACATGATGGTTATGAAGTTCATATCATCCATCATGCTAGCTGGACTCTAAATGATGCACAAATAAATTATCCTTTAATAGAAAAGGAGTTCTTTGCAGTTGTGTTCTCCTACGAAAAGTTTAGATCGTATATCGCTGACTCAAAAGTTAGATTCTACACTGACCGTATGGGCTTGAAAGAAATTATTGAAGGAATTGATGTTAAGCACAGGATGATCCGGTGGATTTTGCTTTTGCAAGAATTTGAATTGCAGATTATACAGAGAAGTGAAAAACAGCTCGAAGAACGAGATTCCGTTGACAAAGAAGCATTGCCATGTAGCATATCTACGGTCTTTGTTCCACCAGGTACGCTTCGTTATTGTGAAGGAGTTCCCCCTTAGAGCATCTCTAACAGAGCCCGTAAACATGCAAACTGTAAAATGCTAGTTCAGGTCACTGAACTCGTATTTACGGGTCGAAAAATTGACGGCGCAGATCAGAACCCGTAAACTAAAACTGTAAAAGAGCATATTCCTGAATATGCCACTAGACCCACATGTTAGTTTTTTTTCTTTTTCCCTTGCCTTCTTCTTCTCCTTCCTCTGCTTCAGCCGTCCTGCTTGCAACCACCGCCCCACTCCGGCCCCCATGCTTTGGCTGAGGTTCGCGCCGCCAAGCTACCCGTCCCGCACTTCCCGCCCCGCGTCGTCCGCCCCGCGCCGTCCCGCGGCTGTAGGTCACCCTCCTGCTGCAGCTCGCCCCGCGACGACATCCGCGTTGAGCACGATGTCCACGCCTCCTGCCCCGTCCCCACCCGCCCCATCACGGACGCCTCCAGGCCGCCCCGCCCGCGCCCGACGAACTCGTGGCCGGCCAGCTGCCTGCTCTACCTTCCTCGAGCTCGCAACGCAGGGCCCCGCCGAAATTTGATTGTCCTCCGGTCAGATTTTGCCGAATTTTGGTCCTATTCCGGGAGTCCTCGGGCGGAGCTGCAGTGTTCAGAGCTGAAGCTTCAGCCCGCCAAAACGCCACTAGGAATACAGGTTAGCCTTCAGTTCGACCTTCCAACTCCTACAAGTAGGGAGAAGACTTGGGTTTTTGGGCTCGGCTTATAATTTTTTTCGGTTTCGTCCTGTTTACTAACTTGCACCGATTTCCGAACTAAATCCGTAAACTGATGGTTATTTTACGGGTTTGACCTGTTTATTGCATTACGATTACATGCAGTAAGTCTGACTAAACCCAGTGGCCGATCGGGACACCCAATGATAGTGCAGTACAGCCACCACGGCGAGTCTTGCCGGCCGGCGGTGAGGGGTCGAGAGCTACCAAAGCTGCTTCTCTAGCGAGCTAGCCGCGTGGACTGATGCCGCAGAGGTACGTCCGTTCGTACTCCTGCTGCGTTTCGCGCCTCGTGGTCCGGGTCAGGCGCGGGCCCATGGACAGGTTGGCTACTTGGGCCCGTATGTTTCCCACGATCCAATAAACAAAATCTCTGTGGCCAGGCCGTGGGCCTGGCAAGGCCGGTCCACGTTGTACCAAAACTGGAGCTGCCAACAGAGACCGTCCCGGGCCACCTGGCGCTGGCAGAGGCAGAGGCAGAGGCATCCCGTCCCGTTCCTTCCCCCTGGCGCTGGAACTGGAACGGAGAGGGAACAGGAGGCACCCACTCTTATCTCAAAATTATGGTTCATGCACCGTAATGGTGCCACGATCATGGCGCGATTTGGAGTGCGATTAGCCTCATCAGATGGGGTCTCAAGGCGCCTAAGTACGCTGCATTTGGAAGCTCCGTTCAATGTTTGTGCTCCGTCCGTTCCGTCTGAGCCGGAGCCCAGGTCCCAGGAGGGTTTTTCCTTTCCTTATTTTTCTTTCAGCAGATGGATTATGTGAAGAAGATGGCCTGCCTCGCCATGGCGTGCCATATGGCAACTTGCCGCGGGCAGACATCCACCGATCGCGATCTGGGTATGCAGAGTATTCCGTGTTAATTAATCCAGCGCGATCCACCAAAATATCGGCACTGAACTGCCAGGGAAGCAAGCGTCCGTCATAGCGATCAGAACGTGATAGTAGATAAATCTGTGCTAACCGCCCGGGAGATCTCGAATTCTGGATCGACGACGACACAGCCAAGTGGAATCTCTCCCTGGCCCAAGCTTAAGTACAGGTTCCCCATTCATTCATTCAACATGGATGATTTGCAGCTCCTTTTCTTTTTTATAGAAAATATAGTGAATCTATTTGCAGCTCCCAGTTTACTACATGGATGATTTGGAGCCGTCACCTGAACACGAAATCTGGTGAGCACATCATATTCAGCGCTGCCATGGCCCGTGGTTCAGTGGTTGTGAAGCTACCGGTTGTGAATATAATCCAGTTTTCGAGTGAACTTGTACCCGTGATGAAACTTCTTTCCTCCATTTTTTTTTGGACAGGATTCTTTCCTCCAAATTTGACTCACGTACTAAGAACAAAAGGGGAAAATATTAGCTATCAACAGTTCGGATTTAAACATTGTGATCAGCAGATTTACCATCAAAACAGTTTCTTGTTAGCCTACCCAATCTTTCCTATATTTAGGGTTTTGGTTTTGAATAGCAGTGGGAGCATATAGTGTGTGTGTGTGTGCATGAGTCGGCATACAGAAAGGGGTTGCTCCTTTCAGAAAGAAAAGTGGTTAGCACATCAAGATATGTTCTTCCTCAGTTGTTGCCAAAAATTGCCGTTCAGAGAAAGTTAGCTCCAACTAAATTGCTTCAACAAAATTTGTAGTGCCCATGTGCTACCTTGGCGCATTGCGTGTGTGCTATCTCAAAAGCGTCAATGTTTTTTTTTTCTTGAACTCGGATGCAATGCATTAGTTTATGCAAGATGCCCATGTTAGGATCAATATATTTTATAAATGGTATATGCAATTGAATTGCACTATCTTAGCACCCCGGAACGGTAAAATAAATAAATAATCTAGTCTTATCATAATTTAACGAATTTAGATCGATTTCCAAAATACATGTGGGTTTTCCACATTGACTTCACATTGTATGAGTTGACCCGCCACTCCCTTAAACCAACAAATCAGATTGATCTCCTGGACTTTACCTTGTCACAACAAGACATGGATAAAGCGGCAGTTACCTAGCACCGCTAGTATATATAATACATAACTCATTGATGCAGTATTGCAAACGTGTTCACATAATTTTTTTATATATATAATCTGTCATGCCTAAAAACTGTATAAGAAAAGCTATAGCTCAACTTGACCGTGTTTTCTATCATTTCACATATATATTTCCATTGAAAAGATTTTTTTAGTAGGTAACTATATTTTTATGGACACTTCTGATAGTTAAATAGAAACTTTCTTGACATACATGAATATTTTTCCACATAATCTGTAACATACATAAGTACATATTTTTCTGTCAAAACATCTTGTTTGTTAAAACAACTTTTACAGAATCGCTTGACATACAAGGATTTTATAACGGTGAACATCTTAGGTATCACCAATCTCCGTCCTTGTTGTCTTCTTGGAGGATCGTGCTCTATGGCCCATAGCGGGAGGGCAGTGGCTTTTGGCTGTGTAGTCTTTTTGGCAATATAAGCTAATATGTGTAATAAAATTTCAAAAATTATATAAATATGTGTATTTGACTACACAAATTTAATATGACTACATAGGGTTGATGTTCTGGCTCCACCACTGCGGGAGGGCATGCGGCCTTTTCCAGCGACAACTTGGTGGGCATGAGGTTTCACGATGTGGCATGTGATCTCCTCTAGTAAGTGGTTTTGGGTGCGGATTCGTCCAAAAAAAAGTGGTTTTGGGTGCTTTTTCGTGTTATGGCAACCACTGTAGCTTTCTAATTTACATGCGATCTGTTTTGTAAGAGGGTTCCTTTATTTTGTATCGGTTCAACTGTGTCGCTTTATTTATAAAACGGGGTGTGCTGATGGGGGAGGGGGAGGGGGAAGGGTTCTACATTGATTAAACATGCAGTTTTTTATGAAAAAAATATCAAGCATGATTTACAATAAAAAAATAGAGCACAAATACGAAAAAAAAACTTGCTTTCGTAAACAACAAAATCATAGCCTGGGCATTAATAGGCCGCCGACCCACTTTACTCTCATCCGCCCATTTCGTATCTCGGCCCGAATTTCCGCCAGATGCAGCAGCACTAGTTGAGCTCCATTCATGGATCAGCGGGCTGAGTCGGGCCAACTTGGACGGATGTTCGATTGTTTTTTGCGAGATGGTTGGGCTGTAGTATTGGTTGGTACTCGTGTGCCGTCGGGGGTTGGTGAACCCATGTGAGTGACAATCTCATGCTCATGCGCTAGGAGTATCCCCGCGGATCTGGATCCCGCTGCCATCCAGAGTTCCAGACAAACCAC
>NC_061513.1:112388144-112427495 GCF_022539505.1 Lolium rigidum | reverse complement strand
CGACGACATGGCGACGGCGGCGCAGAGGACAACGCGACAAAGCCGGCAAGGAGGAGGCGGAGGAGGAGCGCCGACTACTGCCCGTCGCTGGCGGCGGCGCGGGCGTCACAGAGGGGCGGAGCGGCCGCCGCTGCCGGGAGGGGGGCGCGGGCGAGGCGGATCTACGCCGCGGCGGCGCGCAACTACGGGGCCGGCGACGGCTGGATTTCGCGGCGGCGGGCGGTGGGGAAATGAGGGCGCGGGCGCGGGAGGGGGGGATTTCCTGCCGTTGGCTTTTCGCGCGTGGACGAGCGATGCCGCGCGCTGCAGCCGACGCGTCACATATGACGCTCCGGATTGTGCAAAACACCGCGCGCCCAAAAAAAATTGCAGCGCCGTGCCGTTTAACGCGCCTGCTGGAGCGCCTAAATTCGTCCCGCGCGCTGCATACCGACCGTTTTTTTTACAGCGCGGCCTATATAGGGCGCGCCTGTTGGAGATGCTCTTAGACCAACTCTAGCACACCCGGTAAATCGTGGCCTGTAAAAATGAGTTTAGGCCGTGGTAAACGTGATTTCTGTGTCCGTGCGAGCTACGGCCGATAAGGGCATGTGCAATGGTTGATAAGACTGTCTTATCTTAGTCCTGCCACGTAAGCTAGATATAACAATAAAACATGATCTATAATGGGTTATTTTTTAGTCTTATCTTTCGTAACAAGACATCCTAAATTTATGGTGAGAGAGATTGTGCAAAGAGAAGGCAAAGTCTTTTTTCATCTTTCTCTTTCCTCCACCACAGCGTTTATCCTACGTGGCACTGTTAAGATATCACCATTGTACATGCCCTAAGATCGTGTAAATTAAAACTGTAAAAGAAAATATGCGAATATTTCGTTCACGGTATCGATTAGTGAATATTCAGTTTCAGTTTGCGTGATCTGATCGCTCGTCGCGGACTACAAACCAAAACCATAAACATCCAAATTACAGTATTTTTCAAATCACATTATAACAATAGTTCAAACCAAATAATGAATAGTTCATCGGACAAATAAAATTGTTCATCTCAATACAAATAAATAGGAAATGAAATGAATGAAGGAGGAACATCAATTTCTGCCAACGGTGCTCGCTGAGATCAAGGTTGAGCAGGGTGCCCCTGGCCTAACCTTCAATTTGCCGATGCGTCTCATGATATGCTTGAATGTGATCGGGGTTTCTTTGTGGTTGCACACGGCTACCAACATTGTCATAGAATAAACTCTCTCTCATCTTGCCAACATGAGCTTCCTTTTTTTTGCAGGTTTTGAATGGTCTTCACAAATGTTGCTCAAACCGGATAGATGTTGTCGGCAAAATAATAACCCATGGTATAGTCATGACCATTGACTTTGTAGTTGCAAGCTGAAGCATATACACTAGCTAATATAGAAAACAAATGGCATCTATGCAAGATATTGGTGTCATTGAGTGATCCCGGCAATCCAAAAAAGCAATGTCAAATCCACAAGTCCTCCGATGCCATGGTCTCAAGCACAATGGTAGCATCACGACTTTCACATCAATATTTCCCCAGTTCATATCTTCGGGCAATTCTTCCACCTCCAACACATACAATCAACACTCCCGAGCATGCCCGACTGCCCTCTATTTTCATTCTTTGCCATCAACCTTTGTGTATCTTCTTCATTTGGAGATAGAAGATACAAGGGACTGAACACCTGAATTATCACCTTGGCAACCATCTGAATGGATTCTATGGTTGTGTCTTAGCCAATGTGAAGAAACATATTGATATAGTCCGCAGAGATGCCATATGCAAGCACCCACATAGATGCCGAGATTTTTTGAATTGGGCTAAACCCCATGGAGCCGACATCATTTCTTCGGTGAGTAAAATAGTGAGAATTGGCTTCACAAGATTTACCTCTGTCGACGAATAAACTACGACGTATCCGGTACCTTGTGCGAAAATGATGCGGCGATTATATTGGCACCTCGACGAAATAGTCTTGCATGAGCGCGGCATGCCCGAGCGCTCGGTTCTGCGGGGTGAAAATTACGTGGGCGGCACCCGTGCCGCCTGTTGAGGAAGACTCTATCTTGAAGCTACTTAGGGTGTGTTTGGTTCAGATTCTACCACCAGATTCACTTCTTGGCAGCTGAAATCTAAACCAAATGGGTACCAGGCTCGTATGCAACGCAGCAGATTTTCCTAGTGTAAACTGGAAGTTGCTCCCACCCCAGATTTCACTGCGTTGCGTTGAAAGAAAGGGTTGGAAATTACCCGCCATGCCATCCGGTAAGTGAAACTGCACGGTTCGTTTTCTGTTTTCTTCCTCCTACCCGAGTCGTTCTCCCCGTTCCTCTCTTTTCCCCACTCGAGCTTCATGGGAAGAGGAGAACCTGGCTAGGGTTCCTCCTTGCCGGCCTATTCCGGCGGCCTCCGGCGACGCACCGTCCAGAATCGACTGCGCTCGACCCGACGCCACACACGAACACCAGCAACCCGCCGCCGCCTCCAACCGTCGGGCCGTCGCGCCGCCGCCTCTAAGAAGGCCGTCGGACGCCGGCTGGAAGTATATTGAGCTGCGCCGCCTGCCTCTCCCTTCCTCTCCCATCTTCCCATCTCCTTCCTCCTCCCTCCCGTGCCCTCCTCCTGTACTGGTTTTTCTTTATTTTTTCTGATTTTTGTTGTTCCTTATTCCTTGCTATTTGTTACTGATGTATAGCAATGGTTAATTTGTATGGTATGCATCAGTGATTATTGTTTATGATATATGGCAGTTTTCCACCTCCAGAATGTGGTTTGGACTTTGCCTGCAAGGTGTTTGTAAAAATGCTTGTACGACGATGCGTCCTTGTTATCTGTAGGTGGAGTTGTGATGTTATATTTTCTGGAATAGTATATCATGACAGTGTTGCATATTACCCGAAGTAATCGACTTTGGTGTGATTGAAGTATGAGTGAGAAGGCCTTATGGGATATTGTTGCATATTAGCTATATCTATATGTGTAAAATATTAAGAAAAAAAAACTGCCCAAAATGGTGATTTGTATGGCTATCAGTGTACAAATGTTATTCTGCAATCAATTAGCATATAAATAATCTCCCAGAGACTTAGGGACATTACAGACATTATCCAGCGAGAATCTACAGTTGGCAGTTGTTCCAACCAAACAACTTTCAGCTTTCTCACAGTTGTCAGCTCACAGCAGCTTTTCCACAGCAGATTTCTCACAGCTGATTTTCAGGAATCTACAGCTCAACCAAACACACCCTTAGCCGTAAGGATGAGGATTATATCCTTGGTGTCATCGTTGTTGAGCAACTCGTCGAGGTTCGATTCGTCCGAAGACAACGAGTTCTCAAAAAGAAACTCCAAGCTCCTAGAGGAAGTCATCTGCAAACAATCTTATGTCAAAATCCAATCAATCGGAATAGGTTGAACTCTAAGAAGCGGAGACCAAATCTTACCGCGGCGGGTCGACACGGTCGATGCGTTCGATTAGGGAATCTCCAGCGGCGCGATGTAAACGGACGCTGAGCGACCATTTTCATTTGTCGTGACCGGAAATGCGTCTGGCGTCACCTCCAAGCGGGCGACGCAAAGTGACCGGGCCGTCTGCGGAGACGCAAACCTGGCCCAAATATGCGTCTAGGATGCGTCTCTGCGGACGCTGCGCGGACGCGGAAAGTGTCCGCTCGCGTCTGGCGAACGTTTTGTCTGGCCCGCCTGGCAGTGACCCAGCGTCGATGCGTCGCTTCGGCATTCTGCGGCCGCGTAAATGGCGTTGCCTCGCGTGGCGCGCGGCCGTCGCCTACCTCTGCGCACGAAGTAATGGCGTTGCCACGCGTGCCGCGGTTGTCGCCCTGCCTCTGATCTATATAAACAGAGGGGCGCCAGCATCTCATCTCCTCCCTACAAAACCCTAGCCGCCGCACAACCTCCACCGTAGCGCCGCTGCCGCTCAGACTCCACCGCAGCCACCATGAGCAACGCCGGCCACGGCCAGGCTGCCACGCCTCCACCTCCACCTACACCTCCCACTCCACCTCCCCCGGCCTCGACCTCCGACGAGGAGTTCGACTCCGACGACAGCACGGGCGACCTCCTCAACCCGGTCAGGGACGCGAAGTACCTGGCTGACGCGGAGAAGGAAGCAGAGGAGGAGCGGGCGGCCCACGCGGCGTTCGACGCCGAAATGGAACAGCGCAGGCTGGCGGCAACCGCAGCCGCAGAGGAGTCCGACTCCGACATATCATGGTCTTCCGATGACCCTGATGCGCCTACCCCGGAGGAGAGAGCGGTGGAGCAGAGAGCTATAGTCGAGTCCTTCAAGACGCTCAAGGACGACGCCGCCAACGCGAGGCTGCAGCAGTGCTTGCAAGAGGACGCCGCGGCGCACCGAGCCATAACAGCCGCACGGGAGGCGGCGGAGAAACAGGCGATGGAGCGACGCAACGACGGGGCCGGCCCGTCTGGAAGCAAGTAGTCTAGGCTTCGAGATCTACATTGTATAGTTTTTATGCATTTAAATGTACTACTTTTTATATTTTTAAATGCGTTGCAAATCTAAAAATGGGTCGCCCCGGTGGGAGCACACCCAGACGCAAACGGATGCGCGGACAAAATATATCCGCGGGACGACACAAACGGACGCTCGCGACCACTTTTAGGCGTCCGAAATGGATCACCCCGTTGGAGATGCCCTAGCGATCCAAACGGACGCGCTGGGCTGTCCGTTTTGGGCCGTTTGGGTAGCCGAGCGGACGCACGGACGGAGCCCCGTGTCCGCGCGTCCGTTTGGGTCGCGCGGTGCGCCCAACGCAGCGGCCACCCATTTGGCCAGTTGGCATTTTTCTTTTGGAAATAGGCCATCTGGCCACACATACTTATAAATAATATGTAAGAAATATAGAATAATATCTAACAATTATAGAATATTATCAAATAGCATACAAATAAAATGTTGCATGATGAAGAAATGAAATGTGCCATAGTTCGAACAAATATAAAAATTACAAATTGAGATTGTCAACTCAATTTGGGCGCTCTAGGATCTCCTTCTGCCTCTTCTCGAACCAAGCTCTCTTCGCCTCGCTCATGGTGGTCAGGTCGGCGTTCATGATCAGGTTGTCCTCGGCTTGCCGTTTGAGCTCAACTTCCTTCGCCTTCAACTCCACCTCTTTGGCCCTTGCCATTGCTACGAGCTCAATTTCTCTCTCTCTTTGAGCTCAATTTCTCTAGCTTTCGTCTTGGCCTTGACCTCTTCAATCTCAAGCTTCTTCTTTTGGACATCGAAGTAGTTCTTCCTGTCTTCATCTTTCTCCCGGCGCCTCCTCTCATCCCTCTTGTCCGTGGACACCTCTCTGTCGGCATGCAGCTCTTTCAAAGTGCCAAACAATAGCATGGACGAAGCATCACGCTTCATGTCGGCTTTCGTTGCCTTGTGGCCGCGTGGACGACTTGCACGAGAAGCGGAGCTACCGCAAGGCTGCCCACCATCAAGGTCAATGACCGTGGGATCTTTGGCGGTCTTGTTGCCAGTTAAGGTCGCCATGTACCCGTCGTACCCCTCCTGGAACTTGGGGGTGCCTTGGAGTTCCTTCCAACAATGAGGGAAGGCAAAGGACTTTTCTCCATTGTCGCTTTTGTACCATTCCAAAGCTTGCCACGCCTAGACTCGCCCACCTCCGGTGACCCATCCCGTGACGGGTACGCGTACCGCCCTGACTGCGCCCCCATTTCGTGCGCGCCGGGCATGTACGCAAACGGGGCAGTCGGCGGTCCAGCTGACCTTGGAGGAAGGGGCAGGGTCACGGACGAGGCCGAGCTCCCCCCGAGGCCGTGCCGGTGCCCGGGATGATCATGTGCTGGCTGAGTGCTGCGTGGCCGTAAAAGAGCATGGTCTGCGCCTGCTCTTGAATGACACGAGCCTTCGCCTGTGTTTGGAGTTCGAGGAGCTGCTCCGCCGCCCGATGCCGCTCCTCTGCGGCGGCGGCCTCCCTCTTCCGTTGCTCGAGCGCCCTGCGCCGCTCCCCCCCCCCGCTTCTTGGTCTCCATCGCCCTCTGCTCCGCGGTGAGCTCGGGTTTCGCCTTCTTCGCCGGCGGCCCGGGCTCAACGACCACCGGAGCGTCCAGTTGAGGATCCGCCTCCACGGGAGGAGCAGCTACGGCCGCGAGCTGTGCCTCGTCTCCGATGGTGGCGGTGGCGGCGGCAGTCGCTTCGTCGGCCATCTCTAGGTTTTGGGAGTGGAGTGGAGTGTTTCTGTTTTGGGAGACAGACAGGCGGGCCAGGGGCGGACAAAAGGGAGGACGCGAGTGACCAGCCTTCGGCGTCCGCGACCACGCAAACTCGTCCTAGATTTGGGCCGGGTTTGGATCGTCCCGGACGCTGCGGCCATCCGTTTTAGGGATGGGTCCGCGCGCTGGGCGTGTTTTTATCCGGTTCGATCCATCCGAACACGCGGGCGCGGGATGGGTCGCCCCGTTGGAGATGCCCTCACGCGAGCAGCAACAAGCTTAAGGCGAGAAAAGGAACTCCGTAGAGGTGGAATCCATGCTCTTGGCTCCCACGCATGTACCACTGATCCCGTTCTTTTAAAAAGTTCAAAAATCACATTTATGTGTTTCAAAGAAATAAAGAAAATCCGGATGTAGACAATGGTATATCCAAAAGTATAAGAGCATCTCCAGTCGCGTCCCCCAAACCGCGCCGGATCGAGCGTTTGGGGGACGTGTTTTGTTCGTGCCGCGTTTGGGGGACGTCGCTCCCCAGCCGCGTCCCCCAAACGCCGCCCCCAAACATTAAAAGTATTTTTTTTGGCTAGAAAGAAACTATTTAATAATATTCAAATCGGTTGAACATAAACAAATTATATATAAAACTTCGAAAAAATATAATTAAATACATATAAACTATCTACTTCTTCTTCTTCGCCGATGGCCCCGCCTCGTCGTCGCCATCGCGGTGGCGCTTCCTGCTCGTCACCTCTTCCGAAGAGGCGGTGTCGGCGCCGACGCGTCGTCGTCGCCGGTGCTCGTCGGCTGCGCCTTGGCCTTGGCCTTGGCCTTGGCCTTGGCGGCCTTGGCCTTGGCAGCCTTCGCCTTGGCCGCCTTCGCCTTCGCACGGGCCACCGCCGCCGCCGCGGCCTCGCTCTCTTCTTCCTCCTCCTCCCGGCCCAGCCCATTCCTCCTCGCCGTCAACCGGCGGCGGGGAATCGTCGCCGCTGCTCGGCGTCCTGGCTTTGTCCCACCAATGGCGCCAGCCAGCAGGCTTTCCTCGCCGGAGGTGTCGGACGGAGCCGGGAGATGTAGCTCATCGTCGCCGGAGGTGTCGGATGGAGGCTTGGATGAATGACGGCGTACGTACGGGTCTTATTGAGCGCGGATGAACGGTGGCGCGAAGTCGAAGAGAGCAGCGGTTGCTCTTCCGAGGAGTCGGCGCTCCATTCC
Source organism: Lolium rigidum (assembly GCF_022539505.1). Taxonomy (NCBI): domain Eukaryota; kingdom Viridiplantae; phylum Streptophyta; class Magnoliopsida; order Poales; family Poaceae; genus Lolium; species Lolium rigidum. The sequence continues at coordinate 112,420,053 of NC_061513.1, read as the reverse complement.
GGCGGGGTTGGCGCGTCGTCGACGCGGTTGCCAATGCGACGGTTCCGCTTCCCGTCAACCGCACCGTCGCTACGTATGTGGCGGTTGAGCGTCCGAGCCGGCCGACGGGTCGGCCCCGCGCCTCTCGCCTCTCATTTCGTTGTGTCCGGCGTGCCCGGTGCGTCCCCTGTGGGACGGGGACGGGGTCGGGACGCCGGACACCGTATCGGGGCGCGCCGGACAAAAAAGGGCTTTGAGGCGCGCGGCTGGGAACGTTTTTTTGTCCGGCGCGCCCCAAATCCCTTTGGGGGACGGTTTGGGGGACGCGACTGGAGATGCTCTAAAGAACGTGTAAAATGTAATTCCTGTAGGTTACATTGACTATGTCTAGATTTATTTCAGAGTTTTTAAAACTAATAAAAATGGTTCTTCATTATTTTTTAAAAAAATCAAGGCATCAGTGAAGCTCGAGAGCCAAAGACACTTTTGTATGCTTTATCTCCTACTCTTCATTTTAATTTACCCTGCGTTTTTTGTTTTAGCCAAAGGCAACTTTTGTAAAGTTTGACTAGATCTATAGACGAAAATATCAATATTCATAAAACCAAATGCGTATAATATTAAAGTATACTTTATGACAACTCTAACACAATGTGGAAGTTGTTGATGTTTTCTTCCTAAATTGTTAGTCAATTTTCTTTTGTTACATCTCACTTGGTAGAGTGCTACTATCTACAGATTGTTAGTGGAGTGGGTAATCACCTTTTGTCAATTTGGTGCTGGATCTTTCTCGGATTTGGTAGACGAGGATTATAATGATGGCTTAGTCAGTCCTAATCGATACTTTTTTTGGTTAGGCATTTTCTCTGAACCACTCGATGATTCATGCGTCCCACACGTATGTCTTTTGCAGATCTCGTCCCGTGTGGCCCAGCCCTTGTTCATTTTTTCGCAGTTGTTTGGTTTGCCACTGCAATCTGCAAAGTGCAAAGGGTCGTTTTTTGTTTTGCTGCTCCACGGTTTTCAGAGTGTGGTCCAAGAGTGAACAGACACGACCTTTGACGCCGGGGCGTTTTCAAAACGAGTGCATGCGCAGGAGAAAAGAGTGCGCTCGCTAGCTGCTCAAAATCTTTGGCTGCATCCCCCAAAAATCTCGTCTTCAGAGATCATCATGGACAATCATGAAGCAAGCCAGTGTTGTAATGATCTCTCAATGTTCAGCCCAATTTGAGCCGATGTTGACCGTGAGAAGCTCTACGGCGGCTTTAAAAATCACGGTTCGGGTATATTTATGAAATTAGCTTACATTCTTCATTTTGTTTTGCTAGGAGTATTAGTATTTGAATTGCTCCAGGCAGCTTGAAATTTCAGTCTTCACCATCTCTTCCACTCATTAAGCTTATCTTATGACAAAGGATCTCAAAATGCTAGTACCTACAGCAGTAATCAATCTAGCATCAACAGCATACATGGGGGAAATAGCGAATTACTCTAGTACCATCTACAGTGGCTAGCAGAAATGCAGCATCATGAGCCGGACGAAGCCGGGCAACAGACAAAGTTCAGTCATCATCTCATCATCATACAAACATAAGTGAAATTCGAGCCAAAATGCAGTAAAACGATGGTGCTAGCTAGCTAGCTAGTGCATCGATCGATCGATGCGTGTGCTGGAGCTAGCGAGCTGAGCTAGCTCGCCGCTACGAGCAGCGAATCTCAGATGATCCGACGCAAGCCACATGCATTGTGGCCGAATCTCCGATCGACTCACTTCGCACCCTTCTTCTTCCACAGGTCGCCGAGCATCCGGATCCCGCCGGCGCCGCCCTTCCGCTTGCCGCCGAACCCCTCGTCATCCCCGTCGTCCGGCATCGTGGCGGGGGACCCCCACCCGTTGCCGTTACCGCCGTGGTGGCCGACGAGGTGCGCGTCCCCGCCGATGACCGCGGCGGCCGCCTCGGCCGCCTTGCGCCACTGCTCGGTCTGCACGCGCAGGCGGCGCATCTCGGCCTCGAGCGCCTCGCGCGCGGCGTCGGCCGCCCTGAGCTGCTCGCCCACGCGCGCCTCCCGCGCCGCGTTCTCCCTCAGCTCCTGCTCGATGAGGAAGGCCTTGGCCGCGCTGTCCTCCTCGGCCCGCCTGCCGGCCTCCGCCGCCGCCGCGGCGAGCTTCTTGAGCTCCGCGTTGTCGGCCGCGAGGACGGCCACCTCCATCTCCCTGGCCGCCAGCTGGGCCCTCAGCTCAGCGACCTCCTCCGGGATCTCCTTGGCGGCGGCTGCAGGGGCGGCTGCGGAGGCGTTGTTGGTCTTGCCAGCCTCCTCGATCATGGCCTTGGTCTCCTCCACCTCCACGTCCTCCTCGGCCGGCGCCAGCACTACCGCCGCCTTGTCCCCGCAGCTCACCTCCTCGCCGTCCTCGGCGACGGGGGCGGCCTGGTTCTCCTTGTCGCCCGACTCGGCCCGGACGACCTCGAACACGTCGGTGGCAGGCGAGTTTATGCTGCTCTCCTCCTCCTGTTCCTCCTCCTCTGCCGTCACCGCCGGCGGTTCGGCAACCTTTACATCGTCAGCTTTCTTCTCTTCTTCGAGCGCTACTGGAGCGGCAGCGGGAGAGGGAGTGGGAGATGGAGAGGGAGGAGATGCGGAGGCCGGCTTGGGGCTCCCCTTGGCGCCGACATGCTTCTTGGCCTCCTCAAGTGCGACCTGCGCGTCCTTCTTGGCGGCCTCCGCGGAGACGAGCTGCTCCCGCAGCTTCTTGAGCTCGTCCTGCACCTTGCCCAGCTTGGTCTCCAGCTCCGCCACCCGCGTCCCCGCCCGCTTCTTCTGCAAATCGCACCGCCACCGCCGCCGAGTCAGTGAGCCACGGCTCCGTTCCTTGGTGGCAGGAAAGAGAAAATAAAATAATCCATAGAACATCGGCCAGCGTACCTCGGGCAGCGGGCTGCGCGGCGAGTGTCGGTCGGCGGCGAGCTTGGGGCTGGTCCGGTCGAGGACGGAGCGGTGGTGCGCGGCGTTGGAGTCGGAGGACGCCGTGGTCTTGAGGTGGAGCGGCGCGCGCGGCGACGCCCGCTGCGGCGGCAGCTCGGAGCCCCTGTGCAGGATGAAATGCCAGCATCAGAAACGGAACGAATCCAACCGCGAGAGGGAATGGGACTTGGGCACGCACCTGGATCTCGGCATTGCCGGTGCTCGTCCGCCCTGCCCCTGCGGAAATGCCGGCGTCCGAAGCGCGTCCCAGGGTAGGTTGAGAGGAGCACGAAGGAGAGGGACGGGAGGTGGTGGAAAGGCGGGCGGGGCACAGCGGCGCAAGAAAAAGAGTCACACTCCACTCTCTCGCTCTCTGCGGAAAACGGGATTAATAAATGGAGCTGCGGGCTTCCGGCTGCGGCTACGAGAGAAGAGAGGCAGGCTGCACCGCGTTCCGTAAAGTCGACCGCACCGTTGTTGTTTCAAATTTCAAATCAGATCACAGCCGGAGCCAACCCGATCAGCGGCGGTGCCACGCATAGCTCAGCCTAGTTGAAGGGTTGTGGTATGGCGCACCGGCGCTCCTCCGGCCAACGTTAATGCGGGCGGCGCGTGGCGGTTGAGGCCTCAGACGTGCGCGCGCGCGCGCGCGTTTGGATTGGAACGTTACTTCTGCCTCGAGTAAAAAAACAAAACGGAAATGGATTTTTCTCGGGAAAAGAACTCTATTTTAAACCCTAAACTCGCAGGGTTTGGCAAAATGAACTTTGAACTTCAAATCCATTTCATTTGCATCTTCAACTATTGGATCCTGGTCTAAATTGAACCCTAGAGTTCGGTTCCGGCAACGCTGGCCGCGGCGGGGCTTTAGCGAGCAAGGGGTGCGGCGTTGGAGGCATCGCCGTTCACCCCCATAGCAGGGGCCATGCGGGGTGGGGACTCGCAGAGAAGGTGGGCGTCGGCGATAGGGAGGGCGAAGCTCGAGCTTTGGATGCTCAGGGGCACGGAAAATAATTTCGCCAAGATTTCACGAGAAAGGAGGTTTTCGGTAAGGGACGAAAAAAGGTAACATGCCGAAAATCTCGATCGGATTTGAAAATATCAAAGGTATTACATTTCAACAAAAAATGAATCATGTTTTTGGCACATAACTATGGTGTAATGTGGTGGGAGGGGGCCTAGTAAAAAGATTGTATTGTTAGGGGTTCAATCCTCTTCTCCTCATTTTACTTTTCAAAATTTATTTAAATGACTGTCTTTAAATCTGGGTGAAGTTTTTCAATATTTTATGTGAATTTTTTTTATTTTCTTTACATTCACGAAAATAAATAAGAAGGCAGAATATTAAACACACGGTCATGGGGTGGTGCAAGTACAATACGTGGTGCGAGGTTGCTAGGGCCGATGCGGGAGGGGACATGAGAAGGGCGGAGGAAGAAGAACAAAAGAAGTTAGTCTAGCTCACTTGGTTGGCGGAGTGAATGTACAACCTAGTCACCAAGGTTCAACTTCTTTAGTCTTCTTAGGAACGTGGATTTGGATTCTTAATATTTCAAAACAAAAGTCATTGTAGGGGCTTGCCCGTCGTATTTTCTTTCCACACCGAAGAAGAAAAAGAAGAAGAAAGAGAGGAAAAAAAAGAATGATAGGTGGGTCCATATACACCTCACCAATAGCCTCAGGCCCCACCATCAGTGAAAGTAGCCTCCTCTAATCCTGGTTAGGGTCGTTTTCTTTCCCAATGCACCAAATAGTTTTAGGTTTCAATTTGAACCGAGATTTAATAATTCTTGTATGAATGACAAATATTTGAAGTTCAGGTTCATTTCGTCGAACTTCCAGGTATTTATAATAGCTTTTCTACTTTATCCATCGAGATTCCCTTTTTTTTTAACCGGGGCGGGTCCAATACATCCCCAAAATTCACTCATAGCGGATTACCGGTGGGTACATCTTACATGGAGAACCCTATGAAAGAACACAAATACAACATGTTCCTTACTATTGCTAGGAAGGAACATAGAAGAAAATAAAAAAAAAACGATCAAGTCCTCCTATAGTCTCTATGGTTGCCTCATCTAAGCGGCCATGGAGATTACCACTGGGAACGAAACCACTGCGGCGCCGTGATGGGATCGTAGTAGATCCTATGCTGATCTATTATAGAGAGTTCACAAGAACTATAAAGCACCCTTAAGTTCCAAACATTACAATAATTACAGCAGGATTTTTGGATCACATAATAAATTTTACATCGAAATTTTTGAACCACCTAACGACAACTCTAGCCCGGAGAAAAAAATGTCCGAGCTCCAAGGTGCGAAGAGCAAACCTAGCAGCGGTGTCACCTCGTCGTTGCTGGTGCCATCGGGTTCGGAAGTAGGCGGCGAGCCGAGGGCAAGGAAGGACCAACTTGGTGAGCAGTGAGCACCTGCCGTGCCCCCACATGAGCGCCGCTGGCAATTGCACAAGGAGGAGCCCTCTTCGTGTCTCGGGTGGGACTGATGGCTGATCGTCGGTGATCGATCACTGCCGCTCTTTGATCGTACGTGACAACAGAGATGCCTCTCTCCGTGACTCTTTGGCTTTTTTCGCAGATCGCCGACGGAGGAAGAAATGGCGCGGTACTACAGCGCAGGCAGGCTTGCATCTGGTCACCAACAGGGCTGCAACTCTGCTGTTCACGCTCCACGCCGTCCTGGACTTTGTGCAAGCAAGATGATGTACCGCGTCTGAGTTTTTGTCGTCACGACTCGTCGACTCACGTACGATTCATGGAGCGATGGTTACTGCACTTTGGAAGAACGCTTTTTGAAGCAAGCAGGCGCCATTCCATGGGCTCTCTGATATAATTTTACACCCATCTTTCAGCTGCACATCAGCACATGCTTCAGGGTTCAGCCACTCCCTGCTTTGCTCACCTTTTGTGGTGACTAGTGAGTTGTTTGTACGCACCTTTTGAAGCAACAATCGGAATCAGACTAGAGTATGCATATGTGATTCTGAAGAATGTTTCCTACCAATATTTATCTTTTTGTGATAGCCTTTCTATGTACTCCGTAGTAGTATTTGCTTTTCGCAATGCTCCTACTAGCAGTAAACAATTTTCGTTGACGTGTATACGTGCTAGCAGTGCTAGTACCGAGTTGAAGCTAGGCAAAACGACAGGACGACAGAATTGTAGAATGCCGTCAGCTTGTCTAGCTGATCTCAAAATACTAGTACTCCCTCCTGCTTAAAGATTTGGTCAAAGTCAAATTTCGTAAATTTTAATCATCTATATTGATAAAATATAAACATATACAACAAAATAATAATATTTTTAGAATTGTTATGAAATATATTTTTCATAAATTATATGCATTTGACATGGTAGATCTTTGTACTCCCTTCGATCCCTTTTAGTTGACTCAGATTTAGTACAATTTTATACTAAATTTGAGTCAACTAAAATGGATCGGAGAGAGTATTATTATCTATATATTCTTGATGCACAACGTAAAATGGGCAGGAGGGAGTATGGTACTAGGAGGACAGCTAATGGTGACCTAGAAGGGAAAGGATTTGGCAAGTTGACGCACGACCCCAACCTCCTCCCGTACGACCCTAACCCTAGCCCCCACCGCACCCCCTCCTCCCGACACCGCCACCGGTGGTGCCGCCGGGAAAAGCCCCGGTGGCGTGGCGGGGGGGGTCTTCCCTGCTGCGCTGGCCTAGTCTTCACGTGGTGTTCTGGGATGGCGTCGAGATGGTGGAGGCGACGTCGCGTCGGAATAAGGATGCTGGAGCTCGATCCCCATCTCGGCAAGGCCACTTGTGGCGGCGCCGGCGAGCAGCTGGCTTGGCTTCCTCTCAGATCTGCGGATCGAGGGAGGGTGGATTCCCCGGGCACGGTCGAATTTCGACCCTGCCGTGGACTTTGCGGAGTCTGTTCTGGAGTCGGAGGAGTGCTGATGTTGTTGCCTTCTCCTCGGCCGGCCGTGGTGGCGAGGGAGAGGAAGGAGATGGCACCACTGCCTTCCTTTTTAGGGTTTGTGTTTTTCTGGTGGTTTGCGGCTGTCACGTTTTGCAGCTTCTGCCGGCCGGCCTTGGTGGCGAGGGGAGGAGGCGGTCCGACGTGGCGACGGCAAAATCGGTCAGATGGTCGGGAGAAAGACCCTTCTCCTCCTTGTCGGTATGATTTGTTCCTCGGCGCTGATGCTGGAGGGAGTTCCTGGTTTGCTCGGGCGGATGGCCCGGCCGCGGTGCTGGACCGGTCGGTTGACTCGAGTTCCCTTCCTTACGGAAGGAACACTTTTTGCGGTACTCAAAGCCAAAGATGGCGACGGCTGCTGCAGGCGTGTTGGATTGGTGTCCATGCCTTCTCGGCGCTAGTGTCAAGGAAGGAGGAAGCAGCGTGGTGGAAATTGCACCATGATCGAAGATGATGACCTGCTTGCGCTTGGTTGTAGTTCTTTCTGCTGCAGGGGTCTTATCTCAAGTTTATGGGATGATGCCACAGGGCTCCGGAGATCTTCATGGGTCTTAGGGTGTTGTAGGTGTTCTTGGTCCTTTGTGTTTGTGTTTCTCTGTGTTTGTAAGGGTCAACAACTTTATATTTTTCCGTGATATGAATGTAGAGGAATTCTCAAAAAAACTAAAGGATTTGGCTTCCGAAATCGAAGGCAAATGGGTGCGAAATCAAGCTAGACAAAGAAGGCGCCGGGTCCCAATAACAAATGAACTACTCCTTGTACTACAGTATAGCTTCGTTTTCAAAGCACGCTGCGAGCGAAGTTGGGTTAGCGAAAGAAAGTGTCAACCATACACAAAATGATGGTCAGAAGACGGGTGCAGGGAAAACACAAAGTCATGGTCAAGTACGCGCAACAGAGACCTTGTACCTATCACTCAGGCGGTACGTGTGTTCGTGCAGTAAGCGGTACGTGTGTTCGTGCAGCGAAACTTTAAGTTAACATGACATGTTAGCATCTTGTACCTCAGCTCGCTAAGTTTGGGTGCAATCATATGATTTGAGAAGGGATATCCGCGTCGCCATGCGTACCAAATCACTCCAAGGCGTGTCTTGTTACCGCTGCCTCCACCTTCGTTTTCATTAGATCGGTTTCCTTTTTCCAGCAGAGTGAAATTTTAATAAAAGTAATATTTTTAATGGGATTTGATAGCCGAGAACTAACTTCATGCTCAGTCAATTTCTACACCATTTAATTTGCAACGTGATTCGTGCTAGTCATGAGTTGTGATATGAGATATAACTGAGATTTGATGACATCATCTGACTGAGAACGAAGTTAGTTCTCAGTCGACTGAGAAATAGTCACACCTATTTTTAATAGATTAAGTTAGGGTTTTGGTAGCTGTCCTTTTTTTAGTCTCTGCCTCAATGAAGATGTTGTTGTCTATAGTAAGTGATCTTTACCCTTTGTTTGACGACAAGATCTCCTTTCCGGTATCAATGGTGGTGTTAGAAGATTGTAATTTTCTAGGTAGATTTTTTCAGATCTTGCTTCGATCGTTTCTCCTGTTTGCCGAGAGGAGGATTATCCTTGCAATACTTGTCTCAGCTGCTACATCCTCGATAATGGCGGTTCGTACCCTCGGATCTCAGCGACGTTGATCAAGCTGTTCGGTTGTTTTTTCCTGACATATTGGTATAAGTACTCTTGCCGATGTTGATTAACTACCTCAATGGTTATGCGCGTGCACCTAGATATTGTGGCTCAAACAATTATGGGAGAACCTTAATTTTTATGTTCAGGTCTATCCATCTATGTTTAACATCTATCTTTATCTGCTTTCAGAAAACTACAAGATTGTGTGTAAAAAAAAATAGTTTGAAAACTTCAAATATTTGCTCAAATTTTTGAACTTTATTTTCTAATAATTAGAGACAAATCATATATCTTTTTTTGTGTACTAATTGTTTAGCATCTATATTTGTCTACCTACAGAAAATACAATATTGTGTGTTGCAAGCAAAAATAGTTTGAAAGCTTCGATTATTTGGTTTTTTTAGACTTTACTTTATAATCGTTCGAGACAAATCATATATATTTTTTGATCTATTTGTTACTATGAATATTTGTGTGGTATTGATTGGCAAAACAATCACTCGATGATGTTGCTTGACGACGTGGGTTGTATAGTTTTTATAGTAGAATATGATAAAATAAATTAATATCGATCCATATCTTGCAGTTTCCCAGACATGATCACCTGCTCAGCTAGCTAACAAGCATGTGGATCCAATGGGAAGCCCCACCGATGATTGCTGCATGTAGATACGCACTGCAGATGAATAATCGATGGGACACGAGCAACATCCAAGAGTATATATATAGGACTAGTATATACCAGAAACAGGAGAAGAGGATGTGTTGTGGATTGTTAATTTGTGATAGTGTGATGCAAGGGCCAACGGATCACGAACTGTATGGCTACCTTGGAAGTTGGAGCTTTAGAGATGCTGCGTGTAGGAGATAGGATAGCGGCAGGAGAGGACAAAGGAGAAGTGGGAGGAAGAGTAAGAATGGGATTAACGTGCCAGAGACATGCTTGGGAGTTGGGTCCTAGTGCGCGCTCGTGGTGCTTGGTTCCTTTCTCGTCACCGTTGCGGTTTAGACTTTTGACAAGTTTCTTCTCGACGAAACTAAACTAATCCTAGTTTACTTTGTACCGTGAGCAGCGAAGCACGCAACGCATGGACTTTGCACCATCGAGGCACCGATGACAACGTGATCGGCAGAAACGTCGCTGGTGGTTGCGGGTTGTGGAAGGGTATGCATGCGCACCAAATACTAACAAACAGTAACGTACGGCCATGAAAAACACCTCGCAACCACACACACACGGACGTCACATGCAGGTAAATCTTGGATGTTGCGTTCGTTGCACTTCACAAGGGACGAAATTGTCCTTAGGTATCTCCAACGGAGCAACGCATTTCGGACGTCTAAGTTATCCGCGAGCATCCGTTTGCGCCGTCTGTTGGACGCGAAAATGATCGCTAGGTGTAAATTATTCGTTTGTGTTGGGGTGATGTCTACGCACGATTCTTTTCCTGTAGACAGTGTTGGGCCTCCAAAAGCAGAGGTTGTAGAACAGCAGCAAGTTTCTCTTAATGGAATCACCCAAGGTTTATCGAACTCAGGGAGGTAGAGGTCAAAGATATCCCTCTCAAACAACCCCGCAATTAAGATACAAGAAGTCTCTTGTGCAGGGGCGGAGCCAGGATTTGAGCATGAGGGGGGCGAAGAATTTTTTTTTGCGAGGGATAATAAATCACTGATATCAAGTTTATATACTAACATCAAGCCGTATCAATATAAATCTTGCCACGATGAAAGAAAACTAAAATTTCTATTTGATCAAATTTTGGACACAACTTGCTTCTGAAAACATATTATATATGTTGTATTATTTGATCTGCCTGTGATAATTGACGCATAACTGATCAGAGAAACACATCCAACTAGGCAGTGTAAAAAAGCATCGTCTTATATGCACCGATGCAATACAAATCAGACTAATACTAGATTGTAATCCACACAAAGCGAGTAATACTAGTCTGTGATTTTATATACCTGCCTTCAGATTTGCGTGTGGAGCTCGATGGGTTTGATATCGGCTCCAAGTTGGGATGCCGGCTAGCATGGCGACATCACGCCGACGCCGGCACGACGACGGCGTCCGTCTCATGGCGCCCCACAGACGGCGATGGAGAGATAGTTCGCGACGGGGACATGCTCTACTTCTCTCATGGTTCAGTGATAGGCGTTCTAGGCCAATAGATCAATCGGCGGCGCATGGAGAACCCTCAGACTGCGCAAACTACGCTCATAAATTTCAGAGACCGAATTTTTCAGGTCTCTAATCCTTCACGATGGCTTAATGGGCTGTTTTATTGGGCTTTGATGAATATATAGCTAGCTATACGGATAATAGACTTGGGCTTCTATGACTAATTACGTGATTACATGCAGTAATTTGACGTACATACGTATAGGGGGGGCCGATCGTTGGGGGGGGGTCTAGCCCCTGCTCGCCCCCCCTGTCTCCGTCCCTGCTCTTGTGTCCCCAACACACCTAATACACTTGTCAGATGTATAGGTGCACTAGTTCGGCGAAGAGATAGTGAAATACAAGTAATATGGATGATTATAAGTAGTAATTGCAATCTGAAATAAAAATGGCAGCAAACGAACATGTAGCAGAGCTTGTTGCAAACGGTGTTTCAATACTTAGAAACAAGGCTTAGGGATCATACTTTCACTAGTTGACACTCTCAATAATGATCACATAATTGAATAAATAAATAACTTCTCTTCACTTGTGCTACTCTGAATTACTCTCCTATTGGAATCACTAATCATCACGTAGTGGCTACAAAAGCTCCACTCAAAGTTCATCAAGTACTTGACAAACACCACTCATAGGGATATCCTCGTCAAATCATAATACAAGATAATACCGTTGCAATTTAGACCGAGTACTAACATAGCATACACACTGTCAACAATAGCTATGAAAGGGGGAATAGATCACATCAATACTATCATAGTAATAGCTAACTTCATAATCCACAAGAGATTACAATCATAACCTACGTCAAATACTACATGATGCACACACTGTCCTCTTTACATCATGGAGGAGGAATGGACTACTTTAATAACATCACTAGAGTAGCACATAGATTAATAGTGATACAAAGCTCATGATCACATAAAGATCACACCATGGGAGAGAGAGATGAACCACATAGCTACCGGTAGAACCCTCAGCTTCGGGGGAGAACTACTCCCTCCTCATCATGGGAGACAGCAACGGCGATGAAGATGGCGGTGGTGTCGATAGAGATGACTCCGGGCGCAATTCCCCGTCCCGACGGCGTGCCAGAACAGAGACTTTTGTTCCCCGAACTTGGCTTCGCGATGGCGGCGGCTACGAAACTCTTCGTGGAATATGCCTTGTTGTTTTAGGGTTTTCGCGACGGACAGAATATATAGGCGAAAGGGCGGAGTCGGAGGAGCCAGGGAGTGGCCTCCCCACCTGGTGGCGCGGCCAGGGAGGGGCCCGTGCCCAGGTATGGTGTGGGGCCTGTAGGATAACGTAGCATAGAAAACAAAAATTTTCCTACCGCGAACACGCAATCCAAGCCAAGATGCAATCTAGAAGACGGTAGCAACGAGGGGGTATCGAGTCTCACCCTTGAAGAGATTCCAAAGCCTACAAGATGAGGCTCTTGTTGCTGCGGTAGACGTTCACTTGCCGCTTGCAAAAGCGCGTAGAAGATCTTGATCACGATCGGTTCCGGCGCCACGAACGGGCAGCACCTCCGTACTCGGTCACACGTTCGGTTGTTGATGAAGACGACGTCCACCTCCCGTTCCAGGCGGGCAGCGGAAGTAGTAGCTCCTCTTGAATCCGACAGCACGACGGCGTGGTGTCGGTGGTGGTGGAGAAGTCCGGCGGAGCTTCGCTAAGCGTGCGGGAAGTGGAGGAGCGAGGCGGCTAGGGTTTGGGGAGAGGGGGCGCCGGCCACTATAGGGGTGCGGCCACCTTGGTGGTGTTTTAGGTGGCCGGCCCCCTCCCCTTGTCCCTCATTATATAGGTGGAACCCCAAGAGGTGGTGTCCAAGTCTTCGAATAAGACCCGAACCAAATCCTTCCATAGGAGGGGGCAATCCTAGCCCAACTAGGACTCCCACCCAAAGGTGGGATTCCCACCTCCCATGTGGGGGTGGCTGGCCCCTAGGGGAGTCCACTTGGGACTCCTCCCCCACTAGGGTTGGCCGGCCATGGGGGTGGAGTCCCTTGTGGACTCCACCTTCCTTGGTGGTTTCTTCCGGACTTTTCTAGAACCTTCTAGAACCTTCCATAGAACCTTCCGCGACATTTTATTCACATAAAATGACATCCTATATATGAATCTTATTCTCCGGACCATTCGGGACTCCTCGTGATGTCCGGGATCACATCCGGGACTCCGAACAAATATTCCAACTTCATTCCATATACAAGAACTACCATTTCAACATCCAACTTTAAGTGTGTCACCCTACGGTTCGAGAACTATGCGGACATGGTTGAGTACTCACTCCGACCAATAACCAATAGCGGGATCTGGAGATCCATAATGGCTCCCACATATTCAACGATGACTTTAGTGATCGAATGAACCATTCACATACATTACCAATTCCCTTTGTCTCGCGATATTTTACTTGTCCGAGGTTTGATCTTCGGTATCACTCTATACCTTGTTCAACCTCGTCTCCCGACAAGTACTCTTTTACTCGTACCGTGGTATGTGGTCTCTTATGAACTCATTCATATGCTTGCAAGACATTAGACGACATTCCACCGAGAGGGCCCGAGAGTATATCTATCCGTCATCGGGATGGACAAATCCCACTATTGATCCATATGCCTCAACTCATACTTTCCGGATACTTAATCCCACCTTTATAGCCACCCATTTACGCGAGTGGTGTTTGGTGTAATCAAAGTACCTTTCCGGTATAAGTGATTTACATGATCTCATGGTCATAAGGACTAGGTAACTATGTATCGAAAGCTTATAGCAAATAACTTAATGACGAGATCTTATGCTACGCTTAATTGGGTGTGTCCATTACATCATTCATATAATGATATAACCTTGTTATTAATAACATCCAATGTTCATGATTATGAAACTAATCATCCATTAATCAACAAGCTAGTTTAAGAGGCATACTAGGGACTTCTTGTTGTCTACATATCACACATGTACTAATGTTTCGGTTAATACAATTCTAGCATGATATATAAACATTTATCATAAACATAAAGATATAAATAATAACCACTTTATTATTGCCTCTAGGGCATATCTCCTTCAGTCTCCCACTTGCACTAGAGTCAATAATCTAGATTACATAGTAATATACCTAACACCCATGGCATTCTGGTGTTGGTCATGCTTTGCCCTAGGGAGAGCTTTAGTCAACGGATCTGCTACATTCGGATCGAGTGTGTACTTTGCAAATCTTTACTTCTCCATCTTCGATGTACTCGCGAATCGAGTGGTAACGCAGCTTGATATGCTTCAGACCTCTTGTGTGACCTTGGTTCTTGTGCATTGGCGATGGCACCCATGTTATCACAATAAATGATTAATGGGTCCAATGCACTAGGAACCACACCGAGCTCTACAATGAACCTCTTCATCCATACCGCTTCGATGAAGCCTCCGAAGCCGCTATGTACTCGATTCCGTTGAAGACTTCGCCACCGTGCACCGCTTCGAGCTTGCCCAGCTCATCTGCAAGCACCATTCAATATAAACACGTACCCGCATTGTGACTTAGAGTCATCGGGATCGGTGTTCCAACTTGCATCGGTGTAACCGTTTACAACGAGCTCTTGGTCACCTCCATAACAAAGAAACATATCCTTAGTTCTTTTCAAGTACTTCGGGATATTCTTGACCGCTGTCCAGTGTTCCATTCCCGGATCACTTTGATATCTGCTAGTCAAACTAACGACGATGTGCTATATCCGGTCTAGTACATAGCATGGCATACATGATAGATCCCATCGCCGAGGCATAGGGGATATTATTCATCCTTTCTCTTTCTTCTGCCGTAGCCGGTCCTTGAGTCTTACTCAATACCTTGCTCGGTAACATAGGTAAGAACCCTTTCTTACTTTCGTCCATTCTAAATTTCTTTAGAATCTTGTCCAGATATGTACTCTGTGATAGCCCTATTAGGCGTCTTGATCTATCTCTATAAATCTTGATGCCTAATATATATGATGCTTCACCAAGGTCTTTCATTGAAAAACTATTATTCAAATAACCCTTAACATCGCTTAATAGTTCTATATCATTCCCGATCAATAATATGTCATCTACATATAATATCGGGAATGCTACGTGAGCTCCCACTCACTTTCTTGTAAATACAGGCCTCTCCATGACACTCGTATAAACCCGAAGTCTTTGATCACCTTATCAAAGCGTCGGTTCCAACTTCTTGATGCTTGCTTCAGGTCCATAGATTGAACAGCTGAAGTTTGCATACTTTGTCGGCATTTTTAGGATCGACAAAACCTTTGGGTTGTACCATATACAACTCTTCCTCAATGTCTCCATTAAGGAACGCCGTTTTGACATCCATCTCGCCAAATCTCATAATCGAAAAAATGCAGCTATTGCTAACAAAATCCTCACGCATTTTAGCTTCGCTACCGGTGAGAAAGTCTCATCGTAGTCAACTCCTTGAATTTGTCGGAAACCCTTTGCGACAAGTCGAGCTTTATAGACGAGTAATATTACCATCAAGCATCTGTTTTTCTCTTGAAGATCCATTTATTCTCGACAGCCTTTCGGCTCTCAGGTAAGTCTACCAAAGTCCATACTTTGTTATCATACATGGATCCCATTTCGGATTTCATGGCTTCTTGCCATTTGTTGGAATCTCGGGCTCATCATCGCTTCTTCATACGTCGCAGGGTCCTCATCATTGTTATCCACAATCATGACATTTAGACAAGGATCAAACCAATCAGGAGTGGTACGTTCCCTTGTCGATCGGCGAGGTTCAGTAGTTTCCTCGTTCGAAGTTTCATGATCATTATCATTTGCTTCCTCTCGTTGCCGTGTAGGCGGTACAGTACAACTTCCGCATCTGCGCTACTCCGATCAACGAGTATAGATTCATCAATCTCATCGAGTTCTACTTTTCTTCCAGATCACTTCTTTAGTGAGAAATTCTTTCTCAAGAAAGGTTCCGTTCTTAGCAACAAAGATTTTGCCTTCGGATCCGTGATAGAAAGTGTACCCTATAGTTTCCTTAGGGTATCCTATGAAGACGCATTTCTCCGCTTTGGGTTCTAGCTTGTCCTAGTTGTAACCTTTTTACATAGGCTTCGCAACCCCAAACTTTCGAGAACGATGACTTAGGTTTCTTATTAAACCATAATTCATACGGTGTCGTTTCTACGGATTTTGATGGTGCTCTATTTAAAGTGAATGCGGCTGTCTCTAATGCATAACTCCAAAAAGATAACGGCAAATCAGTAAGAGACATCATAGAACGAACCATATCTAAGAGAGTTCGATTACGACGTTCGGACACACCGTTTCGTTGTGGTGTTCCCGGCGGTGTCAATTGTGAAAGTATTCCGCATTTCTTTAAATGCATGCCAAACTCATAACTCGGATATTCACCTCCACGATCGGATCGTAGAAATTTAATCTTCTTGTTACGTTGATTTTCTACTTCACTTTGGAATTCCTTAAACTTCTCGAAAGTTTCGGATTTATGTTTCATGAAATAGATATACCCATATCTACTCGGATCATCCTGTGAAGGTTAGAACATAACGATAACCACCGCGCGATGCTACGCTCATTGGTCCGCACACATCGGTATGTATGATTTCCAATAAGTCGGTAGCTCGCTCCATCATACCAGAAAATGGAGTCTTAGTCATTTTTCCCATCGGACATGCTTCGCATCTATCAAGTGACTCAAAGTCAAGTGATTCTAGTAATCCATCGAGTATGGAGTTTCTTCATGCGTTTCACTCCAATATGACCAAGACGACAATTGCCACATATAAGTAGAATTATCATTCAATTTAATTCGCTTAGCATCAATGTTATGTATATGCGTATCACTACTATCGAGATCTAACGTAAATAAGCCATTCTTTTGTGGTGCTCGACCATAAAAGATATTATTCATAAAAATAGAACAACCATTATTCTCGAGACTTGAATGAATAACCGTCTTGCATTAAACAAGATCCAGATATAATGTTCATGCTCAACGCAGTACATAATAACAATTATTTAGGCTTAAAACTAATCCCGAAGGTAGATGTAGAGGAAGTGTGCCGACTGCGATCACATTGACCTTGGATCCGTTTCCAACGCGCATCGTCACTTCATCCTTCAGCGAGTTGTCGTTTATTCTTTAGTTCCTCGTTTCGAGTTACAAATATGAGCAACCGAACCAGTATCAAATACCCGTGTACTAGAACGAGAACCGATGAAATGAACATCTATAACATGTATATCATATATACCTTCTTTCTTCTTCTTGACAAGGCCGCTCTTCGGATCAGCCGGATACTTGGAGCAATTACGCTTCCAGGTGTCCCTTCTCCTTGCGGTAATAGCACTCAAGCATCGTGCTTAGGGCCGTTCTTAGGTTTCACAGGAGGCGTGGCAGCTTTCTTGCCACCCTTCTTGAATTTTCCCTTAGACTTGCCCCCGTTTCTTGAAACTCGGTGGTCTTGTTGACCATCAACACTTGGTGCTCTTTCTTGATCTCAATCTCAGCAGCTTTTAGCATGCCAAAGAGTTCGTGTAACTCCTTGTTCATGTTCTCGCATATTGTAGTTCATCACAAAGTTCTTGTAACTTGGTGGCAGTGATTGAAGGACACGATTAATCCCCGATCCGTTAGGAATCACTATTCCCAAGTCACCGAGTTTCTTCGCATGCCCGGTCATGGCGAGCATGTGCTCACTAACTGGAGCTGCCTTCTTCCATCATACAGACTGAAAAATTGTTTCGATGCTTCATAGCATTCCACGCGCCGCATGAGTCTCAAAAATAGTCTTCAACTCTTTCATCAACTCATGAGGATCGTGGTGCTCAAAACGTTTTTGAAGATCGGATTCCGTGCATCGCATAAGATGGCACACCGAACTTGAGAGTACCGAGTTTTCCGAAGTCGCGTAAACAGCTTTTACTTCATCGGTTTCAGTTTCGCAGGAGGGTCACCTAGCGGTGCATCAAGCACATATTGCGATTTCCGCCGCAGAGGAAGATCCTCACATGACGGAACCGAGTCGGTGAAGTTGCTACCGTTGTTCTTAAGCTTTTCTTTCTCTAGGAACCGGTTAAAATTGATTGGGGACGCCATCTCTACAACATATATTTGCAATAGTTTAGACTAAGTTTATGACAAATTGAGTTCAAATTTTAATTCTACATAATTAAAAATCTAGATGAACTCCCACTCAAAACAATATCCCTCGCATTGTCTTAGTGATCACACGAACCAAATCCACCGCACCAAAACCCGATCATCACGAGAAAAGGTGTGATTTCTTTGGCGAACACTCAAAGTGTTCATCATATCAACCATATGATTCATGCTCTACCTTTCGGTATCATGTGTTCCGAGACCATGTCTGTACATGCTAGGCTCGTCAAGGCCACCTTAGTATCTGCATGTGCAAAACCGTCTTGCACCCGTTTGTATGTACTTATTGAATCTATCACACCCGATCATCACGAGATGCTTCGAAACGACAAGACTTGATAACGGTGCTACTAAGGATGAACACTTTATTATCTTGAGATTTTAGTGAGGGATCATCTTATAATGCTACCGTCGCGATCTAAGCAAAATAAGATGCATAAAAGGATTAACATCACATGCGCTTCATATGTGATATGATATGGCCCTTTTGTCTTTGCGCCTTTGATCTTCATCTCCAAAGCACGGACATGATCTCCATCATCTTCGGGCATGATCTCCATCATCGTCGGCGAAGCACCAAGGTCAATGGCGCCGTCTTCATGATTGTCCTCCATGTAGCAACTATTACAACTACTTTGAAATACTACTCAACATGAAATTTAAAGACAACCATAAGGCTCCCTGCCGGTTGCCACAATACAATAATGATCATCTCATACATATTCATCATCACATTATGGCCATATCACATCACCAAACCCCGCAAAAACAAGTTAGACGCTCTCTAATTTGGTTTGCATATTTTACGTGGTTTAGGGTTTTTCGATATAGATCTAATCTACCTACGAACATGAACCACAACGTTGATACTAATGTTGTCAATAGAAGAGTAAATTGAATCTTTACTATAGTAGGAGAGACGAGACACCCGCAAAGCCTCTTATGCAATACAAGTTGCATGTCGAACGAGGAACAAGTCTCATGAACGCGGTCATGTAAAGTTAGTCCGAGCCGCTTCATCCCACTATGCCATAAAGATGCAAAGTACTCAACTAAAGATAACAAGAGCATCAACGCCCACAAACCATTGTGTTCTACTCGTGCAACCATCTATGCATAGACACGGCTCGATACCACCGTAGGATAACGTAGCATAGAAAACAAAAATTTTCCTACCGCGAACACGCAATCCAAGCCAAGATGCAATCTAGAAGACGGTAGCAACGAGGGGTATCGAGTCTCACCCTTGAAGAGATTCCAAAGCCTACAAGATGAGGCTCTTGTTGCTGCGGTAGACGTTCACTTGCCGCTTGCAAAAGCGCGTAGAAGATCTTGATCACGATCGGTTCCGGCGCCACGAACGGGCAGCACCTCCGTACTCGGTCACACGTTCGGTTGTTGATGAAGACGACGTCCACCTCCCCGTTCCGGCCGGGCAGCGGAAGTAGTAGCTCCTCTTGAATCCGACAGCACGACGGCGTGGTGTCGGTGGTGGTGGAGAAGTCCGGCGGAGCTTCGCTAAGCGTGCGGGAAGTGGAGGAGCGAGGCGGCTAGGGTTTGGGGAGAGGGGCGCCGGCCACTATAGGGGTGCGGCCACCTTGGTGGTGTTTTAGGTGGCCGGCCCCTCCCCTTGTCCCTCATTATATAGGTGGAACCCCAAGAGGTGGTGTCCAAGTCTTCGAATAAGACCCGAACCAAATCCTTCCATAGGAGGGGGCAATCCTAGCCCAACTAGGACTCCCACCCAAAGGTGGGATTCCCACCTCCCATGTGGGGGTGGTCGGCCCCTAAGGGGAGTCCACTTGGGACTCCTCCCCACTAGGGTTGGCCGGCCATGGGGGTGGAGTCCCTTGTGGACTCCACCTTCCTTGGTGGTTTCTTCCGGACTTTTCTAGAACCTTCTAGAACCTTCCATAGAACCTTCCGCGACATTTTATTCACATAAAATGACATCCTATATATGAATCTTATTCTCCGGACCATTCCGGGACTCCTCGTGATGTCCGGGATCACATCCGGGACTCCGAACAAATATTCCAACTTCATTCCATATACAAGAACTACCATTTCAACATCCAACTTTAAGTGTGTCACCCTACGGTTCGAGAACTATGCGGACATGGTTGAGTACTCACTCCGACCAATAACCAATAGCGGGATCCGGAGATCCATAATGGCTCCCACATATTCAACGATGACTTTAGTGATCGAATGAACCATTCACATACATTACCAATTCCCTTTGTCTCGCGATATTTTACTTGTCCGAGGTTTGATCTTCGGTATCACTCTATACCTTGTTCAACCTCGTCTCCGACAAGTACTCTTTTACTCGTACCGTGGTATGTGGTCTCTTATGAACTCATTCATATGCTTGCAAGACATTAGACGACATTCCACCGAGAGGGCCCGGAGTATATCTATCCGTCATCGGGATGGACAAATCCCACTATTGATCCATATGCCTCAACTCATACTTTCCGGATACTTAATCCCACCTTTATAGCCACCCATTTACGCGAAGTGGTGTTTGGTGTAATCAAAGTACCTTTCCGGTATAAGTGATTTACATGATCTCATGGTCATAAGGACTAGGTAACTATGTATCGAAAGCTTATAGCAAATAACTTAATGACGAGATCTTATGCTACGCTTAATTGGGTGTGTCCATTACATCATTCATATAATGATATAACCTTGTTATTAATAACATCCAATGTTCATGATTATGAAACTAATCATCCATTAATCAACAAGCTAGTTTAAGAGGCATACTAGGGACTTCTTGTTGTCTACATATCACACATGTACTAATGTTTCGGTTAATACAATTCTAGCATGATATATAAACATTTATCATAAACATAAAGATATAAATAATAACCACTTTATTATTGCCTCTAGGGCATATCTCCTTCAGGGCCCCCTTGGACCCCCTCTGGCACTTCTCTGGTTCTCTGGGTCCGTCTCGGTAAAATAGAGGGTTTGGCTTTTGTTTCGTCCAATTCCGAGAATATTTTTACGTGTAGGATTTACGAAACCAAAAACAGCAGAAAACGAGGAACGGCGCTTCGGCATCTTGTTAATATGTTAGTACCGGAAAATGCATCAAAATGATATAAAGTGTATATAAAACATGTGAGTATTGTCATAAAACTAGCATGGAACATAAGAAATTATAGATACGTTTGAGACGTATCAAGCACCCCCAAGCTTAGTTCCTACTCGCCCTCGAGTAGGTAAACGATAACAAGGATAATTTCTGAAGTGACATGCTACTATCATAATCATGATCAATACTATTGTAAAGCATATGAGATGAATGAAGTGATTCAAAGCAATTGTAAATATAATGACTAAACAACTAAATCATATAGCAAAGACTTTTCATACTTTCAAGACAAGCATCAACAAGTCTTGCATAAGTGTTAACTCATAAATCAATAGATTCTTAATAGAAGGCTTTGAAGCAGCACAAAGGAAGATATAAGTTTCAGCAGTTGCTTTCAACTTTCAACATGTATATCTCATGGATAATTGTCAACACAAAGTAATATGATGAGTGCAAATAAGCAAGTATGTAAGAATCAATGCACACAGTTGACACAAGTGTTTGCTTCTAAGATAGAAAGAAGTAGGTAAACTGACTCAACATAAAGTAAAAGAAAGGCCTTTCGCAGAGGGAAGCAGGGATTACTCATGTGCTAGAGCTTTTTATTTTGAAAACATGGAAACAATTTTGTCAACGGTAGTAATAATTCATATGTGTTATGCATAAAACCTCCTATAAGTTGCAAAAGCCTCATGCATCGAATACTAATAGTGCCCGCACCTTGTCCTAATTAGCTCGGATTTCCATGAATTATCATTACATTACATATGTTTCAACCAAGTGTCACAAAGGGGTACCTCTATGCCACCTGTACAAAGGTCCAAGGAGATAAATCGCATTTGATTTCTCGATTTTGATAGATCTCAACTTGAGGACATCCATACCGGGACAACATAGAAAACAGGATAATGGACTCCTCTTTAATGCTTAAAGCATTCAACAAGCGATAATATTCTCATAAGAGATTTGAGGATTAATGTCCAAGCTGAAACTTCCACCATGATACATGGCTTTGGTTGGCGGCCCAATGTTCTTCTCTAACAATATGCATACTCAAACCATTCAACTCATGGCAAATCTTCCTTAATTCAGACAAGACGAACATGCATAGCAACTCACAAGATATTCAACAAAGGAACAGGTTGATTGCGTCCCCAGAAACATGGTTACCGCTCAACAAGAAACTTATAAGAACTAAGATACATAAGCGACATATTCATCACCACAATAGTTTTTAGGCTACTTTTCCATGAGCTATGTATTGCAAAGACAAGGAATGAAATTTTTAAAGGTAGCACGCAAGCAATTTACTTGGAATGTCAGGAAAATACCACATAGTAGGTAGTTATGGTGGACACAAATGGCATAGGTTTTGGCTCAAGGTTTTGGATGCACGAAAAGTCTCAGTACAAGGCTTTGGCTAGCAAGGTTGTTTGAAGCAAACACAAGTATGAACCGGTACAGCAAAACTTACATAAGAACATATTGCAAGCATTATAAGACTCTACACTGTCTTCCTTGTTGTTCAAACACTTTTACCGGAAAATATCTAGACTTTAGAGAGACCAATCATGCAAACCAAATTTCAACAAGCTCTACGGTAGTTCTCCACTAATAGGTTTAAACTACATGATGCAAGAGCTTAAACATGATCTACTTGAGAACTCAAAACAATTGCCAAGTATCAAATTATTCAAGACAATATACCCATTACCACATGAAGCATTTTCTGTTTCCAACCAAATAGCAATAAGTGCAGCAGCTTTTAACTTTTGCCATGAACATTAAAAGTAAAACGAAGAACACCAGTGTTCAATATGAAAAAGCGGAGCGTGTCTCTCTCCCACACATGGATTGCTAGGATCCGACTTTATTCAGAGAATGAAAATAACAAAACGAAAATAAAAGCACACAGACGCTCCAAATAAAACACATAAGATGTGAAGGAATAAAAATATAGTTTCACTAGAGGTGACCTGATAAGTGGTTGATGAAGAAGGGGATGCCTTGGGCATCCCCAAGCTTAGATGCTTGAGTCTTCTTGAAATATGCAGGGATGAACCACGGGAGCATCCCCAAGCTTAGACTTTTCACTCTTCTTGATCATATTATATCATCCTCCTCTCTTGATCCTTGAAAACTTCCTTCACACCAAACTCAAAACAATCTCATTAGAGGGTTACTGCATAATAAAAAATTCACATGTTCAGCGAGGACACAATCATTCCCAACACTTCTGGACATTACCCAATGTTACTGAAATTTAATGGAGCAAAGAAACCCACTCAAACACAGTAAAAGAGGCAATGCGAAAGAAAAGGCAGAATCTGTCAAAACAGAACAGTCCGTAAAGACGAATTTTTTCGAGGGCACTTAACATGCTCAGATGAAAAAGCTCAAATTGAATGAAAGTTGCGTACATATCTGAGGATTACTCATGAATTTTTGCAGATTTTTTAGATTCTCCTACAGAGAGATCAACTCAAATTCGTGACAGCTAAAAGTCTGTTCTGCGCATAAATCCAAATCTAGTATCAACCTTCTATCAAAGACTTTACTTGGCACAACAATGCAATAAAGTAAAGATAAGGAGAGGTTGATACAGTAGTAACAACTTCCAAGACACAACAAAACAGTAGAAAAATAAAAGCATGGGTTATCTCCCAAGAAGTGCTTTCTTTATAGCCATTAAGATGGGCTCGGTAATTTTAATGATGCTCTCGCAAGAAATAAGAGTTGAAGCAAAAGAGAGCATCAAAAGCAAATAAGAAACACTTTTAAGTCTAACCCACTTCCTATGAAAAGAAATCTTGTAAATAAACAAGTCATGTAAGCATAATGCAACAAGCATAGAAAGGCAACATAAGCGCAACTTCAAGATTCTCAACATAAAGAGGAGAAACTTAATATTATTAAGATGCATATAACCATGTTTCCCTCTCTCATAATAACTTTCAGTAGCATCATTGATGAAATCCACAATATAACCATCACTTAAAACATTCTTATCATGGTTCATATGCATAAAAGTATCATTAATTTTGACATAACAAAAACTCTTCTCATTAATAGTAATTGGAGCAGGATCATTATCAAGAATTTGAACATGGTAAACAAGTTGCATACTAAGGGAATGGTTTTTGGCAATCCCATCATGACTATGACAAGTTTCATAAGGATAATTATAACCTTGTGTCATAGTATTCTTTATAATAATTGTCAAAGACTGGAGGCATAGTGTCATCATAAGAAATAGAATAGTTATCTTCCACAATGTGTTCATCTATAAACATACCATCATTGTTACTAGAAGGAGATTTATCAAACATATAATCATCAGTAGCAAAAGGATTTTCAAACACCTCATCCCCAAGCTTAGAGCTTTCTATATCATTATGGGAAGAAACATGGATAGTACTAATACTATGACAATTATTAACATCATCATTTTCAGAATTAGTGTCCCGAGAGATCTTCAATATCAAAAGTAGTGTGCTCTTCTAAATCATGATCACTAATGTAGGTAAAGGGCATAGGAAGATCATTGTACTCAGATTCATTATCATAATAATCATTAGAAGCAACATACTTACGGTTACCTATCGTTATCTCATACACGCGGGGATATGCCGTTACCTCTTTCTTTTTATTCCCCCTCTTCTTCTTCTTCTTCTTCTTCTTCTTCTTCGTTCCCTTCTTCTTCTTCTTTTCCTTCTTATCGTTTCCTTCTTTAGGAGGAAGAGGCTTGAAGGGAGGCTTCTCCACATAACCTGATTTATTTCCAGAAACAATAGAAGAAACTTGGGAGGATTCCTCCTTTTCATTAATAAGTTCAAAACACACAGCGGTCCTATCATATTTTGGCAAAGTGTCATCTTCTAAAATATTTTGTATGTAAGTATCTGTATGGCAATTATCAACGCAATAAGAAAGACACCCATGCAGGACACTATTAATATCAAGAGCACTCATATCCACCAAAGAAGTTTTTCTCAATAACTCTTCACACTCCAAAAATACTGTAAGTTCATCATGCTGATTAGGAGTGATTTCATCATCACAATACAAATTTGCAGCACTCATGAGATTCGAATTATCATTGGAGGAGCATTGAAAATTAAAATGACCCACTTTATGGCAAAGTTCACAAATAAAAGGATAGAGGGCACAAACATTTTTCCCAAGATCATCTAGAGCCCTAGACCACTTTCTAGTTTTTTCATTCTTGTGATGGATACAATATTCTTCTTCAATTTTATTCTTTTCACAAGGTCTATAAACTCCACAAAAATTAACATGCTTATAGGAAATAGCATTCTCAGAAGTTTGAGCATGTTCATTGCAATCATTAACAACAATTTCATTTTCCATGCAAGTGTCTTTAAAAGGTTCATGATACATGTACCAATTTTCTTTAGGAACACTAATATGAGAAGCAAAGGCTCTATAGCAATCGACCATAATTCGAGGATCAAGACCATATTTAGCACTAAGATCTTGAAAATCAACAGTTTGAGCGAAAGACTTAACGCAATCATACTCGTAGTTTATACCTGATTCTTTACCTTTGTCATTCTCCCAATCTTCAGTATTGCTTCGAATTCTTTCAAGAAGATCCCATCTAGCTTCAACCTCCTTGCTTGTGAAAGATCCCTCCAAACATGCATCTAGATAGTCCTTGTGGTGTCCTGAAAGCCTTGCATAAAAATTATTAATAATAACACTACGGGGGAGCTCATGAATGGGACATTTGAGCATTAGTGACTTCAATCTCCCCCATGCTTGGGAAATACTCTCTCCATCACGAGGATAAAAGTTATAAATGTAATTCCTATCAACATGCACTTCATGAGGAGGATAAAATTTAGAATAAAAGAGAGGTACAATTTCCTCCCAACCAATAGATCGACCATTCTTCAGCATCTTATACCATTCTGCAGCTGTGCCCTTCAGAGATATAGAGAATAGCTTCATCTTAACTTGGTTCTTTGAAATACCTGCATTCTTGAACAACTCGCATAATTCATGTATAAAGAGTAAGTGATCACTAGGATGGACAGTCCCATCTCCAAAATAGCAATTGTTCATAGCAAGTTCAACAAGTTTCATAGGTATCTTGAAAGGAATACTTTCAGCAGGTAGATTTAAAATATCACAAGCATCATTAGAGTTATCGCATATGGGAGATAAAGTATTATCAGAGCAAATTTTCTCCCCTAAAGCTGGGAAGCTAAAAAGATCATAAGAACTAGCTTCCCCAAGCTTAGACTTTTCCATGGCATTAGCAGTAATTGCGTTCACACTAATAATATTGCTACTAGCATGCAAATAAGGTTCCATAGGTTTTTTAATTTTCGCATCAAACAATTCATGTCTTAACTCAGGAAATAGATTAAAAAGCTCACTGTTGTTTTCCATTATGCCTAACTAGTGAAAATAAAAACAAGAAACAAAAAGATGCAATTGCGAGAATCTAAAGGAGATAGCTTCGAGCACTCACACACCGGCAACGGTGCTAGGAAATAGCTTAGTAGTCGGAGGATGTGAATACCTTTTACCTTACCTCCCCGGCAACGGCGCCGGAAAATAGCTTGATGTCTACGCACACTTCTTTTCCCGTAGACGGTGTTCGGCCTCCAAGAGCGAGAGGTTTGTAGAACAGCGAGCAAGTTTCCCTTAAGTGAATCACCCAAGGTTTATCGAACTCGAGGAGGTAGAGATCAAAGATATCCCTCTCAAGCAACCCTGCAATTAAGATACAAGAAGTCTCTTGTGTCCCCAACACACCTAATACACTTGTCAGATGTATAGGTGCACTAGTTCGGCGAAGAGATAGTGAAATACAAGTAATATGTATGATTATAAGTAGTAATTGCAATCTGAAATAAAAATGGTAGCAAGCGAACATGTAGCAGAGCTTGTTGGAAACGGTGTTTCAATGCTTAGAAACAAGGCCTAGGGATCATACTTTCACTAGTGGACACTCTCAACAATGATCACATAATTGAATAAATAAATAACTTCTCTTCACTTGTGCTACTCTGAATTACTCTCCTATTGGAATCACTAATCATCACGTAGTGGCTACAAAAGCTCCACTCAAAGTTTATCAAGTACTTGACAAACACCACTCATAGGGATATCCTCATCAAATCATAATCCAAGATAATACCGTTGCAATTTAGACCGAGTACTAACATAGCATACACACTGGTCAACAATAGCTATGAAAGGGGGAATAGATCACATCAATACTATCATAGTAATAGCTAACTTCATAATCCACAAGAGATTACAATCATAACCTACGCCAAGTACTACATGATGCACACACCTGTCCTCTTTACATCATGGAGGAGGAATAGACTACTTTAATAACATCACTAGAGTAGCACATAGATTAATAGTGATACAAAGCTCATGATCACATAAAGATCACACCATGGGAGAGAGAGATGAACCACATAGCTACCGGTAGAGCCCTCAGCCCTGGGGAGAACTACTCCCTCCTCATCATGGGAGACAGCAACGGCGATGAAGATGGCGGTGGTGTCGATGGAGATGACTCCGGGGGCAATTCTCCGTCCCGGCGGCGTGTCGGAACAGAGACTTCTGTCCCCCGAACTTGGCTTCGCGATGGCGGCGGCTACGGAACTCTTCGTGGAATATGGCTTGTTGTTTTAGGGTTTTCGCGACGGATATAATATATAGGCGAAAGGGTGGAGTCGGAGGAGCCAGGGGGTGGCCTCCCCACCTGGTGGCGCGGCCAGGGAGGGGCCCACGCCCAGGTATGGTGTGGGGCCCCCTTGGACCCCCTCCGACACTTCTCTGGTTCTCTGGGTCCGTCTCGGTAAAATAGAAGGTTTGGCTTTTGTTTCGTACAATTCCGAGAATATTTTCTGTGTAGGATTTCTGAAACCAAAAACAGCAGAAAACAGGAACTGGCGCTTCGGCATCTTGTTAATAGGTTAGTACCGGAAAATGCATCAAAATGATATAAAGTGTATATAAAACATGTGAGTATTGTCATAAAACTAGCATGGAACATAAGAAATTATAGATACGTTTGAGACGTATCAGGGGCAGCCCTAGCAGTCCGACGCATTTTGAAGAAACTAACTAATTCTTGAAGAACAAATGTGAAACCAAGTTCAAGTGATCATGCAATGCTTTGTCGAATCGAACAAATTTAAATATATTTAACATACAAACTAGGAGAACAAACGCGAAAACAAACAATTTCTAAACTAATTCTTGACCTTCTTGTTATAAGGCCCCGTCTCATCGTCCTCACGGACGCGCCTCCTGCTTGTCACCTCATCCGAAGAGGTACGCCGGTCGACGCGTCCGACAAGCTTGAGTTCCCCTCCGACGGCTGTTCATTGGGGTATTCCTCGTCGTCGGTGAACGAACGATGAGCCTCCACTTGCGCCCTTGCCTCCTTCCTTGTCACTGTCGCGTCGTCCGCCGCCTCCAGCGCCTCCAGGCGTGCCCACTTTGCGTCGGAGTCCTCCTCCTCGTCCTGGCTGTCGAGGCCAACGATGCCCCCTCCTCCTCGCCCTCCATCGGCGGGGATCTAGGGTTGCTCAGCGTCGCAGTCCTATCCCACCAATGCCGCCATTCCGGCGGCTTTCCCTCGCTGTCAGTGTCTGATGGCAACGACATGTTGCTCATGGTGGCTAGCCGGTGTTGGAGAAGGAGAAAAATGGCAACCGCTTGGACATGAATTACAGCAGGCGCATGAGTTTTATTCAGCGGGGATTAATGGCGGTGCGTATAACGAAAAGGCATGTGGTTACTCTTCCGTGGCGGTTCGGCGCTCCATTCCGGCGGTTGGCGCGCCGATCGGCGCGGTTGCCACTCTGGTAGTTGACCTCCCCGCAGTTGCTCTGCTTTAATTCGCGCCGATCGAGCCAGGGTCGCTGACAGGAAGACCCGTGGGGGAAGCGAGCGGACCCTCGGCGCGACCGCGCATCGTCTGCGGAGACGCAAACGTGCCGCATATTTACGCCGCGTTTGCGTCTTCGCGGACGCCCCGGACAGGATGTGTCGCCCCGCTGGAGCAGGGTACAAGCGCATTTCCGGTCCACGTGGACGCAAACGACCGGGCAACATCTATTTGCGTCGCCCCGTTGGAGATGCCTTACGGTGACCGGTGCGCATTCAGCTCATGCTTAACAGAAGGTGGCCCAATACATACAAGTCGGTCAGGCCTGAAGTCAAGAGTAGTTAAAAGGAGGCGTAAGCACGTACATATAGTTGGACTAGGTGCACAAGCTCCCCAAAATACCAGTGTTGCAGGTAACAAGTCAATACCATGAACGTCTCAATTGTTTAAAGAAAGATGGTCAAGTTGGAGTACTTATCGATCCCTGGTCTTGTTGAGGAAGGTGTTTCAATTATGTAATATCTAGACAACACACTACTATTTATGGAACAAAGCTGTCAATATTGTGAGGTTAATTTTGTGCATTCCATATAGCATCTGTCAGCTCTAAAGATAAATTTTCATAAGAATAAGATTTTTTATTTTGAAAAAAGGTAAGGAGGATGAAAAAACATACAAATAATTATTTTGTTGTGAGTCTGGATCTCTTCCTTTTAGGTACCTAGGTGTACCTATTCATCATAGAAAACTCAAAAACTCGGAATGGTATCCAGTGGAAAGTCGCTTCGAAGGAAGTATACCAATATTTATGTTTTCTATTGGGCGAGCAAGATGTTCTGGTATGAAGATCGTCTTGTACTCATTAATTCAGTATTCACAAGTTTACCAATGTTTATGTTGTCTTTCTTAGAAATACCTGAAAGCGTACGAAAAAGACTTAACCTTTACAGATCATGATTTTTCTAGCAAAGCAGAGAGGATAAACCTAAATATTGGCTAACCAAGTGGAACATGATGACCAAAGGATCCCGGGGCTAGGTATTGAAGTAGTCGACGTTAAGAACAAATGTCTACTCAATAAATAGTTGTTTAAGTTGCCCAGTGAAGAGAGCATGTGGCAAGAATTGTTACATAATAAATACCTATCCTAGAAAGCGTTGGCTCAAGTTCAAAGTAAACCTAAGGACTCACCTTTTTGGATATAACTTATGAGAGTTAAAGATGATTTCTTTAGCAAAAGGGCTTTTCAAAATTGGTGAGGGTACTTCGGTTAGATTTTGGGAGGATGGTTAGGTTTGACGCAACATTGTGGAACGAAAGCATGTTTCTGTTTTGTCTTCAGTTCCCATAAACATTTGTTTTAGGAGACAATTGATGTTAATGAGTCAAAGTCATGTATTCAATTATGTCAGCATTTGATGGGGGTCACTTTAGGTAATGAGCCAGACAAATATGTATTTCCTTTAAGTCTATGTATGTAGATTTAATCAATTGGTAAACAACATTTCTCCGAAAATATCTTTGACAATTGAAAATCTCACTAAAGATCAAAAAAGTTATGTGGTTTCTACATAAAAAAGTTTTGCTAACAAGAGACAGTATGGCTAAAAGAAATTGGAACGGTAGTAACAAATGTTGCTTTTGTGACTCAGAGAAGACAGTGGATTATCTTTTTTCTTTTTTATCTCTTGTCCTTTTTATCGCCGAATTGTTTGCTCCACATATATTATTTCATGCCAACCAATATCACCAATATGTTTGAAAACTAGCTTAATGGCATCGACAAGAGAGATAAAGCTGAAATACGGACATAGGTGTTTCAGCTTCATGTTGATTCATATGAAATTGTAGGAGCAATACTATTTTTAAGAGGACGCAATCTACCAATTTCTTGCAGGATATTCTGGATTTATGATGTTTTATGCTCTCGGAGGATCAGCACGAGTGCATTGTTAATGGGTGCAACACACATGATAGTATTTTTTACCGGGCTACTTGGTGGCTTATTAATAGAATCCTAGACGCTTAGATCGATGAACCTTTTGTTTATTCTTCGTTGGTCGCTGATCCGTGAGGTGTGAACTTTTAAACATTAAACTTTGTAATAAATAGTTGTGTGCATCACTTGATTGATGCAGATGGCGGGTTTTACTCCCCTTTTTAGCCTGCTGAGTATCGCCGGTCATCACCAGTCAGACGAAGATCGACCTGATGCGCATATATATTCTTAGCTCAATTACGAAGTACTAGCAGCAGGTGGCGTCTGTCTTAAACTATCGAACGGAGAGGTTACACTGCCGGCCGTTGCAAACCTTCTCCACGTGCATCTCGTACTAACCCTGCATTATTTTTGAACTTAAATTATGGGTGTTTTGGCGATGGCCTCGGAACGGGAGGTAGCGGGGTGTGCTAATGCTGCAAATCAATAAGGTTCGTGTCTGTCTTTTCCTTTTTTTTTTAATGATCTTTCTGTCTTTTTGTTAAATTTTAATCCAACTTGCTCCTAAACTAGTAGGAGCAGCACACAGACAGAGCCGCAGAGGACAAGATAAACGGATCTCCTCCCGCTCGCTCTTGCTCTAGAATCGACCCTGGTGCTGCTCTTTGCCACCAAAATGCTATCCTGCGTCTGGAGGTGCAATCGAGCTGCAGCGCCACACACACTGAACCTCGGAATATGAGTCTCCTTTATAGAGACGAGAGCAAAGTCTGTTGGTGTTTTCTCTGTGGCACGCACGCACGCGTCTCCCCCAGGAGCTAGGAGTATGTATACAGGGACGAGGGGAGGCCGGACAGGAGGGTGGTGAATCTTTGTCCGATCGCGCCGTCCGTGGAGGCGACGGTAGGGGTCCCGTCCGTCCGGCGGGCACGGTGGGAAAGCTTGCGGCAGTGCACGCCGTGTCGGGGGGCTTTGCCTTTTCCTACGCCTCCGGTGGGGCTGATTTTGATTCTTCGCGCCAGACGTGTTTGTACGGCT
>NC_061513.1:112341524-112388044 GCF_022539505.1 Lolium rigidum | reverse complement strand
CAGTACCTAGCAATTAGTGGTGGAGTGCACCGCTACTGGACTAGATTTTCGGCAACAGATATGCACCTACCAGTACTACATCATCTTCTATTTGCTGCCATCTCCTTCACATATGCAACACTTAATTCGATCGTGCCTCACAGAGAATTCACCTTTTCTTTTTCCTGGACACTGACTCACAGTCACAAAGACACGGCATCCTCTTCTGAATCCCTGCATTTCACGAGCCAAAACCTGGCCAAATCTACATCCTATTCCTACTAGTTGTTCAAACAGGTATTCGAACATGCGCTGTCCCATGGCATTCTTCAAAGATAAGATTTGGACCAGTTCCGAAGATTGTTGAAACGGGCTAGAATTTTCAAAACACTACGCTCTGCTCTGATTTATGGCTCAGACGGTAGCACTCCAGAACTTCAGAAGAATAATGATTCTGTTTTTCTTATACAAGATGTTTCGTACTATTAGCAAGTACCACTAGAAACGTTACTCTCTGAATCGGATTCACGCTTCTTATTAAACGAGCCAACCAGAACATGTTAATGTCCTAACAAGGTTGGTGCGATTTGATTTCGACAGTTATTTCAAGAATTCATAAGAATGTGCTCATTCGAGGCAGGCCACAATCAGGGACTAATGGTTCTGTTATTTTACAAGATGTTCCTAATCAACAAGTAGAGACGTTACTCTCTGAAATAGTAGATTACCGCTTTTGAAACGAGCCGCTTTAAGATGTTCTAGATAATAGTGAAAGCGAGAAGAGGATTCATCTTGTAGTGCTGGTACTGGTAGTGCTGCAAATATTACTTGTGGATGTTTCTACACAATCTCCATAACACATGTTTCGGTGTCAGAGAACCATCTCCCCTTCATCACCCTGAACAAGATGAACATTAAGGCCATGCCCAGTTGCCCATGAATGTGGATGCTTCGTTTAGAGACGTCTCATGTGATCGTGGTGACGAATCCACCCATCCGTCTCAGGAATGACGAACCAGTTTAACAGAAATTGCTAACATCATACACACCGATGTATTTAACGGCTTTCCTATCTGTCCCAAATGAGCTTCTCTCGCCTAATAACATAATGCACAACTGTTGCTGGATATGCCAAGGCAAATACATCAACTGTATCCTTCCTCATGTCCAAAACACCGCCTTCAAGAACTACATATGTTTAGCTTGTGCCCTGGTAACAAATCGGATCATCCGCTATCTGCAGTTAAATCGCCGGACAGATAGTTAAAAGAGACCAGGTTACAGAACAAGTTGCAGCACACTGAAAGAGGCAGAAATATGACAAGTTTGTACTACCAATCTATCATAATCGTGTCTACATATATGTGTAAATCCAATTAGAAGCATGGACATATGCAAGCAGAATGCAATTTAGTGAAGGGGAATAAAGGGCCTTTCGAAAAAAGAGAGTATAGGAAATAAACGGCCTTTCGAATAAAAAGAGTAAAGGGAACAAACTACCACACAGGTTCTCAACTGGTAAGGATTATCTTGTTAAGAAGAAACTCGACATTCTTTAATTCCATGGTAAAGAACTTACACTACAAACAATTTCTTTTGATCTAATATTTTAAATTCTACATCCTTTAATTCCATGGTAAACACTTTAAACTACATTCTCAAGTGAATTTTGTGGCTGCTCAAGAGAACTTGAGAAGCACTGGTAAAAATATTATTTCTTTAGTTTCCAAAAGGATCCTATCATGTACCCGATGCCTGCCAATTTCCTACTTCAATCATTTCAGCCATTATGACGTTATATAGTTCAGCATTGTTCTGATTCCATGATAACAAAACTAGGCCAAGCTTACCAGCCACTTTCTTATTACCTGCTTTGATGAGGCAGGCACGGAAACACCAAATTTAAGCTCTGCACTATGCATTCCTGCCCAGGCATGTGCTTGCTGCTTCTTCCAATTAATTGTCAAGATTTGTGCTTTCTACCACTTCCAGTTCATCTCTGTCAGGTTCAGAGTCGCTCTTTGTTGCCTCTTCAGTACTATCATCATCTGGGTAAACCCTTATCCTTATGCGCTTGCCTTTGATGTATCGGTATTCAAATTTTGGCGGTGGATATTTCTGATGTAACTTTTCGTATTTGTCCAACATCTCTAGCTTCTGAAATACTTTACCAAGCATCCTGACAATTGAACGATCAGGTCGAACACCCAGCTCTTCCATATCCGCAAAAACCTGGATGGGCCACGAGGGACACAATAAACAAACAATAAATGTTATAAATGAATAATTATAGGGATAAGCATCATTTTTATAGTCAAGCTTCTTAAAAAAAGTAGAGATGGTTCACATCCAGTTTAACATAAATTCCATGTAGAATACAATAAACCTAGACTCCAAATCTTTAAAACGAGCACACAGTTAGGCTAGAATAAAGCAAGACCAATTCACAGCTTACTATGCCAGCTAAGTAACTCAGATAGTTTTCACAAGTATAGTTATTGTCCGTCTATGCAAGTAGGACTGAATGATGCCAAATTTACATCTAGAAGATTTGTACACAAAATATAAAAATACTAGATATCGTGTTCGTACCTCAAACATCTTCTGGTATGATCCCAAACTGTAATGCATGGAGATTATTTTCATGAAAAACGTACGGGGCAAACCCTCCATATATCTCGAGAATATCTTCGCAAATAGCTCTTCTGCCTCCTCAACTCGTCCATCCTCAATTAAAGCATTTAACAGAGTGTAATAGCTTCCCATGGTCTTCCCTTGACCTTTGTTGAACATCCACTTAATAACCTAAATCAGAGATCATGTGATTATTTTCTTAATAGAGGAAAAGGAGTACTATTAAAAGGAAGGAGCTAATTGCAGACATTCAACTAAAAGGGAGGAGCTAATTGTAGACATTCAAGATGTACTCTGTCCTTCAGTAATATCCATAAGCAATTTCACTAGAAATACATCATATAAAGTAACCAACCCTCCGCAACAACAAGCATGAAAACCGATTCAATACCTGAATGATTCTTTTCCATTCCTTTTCATTTTCAAGCGTGTTCAGCGCCTTCTTTACCGCTATCAAGGGAAACTCCAGTTCCCACGCAACAAAGGAATCCAGAGCACCATAAACTTCCTCCTTTACATTAGACAGACCTTTAATCTGTACAAAGACAAAATACTTAATGGTTCGAAACCACTCAACGAAAAGCCATATGCAGCTGCAAAAGGTAAAATGGGACACTAGCTCTAATGTTTTGGTGCCTACATAATAAAGAACATACTGAAAGCTATGTAGTTACATCAGAAAGCTGAACGAGAGTAGGGTTAATCTAGCATCTCAGGCTCTCAGCAGGATTATGCACAGATGCGACAGAGTACACATTCTAGATATAATAACAAGAGCAAAATGCAGAAGAACCTCACACATGTGACAAGCTTCTGTGACTTGGCAACGGTTCCGATCCTCTTGTCAGTCTTCCACACACGAGGATACCTTGGTCTCGGACCCCGGGCACCGCACACCTACGCCACAAGTTTGCAGTATCAAGTCAGGATAAAGCAGCAGCAGCAGCACCACCATCACCAAATTTGCAACAGGATACATGCTACAGAGTACAGAGGCGAATGGAGCTTACCACTACAGAGTTGAACTTGCGAGGATGTGGAATAGCAGTCCTCTCCAACGGTACACCAAAATTTGGCGTCCCGTATCTCAAGGAAAACATTCTGTAATCTGGAACAGTCCGAAGCATATTCCAGTAAGCAAATGCTGCTGACTGATTGGAATGGAACATACGGCCAAAAAGATTATAATTTTATCCACCCGAAGAGAGGAGCAGAATTTCATACCTTACCTGGTGCGAAGGGGAAGGTCGTGGCCGGCTTTGGCGGCAAAGGTCCGGTCGCCGCCGCGGGGCGGAAGAGGAGTGGCGGAGAAGGGGGATGAGATGAGAGGAGAGAGACGTGGGGCTGCGAACGGGACGAGCTCGATTACAGGTCGCGATGCTCGCCACGAGGTCTCCATTCTCCAACTGGCCACACGGACGGCTGTGATCGCGCCTGGCAGAAACCGGAAAAACAAAAGAGAAAAAGGAGAGGGGAAATAGGGAAGCGAAAGCGAGGGCAGAGTCGCGGGAGGCGGCGGGGAATTTTGGCGCGGCGGGGAAAGGGGAGCGATGCCGGTGGCGAGGCCGGAGCCGCAGGAGCCGCGGGTGATCGCCCACCTCGACCTGGACTGCTTCTACGTCCAAGGTCACCATCCTTCCCCCTACCCGCCCTCCCCCTCTCCATCTGAACTGAGAGAGTAACGCATTCTTGCTTAGTGCAGTCGAGCAGCGGCGGAACCCGGCGCTCAGGGGGCAGCCAACCGCCGTGGTGCAGTACAACGACTGGAAAGGCGGCGGTTTGATTGCGGTGAGCTACGAGGCTCGCAAGTTCGGCGTCAAGAGGTGAGCCCCGGATTCCTCCCGTGTCCATGGTATTTACTTACTCAGTTCAGAGTTACTCTCGAACATCTCGTGATGCTTTATTGATTGGAATTCAGGTCCATGCGTGGGGATGATGCCAAGAACGTCTGCCCAGGCATAAACCTGGTCCAGGTTCCCGTGTCTCGTGACAAGGCTGATCTTAATGTTTACAGAAGTGCTGGCTCCGAGGTCTGACTGAGTATCAATCAGTAATCATGTAATAGGATAGTTCTATGACATTGACAGTGTTGAGTTCTGACTCCAATCTTTCAGGTTGTGGCAATCCTTTCGACCAAGGGGAAGTGTGAGCGAGCATCCATCGACGAAGTCTATCTCGACCTTACCGATGCAGCCAAGGAAATGCTCTTGGAATCTCCTCCGGAGCTGTCAGAGTCTATTTTTGAGGAGGCCACAAAGTCAAATATCCTGGACCTTCCGTCCGTAAGATATATTTTTTCCATTTATTAGTTGGGGCTGCTAATACATTTGACATGAGTGTGATCGAAGATCGACCTTTATATGTCCAGGATGCCAGTGACAGGGAAGAGAATGTGAAGGCATGGCTTTGTCGAGCCGATGCCGATTACCAGGATAAGTTGCTGGCATGCGGTGCTATAATTGTTGCGCAGCTACGAGTAAAAGTTTTGGAGGAAACACAATTTACATGCTCTGCAGGCATTGCTCATAATAAGGTTTATAACAATGGGTCATAATAGTGAGTAGATGAATTTCCTTTTGTTGATCAAAGTATGCGTTTTGCAGCCTCTTTGAATTTAAGTATAAATAATATGTAGAGTATTCTTTCATAAGCTCTCTAAACTTGGGAGTCGACTCAGTTTATCCATATTGCTTCAGTGCCCTTTTGATCCTTTTCATCTTTCTGTTGCAATGTTCCACTCAAAGGTTGTTATACTGTGCAGATGTTAGCTAAACTTGTCAGCGGGATGCACAAACCTGCTCAACAAACAGTTGTTCCATCTTCGTCGGTTCAGGACTTTCTAGCATCACTGCCTGTGAAGAAGATGTAATGAACTACATGACACCTCCATATTTGTTGGTTTCTAGTTTTCTGCCTGTAGAAAGTTTGTACAACTTTGTATTGCTGTTTGTCTCTTTCTACATTCCAGAACTGTCTGATACTGATTTACTGAATTATGAAAACTTGCAATGTAATGCAGGAAACAACTTGGGGGCAAACTTGGGAGCTCCTTGCAGGATGATCTTGGGGTCGAGACAGTTGGTGACCTTCTAGGTTTTACAGAAGAAAAATTACAAGAGTACTATGGAGTAAATACAGGGTAAACTGTTGCATGTTTTGTGGTGTTATTTCAGCTGCCTGATGTTTAGTACCACATTAAAAGAGTTGGACTTGTTAATTTCTATTCATTTGTACATTAGTGTGTGGCTTAAGTTTGCATCCTGCTTGCAGACTTATAATTATATGAATCATATATAATATCTTGTAAAAGCTCATATTATAAGCACCCGACCTTGCACAGAACGTGGTTATGGAAGACTGCAAGAGGTCTTAGCGGAGAAGAAGTTGAGGATCGTCTTCTACCAAAGAGCCATGGTTGTGGAAAGACATTTCCTGGACCAAAATCATTAAAGAATAACTCCTCTGTAAGGAAGCTCATTGCCTGTCATGTTTTTCCTTCTCTAACAACCTTTTCTGCTTTAGACCTGCTTATAAAAACTAAAAAAAGATTACCCAGGAATTCCCCTGACAACTATATGGATGTGCTCAGTAAATAGAAACCTCAAAAAATATTTGCTCACTGATATACATCTCATCACTCCGACCATCACCTGATGCATGAATAATTTGTCAATCAGTGACACAGATTTACCAGTATTATGCAGTGGTTGCACACCCCTTGGTCAATATCATATTAAGCGCCTTTTGACCATTTTCAACTCTTATAGTTAAACAGACTGTTAGTGACCTGCCTTGTACCAGTGACTACTAATCTCATTAGTGGCATGTTGTACATTTTGAGTTATGTTGGAACTTTATGGTGCCATATATCACAAATTAATGGCCCAGGGAAGAGATATTATATGCTACCCATTCTTCTTCTTTTCCGGAAGGTCGTCTCCAAAGAACCTCTCGGTTAAGTATGCTACCCAAGTTTAAATAGGTTATCAACGAGTTGAATCCCACATATGAGGATGACGTAAAATACATCATTATTATGTATCCACGTATAAGCTTTGTTGACAGTCAGTTTCCTACATTTTAGGTTAAGAGCTGGCTGGATAAGCTTTGTGAAGAATTGAGTGAACGGATTCAGTCTGACTTGAGCTGCAACAAGAGAGTTGCT
The DNA here is from genome assembly GCF_022539505.1 of Lolium rigidum. Taxonomy (NCBI): domain Eukaryota; kingdom Viridiplantae; phylum Streptophyta; class Magnoliopsida; order Poales; family Poaceae; genus Lolium; species Lolium rigidum. The sequence continues at coordinate 112,381,266 of NC_061513.1, read as the reverse complement.
CAAACATTGACTCTCCATGCTAGGGCATCGAAGGTACATTGTGTAATTTACTCACTATCTTTTTGTTTCGGCTTATGATAAAAGCAAATCATTATGTAGGAAAATGAGTGTAACTCGCTGAAGAAATTCCCTTCCAAATCTTGTCCATTGCGCTACGGAACTGGCAAAATTCAAGAAGATGCAATGAAGCTATTTGAATCTGGCCTTCATGATTTTTGGGGTTCTCGGAACACTGGATGGAGCATAACATCTCTTTCTGTTACAGCAAGCAAAATATTTGATATACCAAGTGTATGTTTATGATAACTTTCTCAGTATTATGTACATTCTTTTTTAAATAAGCATCCCCTCTAGAGAAGCAAGTAGGATGCAACATGAACATTCTGTTTCCTGGATTAGATGCATTAGCTATAGCTAAAGGAAAAATATGAACATTGAATAATTTCACCTGCCGCAACGCTTAAACATTGTTTGCTGATGTCCTGCTTTCGAATGCCAGTCTTCATTTTCCATGGTAGCAATGCATGAAGGAAATGCAGAAATTATCCTCAATTGTATTCTGCTTAACAGTCTTATTCGTCAAGTGAGGACACTTGCGTAATTTATAATCATATGAAGTTTGCAGGCTGAACTTAATATATTATACACGCATTAAAAACTTCTTCTGTTACATTCTTATTTTCTAATTCTTTCAGGGAACAAACTCAATCTTAAGATATATCAAGAGCCCAAGTTCCAGTGCAACATCAGCTATCCTTGATTCTTCCTCTACACCCGAGCTAACATTTAGTGGTAAGGTTATTTTGTTCAATATTGTCAACCCTAGTAATGTCAGTTTGCCCTTACTGTACTGAACTGTGAACATACTTCTCCAGATAACAAGCTACACAGGATGCCAGTTCATGAGGAACATTGTGAACCATCGTCTAAAAAGGAAGATTGTGAGAACAGTAATTTAGCCAAACAATGTAGTGCGATTGAAGAAAAACATGTGACAAAGAAATTACGCAGAGTTCAGGTCAGTTATCTTTTTCTTCCCAAACTTGCTCTTCATAGGTTGTTAATTTTACTCCCTCCATTCGAAAATATAAGGTGTAGACATTTGTCCTAAATCAAAGTTTTTAATATTTGACCAAGTTCAGAAAAGATATTAATATCTAGAATGTTAATAAATCAATCAAAATATATTTCATCCTTGATGTAATGATATTAATTTGCTAATATAGATGTTCGTATATTTTCTGTGAACTTGGGTCAAACATAGAAAAGTTTGACTTAAGATGCCAATTGTTATGCCTTATGTTTGGGAATGGAGTATTTGTAATAGTTTAACCTATCTCTCAAATGTGAAGTTTGCCCATGCCAACTAGCCTAGTGCATCAACATTTGTTTGTTTGTGTTTTCTATGTTTGATGGAAATTTGGTTACCATGTAGCATTGGTTTTAAAAAAGGTACTAAGGTAGTCCCTCCGTTCCCTTTTATACGTCTTGTAAAAGGGAACGGATGAAGTAGCATTTAATGCTTTGTATTGATACTGAAATTTGAGCAAATTGAGCCAAGTATTCAGTACGTTACGATGTTATACCCGAATTCCAGAAACGAATATCAGGTTTTTGAGTTGTCCATTCCTCCTGTTTGATTTCATGGTCCTCATCTCATTCACCTTTCTTTACTAGCGGTATTAAAGTTTAGAACCCCATGGCAATTCTTAGCTTGTCTTGCTCCAGACATTACTTCTGTGACCTTTGAATTCTTGCTAGGTAACCGGCAACCTATTACTTCTGGGTTCTGGCTAGTTAGTCCTTTTCTACTAGAACTAGAAGCGCAAGTATTTACCACCTCTCCGTTCCAACATAATTCATAACCAAAGATCATTGTAACACAGTAACATTCATCTCCAACCTAAACGGGTGATTGGCATGCTGAGCTAATTTTCGAGTTGAGTGAGGAGCCCATCTTTATAGGCCCTAAAAGAGGTTTATTTTCAGTTTCCATGCCTGGTTTTTATAAATTATTGTAGTTCAGTGACATACTTGTGTTTTATTTAATCCGAGTACTCATCCGGATGTTCCCTGACAATCATTCAGGGATCTGGCTCTATATTGAAGTTTCTCTCACAAAGTCAATCTGCCTGCCATGAGAAAAGAAATTTTGACGGCTTAATTTGCAGTAATCAAGGTTCGGTGACTGCTTTTCTACGCTTACATATATTGATTATTGCATATTGCAACCAATGTGGATTTTTCATTGCTTGCCAAATATTCACCATTTTAGGCCATGCGAGTACTTCAGGAGCAAGCGATGCCGAACAACATGGTAAAAACGATAGTAATACTGCTGAAGGTCGTTCTGCCAGTAGCACATGGATGCTCAATGTTGAAGACATTGATCCAGCCGTAGTAGGGGAACTGCCGCTGGAAATTCAGAGAGAAATACAGGGGTGGATCCGCCCTTCAAAGCAAACCAGCACCAAGAAACGGGGTTCCACCATTTCTTCTTACTTTTCACCTTCAAGAAGGTGATCACACTGAATAGCTGGATCATACCATGCTAATTCTAACATGCTGATTCTTCTGATGATGATCCCCGCATGTAAATTGTAAGAACTCAGCTAATCAACTCTAGATCATTGTTTTTTAGGGGATGTGTATATTGTTGTGAATCTAAAGATTCAATTCGTGGAAGGATTAGGAGGAGGTTCAGTTACTTCACTTTCCTGGCCGTCTGATCTTCATAGCTCTTCTCCGCAGTTTGATATTTTCTAGGCCTCCTAATTACCAGGTCAGCAAAAACCCTAGGTCGTGCTACCTTTCCAAGTTATGAACCGTATGCCTTCTTGCTTGAACAAGCTTAACTGAGAAATAAATAAAAAACCTACACCTTCGAATAGTGGTCTAGAAGGCTCGACATTGCTAGGCAAAGATGTCTTGACGCTGGTGGTGCAGCCGGGTATGGACCATGCTGTCACCATGGGCATGCTCATGATCACCAACACTACTGATGACGCTGCTCTAACCGATTCACCAATGTCGCAAATGCTCCATGCATAAAGAAGCTTCCAGGGGATGTTGTGGGACAAGCAAGCCAGTGTTTTATCGGTTGTAAATACTGTATTCTTGGCCTTTCATTCCAGTGTTGCATTCATCCCCTCCAGAATAGTGCAATGCAAAACCAGACATTACAGTGTTACTAGCCATGTTTCAAATAGACCTACCAAGAACTGGATATAATACAATAACATGGGAAATGTAGGCAAAGCAGGGCACATCACAACATCGGCGCAAACAAACATCACCTTGTGCACTTTCCTGGGCAAACAACGCTCAGGCTATCAAAACCTAGGATCAGGCACAAGTGTGAGGAGCAATACACAAACATTGGCATTACCTAGTGTTTACTTTCCATGGCAAACAACTCAAGCTACAGATAATTTACAGATGCTACAATCTCTTCCTCCACTTCTTTGTGTGATGCATGAGCACCATTGTTGTTAAGCGGCAGGATTTTCGGCAAAAGCAGCCATGGTGGTTAGAGGCTCATAGCTGGGTGCTTGCTGTGTTTGGCCGAAGCCTGCCCGAATTCATCACTCCCCTCGCGGTTGTCTAACATTAGGGAGAAAAGGTATCAAGTAGAAGGAAAATGTCTATGAACAGTTTACTGGTTCCAAATTGGAGAGGGCACTTACCTCGAAGAAAGAGTTGAAGTTTAGTCTCATCAGAAACTGCCTCAAGAAAGGTGCTCTCTGACTTCCCGCAAGTCGACTACTCCTTAGGATAGTGTACAGCGAATTTGACTTCTTGTTGAACTCCTGGATATCACCAAGTATATGTAAGTTCATGGTACATATACTAGGAAACTATGCAAAGAGATAAGACTTTCACGAGTGATGCGCTAAATACTGCTACGTCCCTATTTGTTTAGAGAATGCCAACAGTGTTGGGTGGGACAATACCTCAGTTATGTGACCAATCTCAAACATGTTTGCACCTGTTTCATATTGCTCGATACTCCAACAGAACTGCAGGCAGAGCTTCATTATACTGTCCAGTATCCTAGACACTGATCCTATATCCAAGAAGGATTGTGAAATCAATGCTGACAAATAGCTGCAAAGCAAGACGTCATAATCAGCCAAGATACCATAACAGATTAAATCCGTTGTATGCATGCAAATTCAAAGGAACCCCCAGTTGCGGTAATATCCCCGTGTAACAAATGCAACCTCTAAAAGGGCTACACAAATCTTCATATATACCATATACATCCATAAACTTCAGCTTCATTCCAGCATTGCAATTGAACATAAACCTAACCAGTAGCCAAATGTCCAACAGATAACAAACATACACTGTTATGAGTACACAAGAAAGGGAAATGTAATTGAAAATGGCATAACTCGCTTCAAGTGGCTTTGTAATATAATATGTACCGTGCAAGCAACTCGTTTCTTATGAACATGGATACAGCAATATGGAATGAATTCAACTTGATTGATGGTGAAGCAAAAGAAGGAAATGTTGGTACTGAGCAAACATAGTTTCATAATTTATCTATCTTGACCTTATGAGACTATTCTATTCAAAGATATGAATATGCCAGTGACATGGATTCAGTAAACAGTACACAATCAAATAAATAGTATAACTATTCAGTTCAATAAAATAATTTATACATGATCAAGTGAAAACTGTTGCTTACTCCTGATGAAAGGTCACTAGTTCTGTAAAATCGTGTGAATCTTGGAGATGAGTTTGTAAGACATTCCACTGTGACTCAATTACATCAACCTGCAAGTAAAGTCCAACAATAAAGGAATGTGGAAAACTATCAAACTAAACAAAGTTGGAACCAAAGCACATTCCTAGCAGCTATCTAGCCAAATGAATTGTTCTATTCTATATGCTCAAGTAAAATTAACTGCAAAAAACTTTGACTCAAGTTATTAAGCAAACGCCATCCACATGCTCTGAATCAGTACTAAAAGTGTTATCCATTAGATGACAAGCAAGACAGAACATCACACAGCTTTACATGCATGCATATCAGTAACATCTGGAATAAGGAAAAACATGTAGAAAAGCGGTAGTTTATCTGGATATTACCTGGATATAGAACTGTAGGTTTCTGATCAAGAAAGCCATGTGCTCCCTTACTCGCCAGAAAGGCTTTGTGCATAGCCGATGCAGTTTGGTTGCAGAAGAATTTTTTCGATCCTTGCAATAATCAGAAAAATCAACATGATCTTGATGCATTACAGCTGTCCAAGATTTTTCCAATTCCATTCAATCGGATGAGATACTGGAAAACTTTGCGATACCTGGATACAAATTTCATGTTTTAAAAGATGCGAATTTTAAAAGCTAGAGAACTTTCCGACTTACCAGTTAAGTTTGGCAAGTCTTATTGTAGCTTTTCAGGATAGTAATCCACACTCAAAGAACTACGGAATTCAAAGATAATAATTTTGCTGATAATAATCTATGCAGTACAACACTTACTTAGAAAGAACATCAGGAGTAAAGAAGAGTTGTAATGGCCAATCGACAGAATATTCTAGAGCAATACTATGCCACCCATCAAGTGCCAACTCTGAGCTAACCTTTCCTTTGGAGGAAAGATCTGGAGTATTGGACTTTTGAAGATCTTTCTCCGAAGTACTAGATTTCATACCAAACAACAGCATCCTACAAAAGAGAAATAAAATCAGTTATCAGTACAAAACTGAAATTCACTTAAAACATGGCTTGACATAAATTACGGTATGTGCCAAATAGAAATACAAACCTTAGGGAGACCCTGGTGAAGTATTTGTCTTCGTCACCTATGGTTTTCAGCGCAGCCTGCATAATTAAGAATACAAAATAAATCCAGGCCACGAAATATCAAACATATTTGCTAACATGAGGTAAAACAGCCGAACTAATCTCAGCTGGATTCTAGGTAAGTTGGTGCCAATAAAACCAATAGACAGTAATGCGATAAAGTAAGACTATCAATAAGACTCGGCGATGAGAAAAAGGTTGTCACTTACCAACTGAAATGGAACAATGAGATCTGCTTCAGCTGTAGATTGACGAGGTGGTAAGCGCATTAATTGGCGGCTTTCCTCGAGAAAACACTGTTCAAAACATGATTCTGAGTTTCAGCAAAACAACCCAATAGGGCATCATAGCACAAATTTGCTCTGTAGTAACACATCCACAGACACACATACATGCAAAAGAAGGAATATGGAAGAGATTAGTGGATCAAGAAGTGCATGATTACCTGGAAAAAATCACCTTTTGCTAAAAGGAAATAATCTTTAAGTGCCTTCAAGTGACCATTGAGATCAGCTCGTACAACCACTAGCTTTTACCAAAGGAAACAACTGGTGACGCTCATGTGCAATAAAACATTAACAGAATACATAACGGTTTAAGCCATCCAGTACCTGCCAAAGGTGATTAGCTGCAATTGTTCGTATTGAGCTAACAGCAGACTCAAACAACCTTTTATGAAACTCAGAAGAATGCTGCAGAAACAACATGAATATATGTCAACAGTACTCCCTTAAAGAGATACTCCCTCCGATCCATAAAAAGTGTTGGGGTATTAGTTCAAATTTGAACTAAATCCTCGACACTTATTATGGATTGGAGGGAGTAAATATAATTAAAATTATTCAAGAAATACCTTTAGCTGCTTGAGCATGGCATCAACTTTATCTGCTTCAACCTGTGGCAATAATTCTTCTGCGCTAATGTTAGAGAAGTTTGGCAGCTCCTTCAGCACACCAGAACCCCCTGTGAAACTTTGCATTTTATGAGATCCTTTCAAGATCTGACTTTGGTTAGTGGGTTCCTGCAATGTAGCACCAGGACTAGGATTCCTAAGAACCCTTATTGCTTTGCCAGCGAAGAGAATTGATTCTGCAACTCGCATGTGGATATACTCGGGCAACATGTCCTGTAAAAGTATGGAAATATACAATGGATTTAACTATCTAGGGGAGCAATTATTACCTCGTACAAATGTACTTCAGAAAGAGTATAAGCATACCAATGATACATGAAATCCGGAGTGCCAACTAGTCAGGGATGTGTCTTTAGCTAAATTCTGTGCGAACTTATCGGCAACGTCTGACTGAGCTGATTCATTCTCCTCATCACTGTCGACCTGTCTGAAAAGAAAGGCAAGAAGTTTTACATCCGAAGACTACTTGTCATAATGCGAAAGACAACTGGTACAATTCTCTCTATAGGATGTTGAATATAGAGGTACCCAAAATCACCCCAAAACTCCAAATCGCACATCTAGCAAGCAAATTCCCGTGTCTATCAGTTTAGCAATTCATACAGAATTGCCACAAAAAGGTTGTTTGCATATCTAAGGGGTGAGATTAGGGAGGAAATATCTACAAGAAAAACTAGAATATGTATATATATTATAACCAAAACTTCAACAGCACTTGGGCAGTTAGAAATGTCTGCATGCCATTTAGCAGGCTAAAATGTATAACTGGATAACGCATGGCAATAATAGATCGGAAGCAGCCATGTAATAGCAATTACATCAACAACATCAACATCAAAGCCTTTTTCCCAAGCAAGTTGGGGTAGGCTAGCAATTACACTGGATAGCAATTACATAATTAAAACAATTTAATGGTACGCCATGCTGACCTTCTGATGAAAAATTCATGGTACTGATCTTGAAGAATACCATAAACCATCCAAGAAGTCAGCTGGTTAAACATGACCTGGTGTCCATGCCAAAGGAGCCTATCTTATTTTTACCATCAATGAGAAGGAAAAGAATAAGAAAACAATTATGCAAGTAAAATATGCAGTAAAGAAAGTAGTTGCAACGAAAACTGAAGCACGGAGGAATGGAAATGGGAATTGTTTTTCTCATATATGAATAGGCAATACCTCTGAATGCAGCTTTGCAGTTCTGGAACCCCACAGTGGCATCGTTTATGCAACAGGTTAAGAAGCTGTCCTCCCTTGATGTCTTTCTCCTCGATTTCCATAACAAGCTCATAAAGTGGTGGCAGGAGAACCTCAAACTACGAATTCACACAACAATGAATCAGGTCAGTGCCAAAAAAGAGCACGTCACACATCATGCATGCCAATAGAGTATAACAATGATATATGTGCAAAACCTCATAAAAGCAGTAGACTATGGTTGACAAATATCGCATATGCAATTACTTAGTACATAGTTGTACAGAAATTAGGAAATTATATTTAGATAGAGAAACTGTATGTGCGAGATGTTCAGGAACACACCTTATTTAGCCCGTGGGTTGCTGTCGCCAGGATAGGCAATGGATCAGACAACAGGTTTTGCTCAACCTGAAGAACAGCTGACCTATAAACTGATAAAATCTCGGCAATGCCATTGGAAATTGCCCTCCGGTATGCACTCCCTTTTCTAACTTTGCCCTTCAGAGTAATATCAGCATTAGGTGGTGAAACATCTACAGAACACTGAATCCAGCTCAGATCACGAGACTCGGTTGCAAACCGGTTAAGTTCTCTATAGTAAAAGCCCAGAGATAAGAGCCTTTCAATAGCGCTCCTGCACAAAAAAAGGACACACTACTCAGACTTTGGTGAATCAAGAGCTGAAGACAAGACATAGATTCTATTCCTATTATGCCTGTCACGCATGTCATTAAATATTGATGACAACCAAGAACTAAATGCCCCCAAATGATCGCTAGTACTTCTTGGCAGTGAAAACATAGAGTTTGTAACTTTGTATACATTAAAATATGTTGTAATATTCCCACAAAAAAATCCAATGCAATAGCATTTCCTCTTGGATGTGATTTCTTGTATCCAGTGAAATATTTCACAGTTTATTAACAAAATGAATACTTACATGTAGAGTAAAAGCACTCTGGGTGTGCATTAAAGACGAATCTTTTCTGGTACAATTGTTTTACATTGATATTTTGTGCTTTTATCATATATAATAAAGTGCAGACTGATTAGAACACAGGAAGCAACTAAATGTGCAATAGATGAGCTTGTAATGTATATGCTCTGTGTGTTCATATCCATTCTAATTTAAACTGTCTGCAGAGCTTGATAAGAACTGAAGTGTGAAAAGTTGTGGCTACATTTCCAGGGAAATAGCTCATTTCTGATTTCATAATTCATTACGCCTAGCTTGGTCTGTTGAGGCTACAACTTCAAGGTAATAACTCATTTCTGTTTCGTAAGTTGAAACCATGTTTGGTAGTACCGCATCGCGTCGGATTCGACCACCTAACTACACCACACCCCGCGGATCACAGACACCACGGAATGGTTACAGATTCGTGGCAGGGGGGAGGCCTAGGGCATCGCGTACCTCTCGGACGGCTGGAGGAAGGTGAGGTCGGGGGCGAGGCGGAAAGCGGGGCCCACGTCGGCGTCTCCGTCGCCCCCGGCTTCGGCAGGCGAGGGCCGGCGGCGCGTGGGGAAGGGGGAGCTGTGGAGCACGAAGTCGCCGGTGAAGCCGAGGAGCGCGAGCAGGAGCTCGTGCAGCATCCCGGCCTCCCCAGGGCTTCGCGAGATCGGGAGGAGAGGGTGGGGGACGGCCGTTCCCGGGCGCGTCCCACAAACTGTTTTTTTTAAAATAAAATTCGGACCATAATTTAAATTTTCATTCAAATTTGATGATATTTTACGTAGTTTGAATGAAATTTATCTAAACTAAAGTAATCTAACGGCGGCTCCGTGGCCGCTGAGGTAGTAGTACTCGAAGAACCGGCACCGATGGAGGAACTGGCGCCGCCACCGTCCTCTTCATCGTGCGTGCGTGATGTCGATCGATTTGCTCGCCTGCGTCGCGGATCAACACCTCGATCGATCCCTCACAGGCGTGGTGGTCGCTCACCGAGTCCCACCACTCCTTACGGATGGGGCAAGCCGAGGTTGGTGTGTGAAGAGGGAGCGATGGTAGGCTAGGGGGCTGTAGCGCGCATTAACGCTAGCGCTAGCCCGCCACGCCACCCTGCGTCGGGACTCCTCCATGCACCTGCCTAGGAAATCGATGTGGCCATTATTAGGGTTGACCAGAGGTTGGCGACGACGTAAATGATGAAGAGCATACATTGTGTCAATGATAGGGTTGGCCCGCCACTCACCACGTCGTCACGTCGGTTCACTGCGGGGTTGTGTCAATACGTTGTTGCATCGGGCACGCCCTCAAGGATCCTTGTGGGGCGGGATGGCCTTGGGGCGTTGGACATGCTATTGGGCCGCGCTGGACCGAAAATGCGTTTGGAGCTGTCCGGCACGCCCCAAAGCCTTTTGGGAGCAGTTTGCGGCATGCGAGATGTGCTCTAAGAGCGTCTGCAACGCAACGCTAAAATAGAGCCACGGGGATCAGAATTCTGGCCTGCCGGTTATTGTTTTCTTTGTTATTGGGCGCCCCACGCAAAATATGTAGCTCGACGCTACTGGTTTTCCTTTACTCGTGGAGTGGACATGGAGTTCAGTTTAACGCCTCAAATTAGCGATCATCGTTGTATCGGTGAGATCTTAATCATTACTTTTATTTCGTGACAACTACTTTTGTTGCTTAAGTGCCGCATCAAGCGTTCCTGCATTGTGGATGCTCTATAGAGAGAGAGGGCGACATGTAGTTAAGGGGGGAGGGGATGTCGGAATTCAGGTGTTTTTTAAATAGTATTTGCCTTTTTAAATACTCCCTCCCCTTCTCAAATACTCCGTACTACTTGTATAAAACGTTTTGGCAGTTCAATATTAAGCGTTAACTGACATCTCCTTGTGGCTGCGGATCGGTATTGGTCATCGAAAAGTTGAAGCTTATGTGCGAAAGCATCCTCTCCAAAGGGCTCGATGCCGCGTCTGTTGCAACTACATTGGCTTTCGCCCATCGACATAGTTGTTCCAGGCTAAATGATGCTTGCATCCGATCTGTTGCATCTTGTACTAATATAGATAGATGATGTGGTGGCAAGGAGAGGGCACGCTGGGCTCAGAAGAACTTGTCCGGATACTGTAATGGAAATGTGGGGAAAAAAGTAAGTCGGCTCCACAAAAACTAGAATTGTTACTTTGTGCGTAACAGTAGCTCATCTTAATTGTTCATCCTAGAAAAAGTGTATTGATGTCTTCCAATGCTTATTTATGTTTGATGGAATGTAACACGATCGATGAAGTTCTTCGAGGCGCATGGAGCTGGCGTCGTTTTTTTCACACCCAACTTGATAGGCATCTCCGTGATGCCTAGTTTGACACAAACGTAGGTGAAACACAACTCTGTCTGTGCTTTCCCAAGGCCACCGAAGATTTGAACCACGAGACTGCCTAAGCAGCTAGAGCGGTGTGCTTTGCCTTATATTTTATAGCAGGAATCGTCTAGCTTTTGGTGTGTGGAACGGATTTCTTTTTCCCGTGAAACAGCTGAGCTGCAGTAGAAATTTCGTTAACTCGGGCAATCAGCGCCCGTTCCATGATCATGCGCCGCACCCTTGCCTCTACGTCCATCATTTGCTACCATCACATCGGCTAGTAAGAGCGCTGATCAAATACAGCTGCTGCCGATGAACAATCATATCAGATAGCGAATTTCGCACAATTTAACATGCCTGAATATCCAACACAAGCAGAAACTAATTTCATTCCAGACATTACATGCTCAAGATTATCACCCCGTGAACAATGATTTAACCCACTTTGTTGTCTGTACGGGTTACAAAGATTTTGCCACCAGTATGCCCACACAATGATAAATTAAGATAGCCGAAATATTACAATTAATCTTATGATTTGAGCCTGTCAAAAGGACATGAAGGAATTGACACTATCAGGAGATTCCACCTTCCAGAATGAGACCCATGCTTCGTTCCGGTATTTCTTCCTTCTGTCCGAGCAATTCTTCACATCTTCAAGGAGGAAATGTGATACTCACAATTCGGCTTGCTTGTTAATAATAATAGTAGCATGAAAAGATGAGAATATACCTTTGAAAAATATGATATGTCAGCCGAGAAGAAAGCCGTTCTGTGGCTCTGCATAATCAGACAAGGCTGGGAGGTCCAATGCACTCCTTGCCTTTGCATATTCAGATAAAGCTGGGAGGTCTAGTGCACCCTTTGCAGTGGCTTGGTCCTCGTCAGTAATGCTCAATGCTTGAGATATATTTTCCTGCAACAAAGCTCACAATCATGCTTCGAGTTGCATACAAGATTTTGATCGACAGTTGCATGACAGGGTTGCAATTTAATATGCTTGGTGATGTCTAGCGGAATTCTGCATTACAGTACATGCCAGGAAGTGTCCATGGTGGAGTAGCAAAAGATAATACTGTAAATGGCAACATAGAATACATGGCATAATGAAAATTCAAACGGTCAAATTCACGAACTTATAATTATGTAAATCATGAGGTCAGTACCGTGCTTTTGAGCATTCGGATGTAACCAATTAATAGCAGCTCCACAGGATCCTCCGTTTTGGCCTTGTGGAGAGAATCAAGAAAACATATGCGCTGAAAAGGAAAAACCAGAGAACAAAGCCAGCAAATTATTTCGTTTTCTGATCCTTTGGCAAGAATGGCATAGCAATTAGCAAACTGTATAAAAAATTCGTATGTATTAATCTACAGACAACAGGACTACATTAGAAAAATGACCCTTTTAAGTTTGTGATTCTGTCGAAAAAGTGCAGAATAGGCAAGAGATAAGACAATATATAAACTTAAAATACTAACCATCACTCTTTCAACATTTTGCAGTGAAAGGTCCCACCCAATGCTGACCACTACTTTAGAGACTCCATATGCTTCTGACTTGGCCCAACCAAAGAAAATTCCTGATATTTGATCAGGAATAGAATCATAGGTATGCTCACCTGTTGGAATGTATTTATGAGTTCAAAATGGTCTGACATACAATATTCTGCAAAGCACTATGTGCTAAGCAGTGTAATATTGCCAGTTATTGACATATTAGAAGGCGATAGGAAGGTGTCTGACCTGCTATAATTGTATGAGTATTGCTTAAAACCACATCACCTATCTGGGCATTGGAGAGTAACGGTTCCACAGGCAAAGCGCCTAGAATGACTGCAACACAAATGGCAGCCAGCAAACTTAATAATTAAATAAATCAACTAAAATAAAAACAGTGGTTAATGGAGAAAGGATTACAATCTTCAAATGGGGGAAGACCCCACAGCTCAGGATGGAAGTCTAGTAGTGAATAGAGGATGAGATCAGCCATTGAGTAAAATTGCCTTTGACTTTGGAGTGATGGAACAGCAACTACCTTCGCTCCAGAAGCCTTGGCAGCCTGAACTCCAACACTGGAACATTTTGCCAACAAAACAGTAAGTTCAACTAAATACAGAGCAACAGTTATTCAAAAACATAAGCAACTTTAATATGTGTGATTTACGGCTGCACTTTTAAGTGCAGAGATTTGGATTGGTATCCACTTTAAAGTGTAATTCTAAAAGAAATCTTGCGAAGTAATGCTTCGGAGAGGGTTTTTTTGGAAACAAAATAGAAGGAGACAAACAATAGTTTCTAAATTTGGTTTCCTTAGTAAGACTATTAAACTGCTATGCCTTGGTTAGCTATTTAAAGCTGCTACGTCTTGTATGACACCTGAACTCTGCTACGTTTCCCTTTCAAGAGTAGTGTTTATTATACTTACAGAGAATCTTCGATGACCAAGCATGATGATGGATTTACACCAAGTCTCTTTGCAGCCTCAAGGAATCTAGAAAATCAGAGACGACACAGAATCAGGAACATAATTATATGCACAAAACTAACGAATTGTTTGTATCACGTCTTGACCAAATTAGTTATGTCCATGCGTTTAAATAAGATGTTACTATAATTGAATGTTATATCCTGGACTCGAAAGATAAATTCACTGCAAACTTATCTTGATGCATGGAAATAACACAGTGTTTACACACCAGACATTGCAAGGAACTAACATTTGGTAAAAGTTGTACAAGTACGCACATGTCAGGACAAGGTTTTCCATGAGGTATCTGATCACCACCAAGTACCACTGAAAAGCAGTCTTTCAATTCTGCAAAATAAGGGAATATTTTAGTACAAGAGAAACCAATTCATCATAACATAAAAAATTATAGCTCTTTGTAAAACCCGTCATTGCTACTGAAGTGTTTTTATTTACGTAAACTATGTTAAATCAGCAGTATTGGTTATGTTTAAGCATACCTAAACTGTCAGCATAGGACATTCAGAAGATAATTACGACAGATCAAGCTGCCCTAATTTCTTTGAACAAAACAAAGACATAGTAGTAGACTGAAGAAAAAAGTTCAGACCTCCTAGTTTCAGGATTTTGTGATCGATATTTCTCCTGATGGAATTCGAAGCAAGTGCCAGGGGTACTCCGTTGTTGTGAAGATGCTTGAGAAGCCTCTTAACTCCTGGAAGCGGGTTCGCACTCTGCCACCTGAAGAACAGTGAAATCCAAGCTCAGTCGTGATGGGCATATACAGACTTGCTCAGCGCACTAAAAAACGACACCTAAGTTCAGTCGTGATGAAGTACAGCTGCAGCCTTGATGGGCTCTCTCTGAAAAACGAATCAGACCTTTTCATGTACAGCGGGTATATGGCCTCGGAATACTGCTCGACGGTGAGCGGCAGCCCGTAATCCGCGATGATCCCGGTGGTGGACTCCCTGTGCATCTGCCCCAGCCTCTGCACCTCCTTGGCGGCATCCGGGACCTTCCCGTAGGTCCCCAGGAACTCCTTCAGGACGTCCCTTGTCGCCCTCTCTGCACCACCAAGAGATACCACAGTTCACAAACTCGGTGTTGTAACTTTACTATATGTTTTCTTGATTGAAATGTCAGCGCCTCGGTGTAACCAAGCTGCGATTTTTCTAATGCGGCAGGTAGGTTTCGAGAAGATGACCAAACTCGCTTGCTCGCCATGAACAGAAAAAAACAATTTCTTTTGTGTTGGGTCGAGCATAGGAAATACCGGTGGAACTAGCTGGCTAGTAGTAGAAACAAGACGGCGAGCATCGGACGACGGAGGGAGGGGTGACCGGGCGAGAGTGGGCAGGGATCGGCGCAGTACCTGTGTCCAGTAGGGTGCCGTCGAGATCAAAGATCACGGCTGAGACCCGGTGCGTGGCCGCCATGGACGAAGCGCGGAGGAGACGAGGTGGGAGTGGATTGGCGCGCGGGTTGGGGTGGAAGGGAAGCAGGCTGGGCGTGGGATTTAAGGGTGGGAGGAGAAGGGGATTGGTGGAATCTGAGTCTGTTTGCAACGATGCGCCGCGACCGGTCAGGTTTGGGAGAGGCAAACCAAAAACATGCTGCGGTGTGAGACGGTGAGGTGTTAACACGAGCTGAGCTGAGCTGAGCTGGATGCCTCCTTTGTTGCCGATTGGCGTATGCCATTGCAGTACCGTGCGTGTTCGGGTCACCGGCCGCCGGTGCGCCCGTGTCTCCTGTCGATTCGTCGGCACTGCAACTTTCAAAGAGGAGGGTACCAACTTTACACTAGGATACAAAATCTTAGTGGCTTGTGCAGAAAAGACAAAATATACTCCGTAGAACAAATAGTAGCACTACAATGGCGTAGAATTTTCTTTTGCGAAAAGTTCACCAACCTATTCATAATCCTCAACAGCAGTACAATGACCTAGATTTTTACCACAAACAATAATATATAGATCCATTTTCTCTTTTTTTTTGTGCAGGCCATATACAATTGTATTTTTTTTTAACTAAAATGGTGTATGAGTATAAGTATCAAGAAAATATGTAAAATATTTCAAATTTTTCTAAGATATTGTCATAGGAATTTTAAGATTTCTCAAAATTGATGTTCACTTGGACCCATGTTCTTTTGGGTATTTTGGGTCCCAATAGTTCATGTCTTCACTTATTACTAAGACCACACATTATGTTATGCATGATTCTCTGGCCCTCAACTTTTGTGGAAGAAACAACCAAGCCCCGTTGCTTGTGTCTAACTCCTACTACCCCACTCTAGATCAATTTAACAGGCACATACGTAGATTAAGAAAATACTTTGATCATTAATTTGGTTAATAAAATATAAATTATATATCAAAAAATTTATATAATTATACTTTTAAAATATGATTCTAATATGATAGTTTCTATATACATACAATTCATATTTTGTTAACTACATTAGTGGTCAAAGTTTATCTTAAACTGCGTACGCGCATGTTCAACTGAAATGGAGGGAGTATGTATTAATAGCAAGAATGCATTTCTTGTAAAAAAAACAATGTCATCACTTTTCCCATAATCTCTTACATGTCATTAAAAAGTTGATGTCCTCATCTTCTAAGAAAGCCTTTAGACGCGCCCCTAAATGAGGGCCGGCCTACTCTATTTTAGAGGGTGTGGGGCCGAAAATTCAAGGGTGCTAAATTAGGGATGCCCCCAAAAAATCCCTCAAAGTCCCAAGTATGACTAGTTTCGCCTGGCATGTTGATGTCACCATTGCTCCTCCACCACCATGCGCCGCGCCGCTGCTCCCTTATTCCGTGATATCGTGGTTGGTCGCCCCCTCCTCTTACTCTTTCTTGCCACAACATTTTCCTCCTTGCCTTGGCCATGTTGACACATGCCCCTCCCGATCAAGGCTATGTCTGAATTCCGGGAGGTGGGATCCCATTACCTGTCAAGCGGTGGCGACTTTTTCCTCCAATTCTCTTGTCCTCCCACAAACCCACTTCTTTTCCCACAATCTACGTCCGGTGTACCTTGTCTTGGTAACAAGTGCAATTACAAGAAACTTAATAACACATTAGAACATTTTAAAAAAAAGATTTTAGTACTACAAATAAAAATCGTGTGTATTTTTTCGATGCAGAGGCCATTTTTTTAAAAAATATCTTAGTACTGCTTAAATGCCACAGTATTATTTTCAACACTACTGTGATCAACTCTAGGCAAGGGAATGTGTGGAAGGTGAGTTATGATATGCTCACCGTGCGGTTATCAGACAGGGAATAAACTATCGAGCAAGGAATATTACAGTCGTGTACGGTGTACCACCGTTTGTGCATAAGTGCTCGTATAGTGGCATGCTACAGGAATAACAAAAAGTTGCATGCTTAAGTTGCTCGTATACTGGCATGCTACACGAATAACAAGATATTGTTCCATTTGGCTCATCTATTGGCCATATGCCCGCACCTTCCAAGTCTATACTGTTCAGACTTCATACATACTGCTTCTCAATATACTGTTCGAACTTTTTCCAAAAGATTGTGCTTAATTTACAGAGAGAGGATAAACTGAATCATCGTAGAGTAAACCCTATCCATGTGACGGTCGTGCTGATCACATGACGGAGCAGCCTCCCGTGTTCTCGTCACTGAAGTAATCCGTGGCCCTGGTGCCGACGACTGACGAGTTGGCGCCGTAGAGGCGCGAGTCGTCGTAGCCGTGCTTGTAGTAGTTGTACGAGGATGTGGGCCCCGCCGCGTACGTCTGGGCCCCGCCCGGGTGGTGCTGGAGCTGGTGCTGCGCGAGGAGCTGGACGGCGCTGCCCGCGACGCCGGCGGCGATGTACGGCGCCGTCGGCCAGAGCACGGCGCGCTTGCCCGTCCTCCGTACCGCCTTGAGCACCTTCTTCTGCTCCACGTCCCCGTTCACCGTCACCTTCTGCATCTCCATGTCGATCTCCACCTCGTCCACTCCTGCGACCAGAACAATCGATCAGTTACATGCATCTTCACACATATAGATATACCTGAATGCATCAAAGTTCAAACAGATATACAGTGCGTACCTTCTAACTTTTCCACCGCCTTCCTGATCTTCTTTTCGCACCCGGCGCAGCACATATGCACGCACATCTCCACGATCTTCAAGGAGATGGAGTCACCAACACAACGTCAGAAAAACATGCCATGATGAACACATAACGGCGCAAATCACAAAGCATTCAGGGAGATTCGAAGATTAGCTTACCGTCATCTTCTCTCTCGCGAGCTATGCGCTTCCCTCGATCGCTTGGGGAATTCTTGGATCTTCGTGTTAGGCGTTGACAATTGGGTAGGAGTATCTAACAGCAGGAGCTGTGTGTCAACTGTCAAGTTGCGTATCTCCTGTTCCCCTGTAAGTATATATATATATATACACACACCCACGGCACTCCGCTCCCATGTGGCGTACCCGTGAAGCATGGGCGCGGCGGTTGATCGAGCTGCGATCGAGGTCGGCGGAGGCGGGCGTCGACGCGTCGTGGACCGATGAGCTATTTCACGTGCAAGCTGCACCGACTGCTTCGTCCTCCCTCCACATTCCGCGCTAACGACAATGCTGAAGACTCAACGCTGGCGGAGCTGGGAGCAAGCAACGAGCGCCGGCCTGTCGCTGCTGGCATGTGAGCTCGTCTCTCGATCGATGCCGCGTTTCGTCCGAGTGAAGCACGGAGGCTGCAGGGAGCCGCGTGGTCAGGTCGGTCGATTTGCAATTCCCCCAGTCAGTGGATCGATGGATGGAGGTAGGAGCAAGCGAGCACGATCGACGGATCCACGGCACTGCATGTGTCACTACGGGAACCAGTTAAGGTGCCGACGGCCGGCGGCCGTCGGCACAGCTTGCCTTGCCTTCGGCACAGGCTTGTGCCGACGGCAGCCGTCGGCACCTTGCCGTCGGCACAATAACGCCTCGGCACAGGCAAAGTTGCCGTCGGCACAGTCTGGCCGTCGGCACAGCATCCTGTGCCGACGGCAAAGCCGTCGGCATAGAAATAACGCCGTTTAGTAATTTTGGCTCGAATTTTTTCAAAAAAAAATCAAATTTTTTCAAATTTTTTTTTTCAAATTTTTTTATCCCAATTTTTTTAATCTCCAACATGCACCATTTTAACTCTAACTACACTTAGTATTTGGTCAAATTTCACTCATGGTCAAACTTCCCGGTAAGTCACCCATCCTCACACTACTCCACCCTTAGCACGCTTAACTTCTCGGTTCCATTTAGACTAGATTCCATGAAAGAAATGACACCTTGTTGACAATAATACCATATCATTACTATTAACCCTTATTACTTGATGTTGCACATCATTATTTTTTGAATTTCAAACAATTACCTACATAAACTACAAGAATAAGTATTTTAATCTTGAATTCAAATGGACAATAAAATGATTTATTTTTTATTTTTTTATTTAATAAGGACTAATTAATATCTTTAAATCTGTAAATCAAAATTTGACAAATAATATGTCTAAATCGATTAGAAAAATGAGAGGAGTCCAAATATGATATCTATATCATATTTTGAATCAAAAATTAATTTTCCAAAAATTCATGAGCATTAGATTATGTACCAGTAGTTCAAATCTGGCCGGCCTCCTACCGATTTGGCTGGAATTTGTGTTTTTCATGAGGGGTGGACGGAAAAGTTCCAGATACATCGGTTGGAAAATTTTCCATCTTAGGTGGTCTAGTATTTTTAAAAAATGTGTTGGTACCAATGTGAAACTTTAATTTGGTGGTTGCTTCACAAAACATCGCGTTTTCGGCACCTCAAAAATGAAAAATGGCTTTTTCGCGTGACGAAAAGGAAAATTTCCTCCTACAACATCGTAAGACATCTCAAGATACACATGTGTGCATAATATAGGCACATTATCACAAACTATGCCGCGATTCTATCCATAACATTGGTCCTTTGACCTAAATGTCATGAAACCTCGAACATGATAGCTCATTTTGTGAAGGATTTTTTGTGATGTTTGCAATTTTCCAACTTTAATATTTTTCCTTGCAACTATGACATATAATATGACAGCACGCGAAGGTTTCACATTGTTTTGATCATTTTTGAATTTTTTATGCCCGTTTCAAACTATATTCAAAATGGCGGGCATGAAGATCCTTTGCCCGAGGCTGAGACTCGTTAAACTTGCACTGGATCTCTGATGAAATAGCATGTTGTGAATCTAAAAATAATTTGTACAAAAAATCTTGAACAATATATCATGTACCTGTAGTTCAAATCTGGTCGGCCTCCTGCCGATTTGGCAGGGATTTGTCTTTTTCATGAGGGGTGGATGGAAAGGTTCCAGATACACCGATTGAGAAATTGTCCATCTTAGTTGGTCTAATATTTTTGAAAAATGTGTTGGTACCAATGTGAATCTTTAATTTGGTGGTTGCTTCACAAAACACGCCGTTTTCGGCACCTCAAAAATGGAAAATGTTTTTTCGTGCGATGAAATGGAAAACTTCCTCCTGCAATATCGTAAGACATCCCAATATACACATGTGTGCACAATATGGTCACATTATCACAAACTATGCCGCGATTATATCCATAACATTGGTCATTTGACCTAAATGTCATGAAACCTCGAACATGATAGCTCATTTTGTGAAGGATTTTTTGTGATGTTCGCAATTTTCCAACTTTATTATTTTTCCTTGCAACTATGACACATAATATGATACCACGCGAAGGTTTCACATTGTTTGGATCGTTTTCGAATTTTTATGCCGGTTTCAAACTATATTCAAAACGGCGGGCATGAACATCCTTTGCCCGGGGCTGAGGCTCGCCAAACTTGCACTGGATCTCTGATGAAATAGCATGTTGTGAATCTAAAAATGATTTTTACAAAAAATCTTGAGCATTATATCATGTACCTGTAGTTCAAATCTGGTCGGCCCCCTATCGATACGGCAGGAATTTGTCTTTTTCATGAGGGGTGGACGGAAAGGTTCCAGATACACCGGTTAATAAATTGTTCATCTTATGTGGTCTAGTATTTTTGAAAAATGTGTTGGTACCAATGTGAAACTTTAATTTGGTGGTTGCTTCACAAAACACCCCGTTTTCGACACCTCAAAATTGGAAAATGGTTTTTTCGTGCGATGAAATGGAAAACTTCCTCCTGCAACATCGTAATACATCCCAAGATGCACATGTGTGCACAATATGGGCACATTATCACAAACTATGCCACGATTCTATCCATAACATTGGTTGTTCTGTGTGAAAGCCATAAAACATCGGATATGATAACTCATTTTTGAGAAGGTTTTTTGAGATATTTTAAATATTCTAAGTTTGATATTTTTCCAAGATAGAACTTATTTTTCTGAAAATTTTGATATATTATTTGTATTTTTCTGAATTATAATGATTTAGTTATGATTTTTTGAAGATTAATGTGGTAAAATGGAAAATAGCTATGCCGACGGCTTTGCCGTCGGCACAGGGCTAAAATATGTGCCGACGGCTTTGCCGTCGGCACAGACCTGACGCTGTTAGCTCGCCGTCACGGCAGAGAGGCTGTACCGACGGCCAAAACTGTGCCGACGGTTGCCGTCGGCACAGACCGTCATGTGCCGACGGTTTACCTGTGCCGACGGCTGACTTGCTGGCCTGGCCGGAACGAGTCCTGTGCCGACGGCCCCGATATTTTGCCGTCGGCACAGGATCTGGCCGTCGGCACCTTGACTGGTTCCCGTAGTGTGTGCGGATGCAGCATGTCTCAGGTCTGCCGTTCAGCTTGCCATATGACCTACAGTAGGTTCTATCTATCTAACGAACCAAACACTTTTTGTCTTTTTCTTTTTTGTATCTCACAAATTATAAAATATTTTGATTAGATTTTTTTCGCAAGTCACTCCAAAATAACAAATAGAATGGAGGAAAAAATAGTTTGGATTTTTTGTGCAAATTTAAATTTTAAATTATTTAAAATTCAAAATAAATTCTTGAAATATATACATAGATAATGACCAAAAAAATCCAAAATAATTTTCCCACATTCTATTGTTTTGCTTAAGTGATCTGAATTTTTTTGAGTTTAAATAATGTGTAGTGTGGGAGATACAAAAATGAGAAGTTGTTTGAGAGGGGAATAAAAAGAACTTGCACGGATCTTGATGCAGTATAGACGGTGTGGATACGGATGCGCACCAAGCACATGCTCTGAAAGTCCTCTCTTATTTAAACTCTTACAAATAGTAAATCCCAATAAATCAAAGAGCTATTGTGTAAATTAAGCTCATGAAATCTAACGTGGAGAAAATTAAACAAAATACAAAAGTAAAGAAGAAATAAATCACAAGTGTGTACTACAAGCTATTAGGAAGAGCGTACATTAATCCAGTATCATATTTCTCCCAACCCCCTCTTCTGAACCTAGCCGCCGCCTCTATCTCTTCCTCTTCTATAAGCCGGTTACCCCTCCTCTGCCCGGTATCATCGGTGTCGAAAGGGGTGGCCCCTCCATTTGCGCCCGCCAATGTCTGTCCCAACGACAACGGACGAATCGTGTGGGCCAAGCCCGACCCTGCCTTAAAGTTCGCGGGAGCCAACAACTCGGAACATGGTTGCCTCACGATTTTTGTATTCCCGGAGCCGGGAAACGACTTTCCCAGCAAACCAAACTCGCCCAAGCAACAAACAAAACTACGCAGCCGCTATCTTGTCCTTGGAAATCAATCCCAACAGTTCTGCAATCCTCAGCTTCTTCCTGGCATATTGCTCATACGTTCCTGACGACCGACGCTGGAAATGGAAAGAGTGAGCTACTACATACAAAACTGCAAGTCGATACAATGTTGTTTGACAATATCTATCCAACATACCGTCCAACGAATTGCATGTGCAATCAGCTCACGAGCTTTATACTTTGGAACCTAGAGACACAAAAGAAAAAAGATCACACACGAGAATATAACAGGAACCAATGGATGCTAGACAAACACCATACTATACTTACACTGTGACTAATGCCTTCCGTGCACTTACGAAACTACAAAGAAAGAAGACCAAATCAATTTGCATTGTAAGAGATATGCTGATTGTAATAAAATGAATGCACATATAGAACATCTGTGGAACGAAAAACCTACTTTTCGCTCCATTTGGGAATCGCCATAAGTTAGCTCATACTTCATACTGCGGTCATGTGCTGAAAACAAATTCTCACGATAAACTTGATCCAGAGCATCTCTGAAACGCAGCTGAACAATGTCCAAAGAAAAATAGACAACACTAAGGTAAGTAGCGAAAGTAATCACAAAACACAATCATCAGTAAAAATAACAATGTTGAGTTCTGAAAGGACTATTGTACAACGCTGACCTGATGATCCTCATGGGTCCGCTTCCAAATCTCAAAAAAGATACCATCAAGATCTTTCACAAACATGAGATTTATGCGCGTCTTCCATATATACTCCTGAATTAAATCAAAAGAATGCAATTGTCAAATACAACCATAACTAGGGCTGAACATCTAAATGAGCAAGGGACAAAGGAATCATACATGGAAACCAATAGCTGCTAGTTCCATAGTCATATTGGGAAACCCAACAGCGATCCTAAGTGCTTGGAGCATAGCCTTTGAACGTATTTCCGCCCACTAAATAATAGAACAGGAAAGTTATTGTGTTGCTGCAACGTTTATACATATATATATATTTTTTGCTATTTCATGGTTTTGGGAGGTCACATATGCATATACCTCATAAGAAGACTCCTTTATCAGCACATGATGTTCAAACCACTGTCAAGTACAAACGTTGTTAGTCCAAGAAAACAAAAATACTGAGCAAAGTTGTAAACTTGAACTAGCTGATAATTGGCATACTTTAAGTTCCTTCACAATTGTTTCCCAGTACTGGAGATAGTCTCTATCAGCTTCAGGGGTGCTATAATATTCTACGTATCTCCTCCAGCTTGTATACTCATCGCCACCCTGCACCCAAAAACAACAACAGGAAAACAACATACCCTGAGAATAACAAGCACTGGACATAAGCGAACAGGATGCTCTTAAGAGTACTTACGCAGTGCAGGAAGATGTAAATAACACATACTCGAACATGGCAAAAATAGCAAAAAAGGTCTGGTTTTTCTATTTATTGTAGATTGCATGTATTATGATCAGCTATTTTACCCCAATTTAATTATGCAAGCACCCATATTCTAATATGGAATTAATCTCCAAATGCTGCAATTTTCCTAGTTTTACTGTTGAGTTTCTACAAGAAACTTATGCCACTACTTGATCTGAGAGGTTGCTTACATAAATTCCTTGTACAGGAAGTTACATTGATATTTCCTTAACTGTCTGATCTTTCAAAGAGAGATTAAGCAATTTTTTGATATTGTCCATTCAAAGGGAAAACCAATAAGAAACTGGTTACCAACTGCATGCGTGGTTACAGATAAAATGTAGACGCATCACAGAAATATAAATCTAGCGAATACACAATATACTTACATCATTGAAAAGGACTAGCCGCTGGTAGTCGGTCAAGTACTTTTTGTAACAGAGGTCAGTATCAAAATACCAACCAAATAAGCCATCTCGGACGTAGTGAAAAAAGTAATTGTTCTCCACGATGAACTCTGGAGGGTACTTGTGTTCCAATTCAACATCATCCAGCTCGTCAAGTGGCTTTCCTTTCAACAGCTACACAAGAGATGGAGTAGGTACATAAGAGGGCATGATTTTCCATACGTGTAGTATGATGATAGATTAATAATAACAAACAGATAGGAGGAGGATTTGCACGGGACTAATTAACTAACCAGGCAAGCTTTGATGCGATAAAGTGCATGCTTGAGATGGAGCTTGTTGGTCTCGTCTTGTTCCAGTTCATGGTAAGTGTCAATTTCAGGGATGCGAGCCGCTAGTGTTTCACAGTCTGCCATGTATTCCTCATCCGTGATACCAATGTCCGGTATAGTACTACACATGTCAACAAGGGGCGGGGAATCAGATGATTCTCCATCTGGTCCGCGGGGCTCGCTCAAGAAAATCTGGCACTGGTATTCTAGCCAAGCAGCTCGCGATTCATCAGTGTGGAAAGATGTACGAGTAAGGGCTAGGAGAATTTCACTGGAAGGGAAACCGGGCAAGTCGGAGCCGTCGGTGCCGTCTGGTAACCGCAATCGAGCGAGGCGCATGGCGATGATTTCATGGTAGGAGTACCTTGGCTCTGGTGAGGACATAACAGGCTCGTCGGGGAGACCGGGCGGCGGAGAGCCTCCATCCACACGGCTGCTGCTATCAAACGCGCCGTCTTCAGTAAGGCGCCTCTTCTGCGGCATCCGCATCTGATCGACGATCACAGGGGTGAAATACTCCAGTTGTGACGGAGACGGGACTACGGGAGGGGGTCGCGATTCGGCTGCTAGGGTTTCGTGTGGATGGGGAGACACGTGGAGCAATTTAGGAGAGGAACCGAATACTCGCCCTTCCTCGCGTTTGTGGCTGCTGGCGACGCACGCCGCGACCGCCCCGACCTCCCCTCTCGGCGGCGCCGACCCACGCTGCCGACAACGCCGGCCGTTCCGCCTTTTGCAGCCACTATAGAGCTCTGTCGTCTTATTCTTCCGATCCCGTAGCCGCCGCTCGCTCCGTTCCGACGCCAAGATCCCTTGGCTGCCCGTCTTATTTTATTTTTCGGGGAATTCGGAGAGTTTTATTCAGCTATAACGGAGCCTGAGTGATCAGCGTGAAGACTGACCACCAGAAACTCAGGGATACAATCAAGCCAGCTGCTCGTCCCCATCAAGGTGCAATCTAGCTTAGCACAAAGATGAGCCGGATTGTTTGCCGACCGAAGAACATGCTAAATACTCCCTTCGTCCCGCGGAAAGTGTCGGACGGGACGTTTTGCGAAAACCCCCTCGGCGAAATCCCGACAAGCCCAGCAGTCCACAGATCTTCTTCCTCTCACTCGGTCCGCTCACCCATCTCGCGCACCGCGCAGAGCCCCGGCGCTGCTCCCCCTCCGCCGTCTAGCGCTGCCGTATGGCTCGACCTTGCTGCTCCCCTCCGCCTTCTAGCTCACCCTAGCCGCTCCCCTCCGCCGTCTGGATACCCCGCACTGCGAAGGTTACATTTTTCTGCCCAAGATTGGATTTTGCTGTACAATACACCGCCGCTCTCTTGCTTCCCCACGCCTCCTTGCTAGATCTGAAAGCAACGGTGGTCGATATGATCCCCAACGGCGAGGAGGAACTCCAGGTCGCCATCCTCGTTCTTTACCATCGGTCCATCGCCACCGATAAGGGAGAGAAGATGGCCACCGTCGTGGAGAGGATCTGGGAGTCGGTCTTCCCCATCCGCGGCATCACGCATCCAACTTCTGGGTGCACACTTGGGCCACTCGGCGCAATATCTAGACCCGCCCCTGACCCCAGCTAGTTGCAGCTTTGAAGAAAATGGAGAACCAGCGCGAGAACCTGACAGAGACTAAGGCCAAAGCAAACAGGAAGATGAGGTAATCCTAGTACAGCAATGTATTATCCTGTGACCAATGTCTTCTGCAATGGTCATACCTGCTTGCTTCTACCTCTATTCTGATGTTTGTCTATGCTGTCAAGTGTCTAAGTGAAGAAATTATGTATTCTTTTATCTTCACATGATTGTAGAAATTAGGGGAGAGATTTGAACAACAGGATAGTTGCAGAGATTAGCAGAATAACATATTTGCAGATTAGCAGAGTAACATACTTGCAGATTCATGCAAATTGTAGAACGTCTAATATTGTTCGATGGAGGAGACAAGATTTAATTTCAGAAGTTAGGACTCTGTTGGAGAAGAATTAAATTCATACGGGGGGTTTGTAAAACTTCATTTCTATTAGCCGTCCGACACTCTCCGTGGGACGGAAGGAGTAATTTTGTTTCATGTTCAATTGGTTGTGTACATAGGCTGTAGGGAAGCAGATATATATAGATGGATACTTCAGTTACATGAAAAATTATTGCTGAATTGTTTCATGTTGAATTGGTACCATTGAATGAATGAATACTACATGCTGAATTGTTTCATGTTGTGTTGGAAATGCACCTTAACTGCAAATCGTTGATGGTAACTGCAATGTTTTCATTTGTTTGGTAGGTGTGGGAGCAACCGAGCGGATAGTCACCGGTATTCTCCAAACAAGGGGACGAGGGAGATAAGTCTGGACCGAGGCTGCTTCGCTAGCTGTGTGTGCTTCGACCCTATCCATGTTGTCTCTGGTGGAGTTTTCTGCCATCCAGATTACCCCATGTCTGTGTCCTCTTCCCTGGAGCTGAAGATCTTGGTCCTGGATATCGTCGTACCTATACTGCCCGGCCTTCAGGTTGGGTTAATGTATAAGCTTGAGTACATTCTGTTTGTGAGAGAACCTGTAGGATAGTATCAACACCTAACATTTTGACACACTGATGTGTCTGATAGCTGAATTCGTATCATGTGTAGGTTCTTGTTGCAGTTCAATTCCTTGAAGGAAAGCCTTATACCATGTGGTGATGGTGGTATCATGTCCCATGCTGTTGCTCATGTTGCTTCTACAATCAAGGTGTGTTAATGCAAGTAACTTTTTACAGCTCAAAAAGAAATTACTCATGTCACAATTGTTTATGGGTTCCTTACCCTCCCCTAAGATTAGAGCTGCTGTACCTGATGCTAGGGCCAACTGTACGCAATATTCTTACTTATAATCAAATACCTTCTGCAATGGCCCTTCCTCTGGGGAAAATCTTTCATTATATTCTCCTATTGTTATTAATAAGATTATCATTTGCTCAAACAGAGCAAAGTTGCAACTTAGACTTTATTCTGAAAAAGTGTATGTTAATGACTTAGCAAGATGACTAGCTAATCGTGTATTGAATATGTCACTCTTATAAGGAGGAATACGTATCTTCTGCCTGGTTCCATATGTACTGCTACCTTGTGTTATGTTTGGCTCAGATTATGATGCTGTAGTACTGAAACCAGAGTGCAGAGTAACTTGCTTAGCATTATATTGATAAATTGTTAGAAAGTTGGCCATTGCTTCCAGCTAGTGCAGTGCAAGTTTGAATAGGTTGCCTAGAACAGTTTAGCTCTGGCAAGGAATAGCTGAAACTGAACCTGAACCTGCTTGCGCTGCCATGATTTCTAAAGCGAGTTCACACTTTCCTGAAACTGAATACACAATGTGGATAGAAAATCATGCCATACTTGAGATAGAGATAGCCGGAGAGGTAGTGCCAGTGTTGTTCCTTGCCTTCTTTGTGTTTGCTCTAGTGTGTGAGATCGACTGTTGGCATGGAGTCGTGATTAAATGGTTTACAGGTCGCATGTCTCGTGTCCGATAGAGGACTTGCTAGTCTCATGTCTAATGCTTTATGTCTCATGTCTCATGTTGCGATTAAAATTATTGGTCCTGAGCACTGATCTACTGATCTACTGCTAGTCCCATGTCTCATTTTAATACTTCAGGTCTTGCTACGTATTGAGTACTGACATTATTACAGAGTTGTATGATCGATAGGCCAATAACCTTGCATTACGCTTTGCACACTTTATAACAAGAACATGCACATGAATATCATAGCCTGTTTATTTGAAACTGCAACATGCACATTAATTCGCTCATTGTCTTCTTTGTTTTCTAACTTTGAGTTATTGCACTTCTGCAAATTTACCAGGTACTTGCAAGTGAATCCAATGCATGAAAAAACTGGTTCTGGAACTCCATATGTTGCTCTTTTTCTTAAGCTATCTAGAGAAAAGCTGAAGCAAGGTAATATTTGCAATGATGTTCCTACCCATGAGCTAATGTTTGTAATGATCTTCAACTGAACATAGCAATGCCAGTGTAGAACTGTACAAGAAGACCTCAATCCATGTCGAGCTGGAGCTGCCGACGAGACGGGGAGCAGGTCTTTCCCTCCCTGCTGCAGCACGGACTTGGCTGCAAGCTGCTGTGTCCGCGGTGCCGGTGGCAACGAGCACATCGAGCAGGTGATGCTGCTGCGGCTGCAGAAGGCAAGCGGCAGAGCGGGGAGCTGCAGCTGCTGCTTCTGCGATATGATGCCCGACAATTGAGGTCCTCTTCTACAAGTTGTGAACTACCTAATCGGGCGAGAGCTGTGGAGGCTGGTGGTCACCTCCGCGCGAGTCTGCTCCAGCGAGGCGAGCGACTGCAGCCGAACGTGGGCGTGGAGGAGGCGGCTGGGGTCAGGCCAAGTCGGGCGGGAGTTCCTCTGCATAGGGGCTCCTCCCTCCGAGAGGGAGCGGACGGCCGTGAGCCGGACGTGGGCATGGCGGAGTCGGTAGGGGGTTGCAGGCCGAGTCGGGCGGGAGCTCCTCTGCGCCCCACCGGCCCGGACAGAACAAGCGGCACAGGTCGCCCGCCTTCCGCGAGGGAGTGGATGGCGGCGGAGCTGCGTACGGCGGCGAGGGACGGCCGGGGAGGACGGATGCGGAGAAGATCGGGATTTGGATTTCAGATTGGAAGGACCAAAACGGAGAAGAATTAAATTCCTAGGGCGTTTTCTGTAAAAGTTAAAATGAATAGACGCTCCGACGTTTTCCATGGGACGGAGGGAGTAGTAAACGAACTAAAACTACGAACTAACTCTCCAACTTCTTATAAAACTGGTGCCACGACCGAGCGACAGGCATGACGAGAATTCCAGAGATTGACAATCTCCAAGTAATCTATTTCCATCACCACATCAGAAAATCCTCTGAGATTTGCAAAGATAACACCATCTCTCAATGCTAGAGCTTCAATAATAGAGGATCAGATATACCCTGATAGGGTTTACTCCAGGCTCCAAGGTAGGATGAAGATGACCGAGCCACCCCTCCCCTTCGAGCTTCACAAGACAAACCACCATCGATATTGATCTTGATTGCATTGCCATCAGGTGGCCGCCATCCATAACCAGGAAGAGATAGTGCAAATTTCTTCGGAATCTGAAGAACTGCAAGCGCTTCCTTGGCCATCTTGACAGACTGAGCAGGGTTAAAATTCCCCTTGTCATGAGTCCAGTTATTTTGAGAATTCCAAATCGCCCACATAACAGTGATTATCTTGGCGCGATCCGAGTCAGGGAACCTTGTGTCGCACGTGATATCACGAGACCAAGTAAGAGGATGGAGATTTGGTAAGTTAATATCCATCAAGGACTCTGCCTCCACCCAAAACCTCCGTGCATGTTCACATATGATAAGTGCATGTCGCAGATCTTCATTTGCCGCAAGACAGATCTTGCATCTGGCAATTGGAACAATATGTTTATGCTGCCCGTCTTAGAGCATGTGTAACAGATCCTGTATTTGCTCGCTCCGTATCGAGCGAATACAGGGCCCTGTATCAAAAAAAATTGGTACGCATGAACCATTCCGTCTA
Organism: Lolium rigidum; assembly: GCF_022539505.1. Classification (NCBI taxonomy): domain Eukaryota; kingdom Viridiplantae; phylum Streptophyta; class Magnoliopsida; order Poales; family Poaceae; genus Lolium; species Lolium rigidum. Next base: position 112,351,103 of record NC_061513.1, on the reverse strand, counting down.
ATAGATCCCTTATTTCACCCCGTATTTTTTAGAATGTAAAACCCGGGAGAATTCATAGATAGTTCTTCACATTGATCATAGATAGGGGATATACAAAATTGCGCGATCCTACTGGATCGCGACTTCTACAATGCTAGCCTAGTCGTCGAGGATGATGAGCGAAGTGGTGGCGGCGGCCTCCCGAGCCATCAGCTCCTTGACGGCAGTGATGGCTTGCGCCGCCTCCTCCGCGTCCGCCCGAGCCTTGTCGGCGGCCTCCTTCTTGGATGCGGCCACCGCCTCCAAGAAGAGGGGGTCCTCCCCCTCCTCCGCCTCCTCTTCCTCGTCGCTGGCTCGCGGCGCTCCGTCGCTGGAGCTCCCCTCCCATGTGGCCTTCCACGCGCGCCCCTTCTCCCACGGGCGCCGCCACTTCTCGAAATCGCCACCGCTCATCGGCTTCAACGGCGGGTCGACCTTGTGGTAGCGGCCGCCCTCCGCGAAGTCCTGGAGAGTCGGCGGCATCCACTCGGAGCCGACGTACTTGCACACCGCACGCCGACTCCCGGCGGCGGAGAATTTGCAGTGGCGGCGCCACGCTGATACGTCCCAAACGTATCTATAATTTTTGATGCTCCATGCTTGTTTTGTTACAATTCTTATATGTTTTATGTGCACTTTTCCACACTTCTTAGCATTTTCTGGGACTAACTTATTAACGCAGTGCCATAGTGCCAGTTCCTGTTTTCTGTTGTTTTTGTGTTTCAGAAAAGTTGTACATGAAAGTTTCTCGGAATTGGACGAAACAAAAGCCTAGAGTCTTATTTTCCGGGACGAAGACGGAGCCAGAAGGACACGCGCAAGAGAGCTGCCACGTGGCAGTACATAGGGCAGGCGCGGCCCGACCCTTGGCAGCACCTGGCCCGTGTACTAGCACCTCATCGCCTCGTTTGCTCCGCCCTTCCGCCTATTTATTCCTCGTATCGGGAAAACCCCAGAGACCCTAGCCTCCATCCACGAAAAGTTCCAACGCTGCCGTGAACCGAAACCCCAGTTCGGGAGGGTTCTGCAGTCCATCCCAGCACCCTGCCGGAGAGGGAAATCACCACCGGAGGCCTCTACATCGCCATGTCTTCATCCGAGGTGATGCGTGAGTAGTTCTCCACGGGACCATGGGTCCATAGCTGACGAGGGATCACCTCGCCTATGCATACGTATTGTAGACTTGGGTTTCGGGAGAGAGCAACGATGGAGATTCCGGGAGCGAGATTAGGCACACGACGTACCCAGCTTCGGGTCCCCTAGGTGATGGATCCCTACGTGCTGCTAGCAATCTAGTATATGATCATAAGTATGTTTACAGGGTGCCGCTATAGGCGGAGCTATGCTGTCTATCTGTTGTTCTCTCTCTATTGGGTGCCCTGGCTGGCTTTATATATGCAACCAGCCTAGGGTTTTACAAGAGTTCTAATCGACTACTTCTTCGGGTTGCCTTCTTGGGACTTCTCCATATTGCACCTTCTCCACATTGGACCGAGTCAGGTATACTAATAATGGGTACCCGAAGGGTATGCCCATGTCAATAGCAGTAGCTAGATGGTTGTCCTCTCCTTGTTGTGCTTCATGTATAGATCTTGTGAGCTGCCTAACATGATCAAGATCATCTATTTGTAATTGCTACAAGTTGGTTTGATGTGGATCCGATTTATAGAGAGATTGCTTTGGTTGAGATTATGTATTATATTATTATGATCTTGCATGCTCTCTGTTTCTAGTAGATGCTCTGGCCAAGTAGATGCTAGCGACTCCCAGAGGGAGTATTTATGCTCGATAGTGGGTTCATGCCTCTATTTAACCATGGGAAGTGACCTGTTCTCTACGGTTGTAGATGTGATGTTGCTACTAGGGAGAAAACATCGGTGTTCTATTCAAGGGTAGTTTCATCGTTTACTTTACACGCATTGCTTAAAGCGATAGTCCGTGTCTTGCAACTTAATACTGGAGGGTGTCGCGGATGCAATCCTGAAGGTGAATTATTAGTCATAGATGTAGTTGGATTATGGTCTATGTATATTATTGTAATGCACGTATACTTTCATATCATGTATTATGCACCAACCATTAGCGTAGAATCTCTGTTTGTCAATTGCCCATCTGTAATTTGTTTACCCAGCTTATTTATTTATTGGGGAGGCGCCTCTAGTGAACTGTGGACCCCGGTCCTTCTTATTTTAATTCCAATCTTCTACAACATTTTTTATTCTGTTCTCTGCAAACAATTATTCTTCCACACGGTTTGTTTAATCCTTTATTTTCAGCAAAACCATTGAGCTTGACAACCTCGCTGAAAGTTGAGGACAAAGTACTTGGTTGTTTGTGTGTAGGTCTCCATGTTGCTGTTGACGCCGGTAGTGCGCCCTGCCACGAGTTGGTTCACAACACCTCGGGAGAGAACGTTTTTCTCCTACTGGTCGATAAACCTTGGTTTCTTACTGAGGGAAAACTTCCTGCTGTGCTCATCATACCTTCCTCTTGGGGTTCCACTCAACGTTGCGCATAAATTCTCCTTCATCAACTCCACGCCCAGCACACGCCTCCTCCAACATGGCCGGCTTCGATCCGGCGGCGGGTGATAGGCTGCTCCTACGCTGTGCGCTCATGGCTGGCGGCGGTGCAAATGCGGCGGCGTGCGCGTGGGAATTTCTCGCCGGAGTGGTTATGGCTGGCGGCGGCGCACGACGGGGCTAGGGTTGGAGTGAGGGGTTGGACCCCCACTCGCACCTTCACCCTCTATTTGTAGGGGTGGCAGGGTGGGTTTGACGGCCCCGCATTCTGCCGATACGGGCCGGCCCGAATACGGGGCCTGCTAGACGTCCCATTTCGCCCTCACCCCCTATCCCGCTGGAATAATACGGGGTACCAGCGTTTTGATGGGCCTGCTAGACATGCTCTAGATTTTTTTCTGTATAAGTGCTATCCACATCGTCCCTTCTTCTCCCCATCCACTGATAGATGCGGACCTAGGGTTCTTGTGATCTACTACCTCTGGACGTTATTAATTGACGCATGGACCTGCTAATGACATGCATACGAATGCCTCCCTCCGCGTCGATTAAATCCGACCGGAGGGAGTAGTTTAGGACCAATGGTTGTTGAATCAGATTACTCTATTTTGTTTAGATTATGGGTGTTTTCCTCAGTGTTTATTTATTCCTTGAGATTTGTGCTCACCATGATAGATGAAAAGATTCATTTCTTTTTCCTCTTTATATTTAAATCTTAAAGCACAAGGGACGGAAACATACACACATGCGTGTAAGTATAAAAGTATTTTCGATATTTGATAATATATATCTTGTATTATCTTGATCAAATTTACAACCTATAAATACGTGCAAGCCTTATAAACTAGGACGGAGGGAGTAATGCACACCTTTTGCACTCATCAAAATATTTCATACATTAAGTGTGCATATGGGCACAAATGTTTCAGGCAACATGGTTATGTTATTTTCTTGGTTTATTTTTTAGGAGATGTATACATATTTTACTGATGGAATAATGTGTAGTTGGGTTTCATCTTCTTTTCTCTTAATAATGCATACCTTTTGCACTTATCAAAATAATTACAATCTTAACCTACATTTATGTAAGTTTAGCGTACATGCGCATAGTACATTATAGGAATTTCTATTTTCATGCCCTCGGTTTCTTAGTTGTGCTCAGTTTTCCCCAGCCGCTTAGTTTTTACTCAGTTCTGCCCAAATCCTTGTCTGAAACCCTCACAAGTGTTGGAACGGCCGGTTGCCCGACGGGTCAACAACTTTGACCATTATCTGCTGACTAGTGGGGCCACGTAGAGCCCGCAAAGACACATCAGACCATTGATGTCTACTGTTGGCTTCTTTTCCTGTAGACAGTGTTGGGCCTCCAAGAGCAGAGGTTTGTAGGACATCAGCAAGTTTTCCCTTAAGTGGATCGCCCAAGGTTTATCGAACTCAGGGAGGAAGAGGTCAAAGATATCCCTCTCAAGCAACCCTGCAATCACGATACAAGAAGTCTCTTGTGTCCCCAACACACCTAATACACTTGTCAGATGTATAGGTGCACTAGTTCGGCGAAGAGATAGTGAAATACAAGTAATATGGATGTATATGAGTGGTAATAGCAATCTGAATGAAATATGGCAGCGAGTAAGCATGCAACGTAACTTGTTGGAAACGGTGTTTCAATGCTTAGAAACAAGGCCTAGGGATCATACTTTCACTAGTGGACACTCTCAACATTGCAATCATAAAGGAATATAAATAAGCACTTCACTATGCTATTCCGAATTACTCTCCGGCAAGATAACGAACTCTAATTCATCATGTAGGCAAACCTTAAAGATGTATTCCCAAGTACTAATAAACACCCCACGCTGTCACTGTGAGCATTCATAGGAGGTACTAACACACCACAATTTCATAGAGACATCCAACTCAAATCATAACTCAGTGAATAAGTATTCTGTAAAATATAGCCTAAGAGACTCACACGGTGCACACACTGTCACCTTTACACACGTGGGACAAGGAGTCTCCGGAGATCACATAAGTAAAATCCACTTGAATAGCATAACGACATCTAGATTACAAAGCTCATCATATGAATCTCAATCATGTAAGGCAGCTCATGAGATCATTGTATTGAAGTACATGGGAGAGAGAGATTAACCACATAGCTACCGGTACAGCCCTTAGCCTCGATGGAGAACTACTCCCTCCTCATGGGAGACAGCAGCGGTGATGAAGATGGCGGTGGTGTCGATGGAGATGCCTTCCGGGGGCACTTCCCCGTCCCGGTAGGGTGCCGGAACAGAGACTCCTGTCCCCCAGATCTTGGCTTCGCGATGGCGGCGGCTCAGGAAGGTTTCTCGTACCGTGGCTTATTCGTATCGAAGATTTAGGTCAGGGAGGCTTATATAGGCGAAGAGTCGGAGTCGGAAGGGCCACGGGGAAGCCACACACCAGGGGGGCGCCTCCCCCTTGGTCGCGCCGCCACCACGTGTGGTGGCCCTGGGCCTCTCCTCTGGCCCCTCTTCGGTGCTCTGGAAGCTTCCTTGAAATATAAGATGTTGGGCGTTGATTTCGTCCAATTCCGAGAATATTTTCTTACTAGGATTTCTGAAACCAAAAACAGCAGAAAACAGGAACTGGCACTTCGGCATCTTGTCAATAGGTTAGTTCCAGAAAATGCATAAAAATAACATAAAGTGTGTATAAAACATGTAGGTATTGTCATAAAACAAGCATGGAACATAAGAAATTATCGATACGTTGGAGACGTATCAGCATCCCCAAGCTTAGTTCCTACTCGTCCTCGAGTAGGTAAACGATAACAAAGATAATTTCTGAAGTGACATGCTACCAACATAATCTTGATCCAATAATGATGTAAAGCATATGAACTGAGATCAAATCACTCAAAGCAAATGTCTATATTGATATAAGAGATGATAATGCAAGAGTTAAACAAGCTAGAAGTTTTCATGAACTATTGCTTTAAAGACATGAAACCGTACAAAGTTCATTAAAGATGTGTTAAGTATTCAGCGTAGAAGTTCTATCCTTCATTCCAAGCATCAAGTAAATTTTCACAACATAAGAAGGATTCAATCAAGTAAACATAAACATGAACGTCATGAATCAACTGTTTCGAAGTCTACTCAACCGGTGAGCGCAAGCATTTGGTATTAGCACCAGGATGTTATGGCATAAAGAACGTTAATGGGGGTTTGGAAGGCCAAATGGAAGAAAGTCTTACAAAGCTATAAGTGATCATTAGACAAGAGGAAGTCTTATGATCGAAGCTATGCAAGGAGTAGTGATTGCCATGCAACGGATGCACATAGAGCTATATGTGTATGAAAGCTCTCCAATGAAACTAGGGGGTGCATCCAACTTGGTTGCTCACGAAGACCTAGAGCACTTTTGAGGAAGCTCATCATTGGAATATACAACCCAAGTTCTATAGTGTAAATTCCCCACATAGTTATACTAGTAAAACATGAAAACTCTCTCATATGGAGTGTAGGTACTAAACATGAGCACAAATGATGACTATGAATAATGCAGGTGCTAAAACATGAGCACAAGTGTGGATAAAAGATAGTAATGCTGCCCCCTTTTTCTTTATTCTCTTTTTTTCTTTTTCTTTTTCTTTTCTATTTTTTTTCTTTCTTTTCTTTTTCTCTTTTTGATGGCCTCCATGGCTCTTTTCACTTTTAGGGGCAACATCCTAATATGACAACACACTTTTTGGTACAAATAACTCATAATGAATAAAACATGATGTATGAAACTCGTATGCCTCTCGCAGTGTAGCAGGATGTGCAATGATCTAGCGTAACATGGGTAAACCACACATCAGCTGTATAGAATCATGCAAAGCAATATGTAAATGATAAATGACAACATGTAATGTAAAATGGAAGTTGCATGGCAATATATCTCGGAACAACTATGGAAATGCTGTGGTAGGTAGGTATGGTGGCTGTTTTGAGGAAGATGTATGGCTTATGTGTAGGAGAACAAGAGAAAGCCCTCCCACGGGTTTGGATGTACTGGCGAAGTATGCACAATTCTCAAGGTGAGCAAAAGGCAATGCATAGTACCGAAGAGGCTAGCAAATTTGGATGGTGGAAGTGCCAAAAACCGTAGCTTAACATTAGTCAAAAAGAACTCACAAGCTTATTGCAAACAACTAGCAGGTTCATCATTAAGAGCATGATTAAACTTTACTCCAAGGAGGGCCGTTCACGGTGGCACAAGTACCCCGCCAGCTCCCTCGACCTTCAGCACAACTTAGTTATTACGATGAACTCTCATACATGGAAAGCTATCAAGTTCAACTACACCTTCAACTATTTAAATAGAGTTTGTAGTACGGCACAAGCTTAAAGACAACAATCCACTACTAATTTTAACTTATTTATCCAGCAAGCCTTACCATCTAAATACCTCAAAACGTTTGCAAAGAATCAAGTTATCAAAGCTCAATGATCTACAAGATTATGCAAGTGTTTCATTATACCACTACCACATGCAACATTTCCTGAACCGACCAAATAACAATGAACGAAGCAGTTTCAACCTTCGCCATGAACATTAAAAGCTAAGAACACATGTGTTCATATGAACCAGCGGAGCGTGTCTCTCTCCTACACAAGCATTTATTCAGAGAATGAAAATAACAAAAACGAAAATAAAAGCACACAAACGCTCCAAGTAAAGTACATAAGATGTGACGGAATAAAAATATAGTTTCAATAGAAGAAACCTGATAAATTGTTGATGAAGAAGGGGATGCCTTGGGCATCCCCAAGCTTAGACGCTTGAGTCTTCTTGAAATATGCAGGGATGAACCACGGGGGCATCCCCAAGCTTAGACTTTTCACTCTTCTTAATCATATATCATCCTCCTCTCTTGACCCTTGAAAACTTCCTCCACACCAAACTCAAAACAAACTCAAAACAAACTCATTAGAGGGTTAGTGCATAATCAAAAACTCATATGTTCAGAGGTGACACAATCATTCTTAATACTTCTGGACATTGCACAAAACTTCTGAAAGTTAATGGAACAAAGAAATCCATCCAACATAGCAAAAGAGGCAATGCGAAATAAAAGGCAGAATCTGTCAAAACAGAACAGTCCGTAAAGACGAATTTTTTAGAGGCACTAAACTTGCTCAGATGAGAAAACTCAAAACTAATGAAAGTTGCATACATATCTGAGGATCACGCACGTAAATTGGCAGATTTTTCTGAGTTACCTACAGAGAACACTGCCCAAATTCGTGACAGCAAGAAATCTGTTTCTGCGCTGAAATCCAAATCTAGTATCAACCTTCTATTAGAGACTTCACTTGGCACAACAATGCAATAAAATAAAGATAAGAAGAGGTTACTACAGTAGTAACAACTTCCAAGACACAACAAAACAGTAGCAAAATAAAAACATGGGTTATCTCCCAAGAAGTGCTTTCTTTATAGCCATTAAGATGGGCTCAGTAATTTTAATGATGCACTCGCAAGAAATAAGAGTTGAAGCAAAAGAGAGCATCAAAAAGCAAATTCAAAACACATTTAAGCCTAACCCACTTCCTGTGAAAAGGAATCTTGTAAATAAACAAGTTCATGAAGAGCAAAGTGACAAGCATAGGAAGATAAAACAAGTGTAGCTTCAAAAATTTCAGCATATAGAGAGGTGTTTTAGTAACATGAAAATTTCTACAACCATATTTTCCTCTCTCATAAAGATTTTCAGTAGCATCATGAACAAACTCAACAATATAACTATCAAGTGAAACATTCTTATCATGAGTCTCATGCATAAAATTATTACTACTCCCAACATAAGCATAGTCATTCTTATTAATTGTAGTGGGAGCAAATTCAACAAAGTAGCTATCATTATTATTCTCATCAAATGTAGGAGGCATAGTATAATCATAATAAAATTTACTCTCCATAGTAGGCGGCACCAAAAGACCACTATCATTATAATCATCATAAATGGGAGGCAAAGTATCATCAAAGAAAATTTTCTCCTCCATGCTTGGGGGACATCAAAATATCATGCTCATCAAAACCAGCTTCTCCAAGCTTAGAATTTTCCATATCATTAGCAACAATGGTGTTCAAAGCGTTCATACTAATATCATTGCTACTAGCATGCAAAATAGGTTTTTTAATTTTCGCATCAAACAATCCATGTCTTAACTCAGGAAATAGCTTAAAAAGCTCACTGTTACTTTCCATTATGCCTAACTAGTGAAAAATAAAACAAGAAACAAAAAGATGCAATTGCAGGATCTAAAGGAAATAGCTTCGAGCACTCACAACGGCGCCAGAAAATAACTTAGTTACCTGGGACCGGAGTGTGAATGCCTTTTACCTTTCCTCCCCGGCAACGGCGCCAGAAAATAGCTTGCTGTCTACTGTTGGCTTCTTTTCCTGTAGACAGTGTTGGGCCTCCAAGAGCGAGAGATTTGTAGGACAGCGAGCAAGTTTTCCCTTAAGTGGATCACTCAAGGTTTATCGAACTCGTGGAGGAAGAGGTCAAAGATATCCCTCTCAAGCAACCCCGCAATCACGATACAAGAAGTCTCTTGTGTCCCCAACACACCTAATACACTTGTCAGATGTATAGGTGCACTAGTTCGGCGAAGAGATAGTGAAATACAAGTAATATGGATGTATATGAGTGGTAATAGCAATCTGAATGAAATATGGCAGCGAGTAAGCATGCAACAGAACTTGTTGGAAACGGTGTTTCAATGCTTAGAAACAAGGCCTAGGGATCATACTTTCACTAGTGGACACTCTCAACATTGCAATCATAAAGGAATATAAATAAGCACTTCACTATGCTATTCCGAATTACTCTCTGGCAAGATAACGAACTCTAATTCATCATGTAGGCAAACCTTAAAGATGTATTCCCAAGTACTAATAAACACCCCACGCTGTCACTGTGAGCATTCATAGGAGGTACTAACACACCACAATTTCATAGAGACATCCAACTCAAATCATAACTCGGTGAATAAGTATTCTG
>NC_061513.1:112219541-112341424 GCF_022539505.1 Lolium rigidum | reverse complement strand
CCGCCGCGTCCCCCAAAGCCCATTTTTGTCCGGCGCGGCCCGATACGGTGTCCGGCGCCCCGAGCCCGTCCCCGTCCCACAGGGGACGCTCCGGGGACGCCGGACACAACGAAACGCGAGGCCAACCGACGCGGGCCCGACGCGTCAGCGGCACGGAAGGCTAAAACCCCGTCGCCTACCTTTGGTCAAGCGACGTTAATGGCGTCCCTGTTTTCCCAGGCGACGCGTCTCGTCGTGCATGGCCGCGTGGCCGTCCGCGCCGGAGTTATTGCGTGCAACCACCGCCGCCGCCGCTGTTTTAAGACGCCCTCCGGCTTATCGCCGCTCATCATAATCCTTCTCGTCGCCGCCGCCTCCCTTCCCGGATCCTCTCCTCGCCGCTCAAAAAATGTCGAGCTCGTCCTCCCGCAAGATCGCCGCGGCGAACGGCTTCGGCCGCGGCAGCCTCGCCGTGGCGGAGGCGTGGGCGCCGTACCACGCCGGTATCCGGCCCCGCCGGACATGCGGCCGCTAGCAGCCGGCGGGCTGGAAGATGGCCGTGAACGGCATTGGCGTTCCGCCGCCGCCGAAGCCGCGCACGCGGCAATGGTGGGACGCCATCAAGGCCCGTCGGGCTCAACTCACCGCCGAGGAGCGGGCGGATCCGACATGGGCGGCCAAGGACAACGACGACCGGTGGGTCACGTACTTCAAGGCCAAGTACGACGTCGAGATGCACAGCACCACCGGCCTCATCGGCGGGCCCAACAGGCTGGAACAGGGAAGGCCGCACCCTGCTCGGGGCGTTCGGGCGCACCCTCGAGAACGTCATCCGCGGCCTCCGCAACGGCGCTCCAAGGCTGGAGATGCCGTCGTCGCCGCCGCCGTCTCCTCAATGGCAGCCGAGGAGGACGACGTACTCGTCCTCCTCGCACTCTTCTTCCTCGGGACCGGCGCGATCGACGCCGGTCCTCGCCGTACCGGCCGGCGCCGTACACCGTTCCCAAACGGGAGGTCAAGGAGGAGCCGGCGACGTCCGTCAACACGAGGCGTGGCGGTGAGCGGCAGCCGGGCGGCAGCAAGGGAGGCGCGGCGGCGCCCTCCTCATCCCGGCCGGAGGTGAAGGAGGAGCCGGAGGAAGCATCGCAGGCGGCGCGGCCGGCGGAGTACGAGCGGCGGCAGCGGCTCATCGCCGGCCGGCGACGACCCCGAGGATCGCCTGGGGCTGCGGGCGGCGTTCTTGGCGTCCATGGACGACAAGGACGCTCGGAGGGGCAACCCGGACGCGGCGATCGCCATGTCCATCCGCGACTCCGCAAGCCGGCTGGTGGACCTCACCGACGACGGCGAGGCAGGACCAAGCGGCTTGGTGAAGGACGAGCCCGTGGACGAGCCCGTCGACGAGCGCGTCAAGCAGGAGGTCGTCACCGACGAGATGTACAACTTCCGAGCGAGCTACGACGCTCCGGCCGCCGCAAGTGGTTGTAGATTAGGTTTAGTTTTAAAGTTAGTCAAATTTCGTTCGAATCTATGTAAGTTTGGACGAATCTAATCGAATCTAGTTAAGTTTAAAATTTGCGAAATTTTGTTTGGGGGACGCGACTGGGGAGCGACGTCCCCCAAACGCGGCACGAACGAAACACGTCCCCCAAACGCTCAATCCGGCGCGATTTGGGGGACGATTTGGGGGACGCGACTGGAGATGCTCTGAAGCCGTACAAACACGTCTGGCGCGAAGAATCAAAATCAGCCCCAGACCCCCAAGGCGGAGGAAAAGGCAAAGCCCCCCGACACGGCGTGCACTGCCGCAAGCTTTCCCACCGTGCCCGCCGGACGGACCGACGGGACCCCTGCCGTCGGCTCCACGGACGGCGCGATCGGACAAAGATTCACCACCCTCCTGTCCGGCCTCCCCTCCTCCCTGTACATACTCCTGGGGGAGACGCGTACGTGAGTGCCACCAAGAAAATACCAACAGCCTTTATCGTGCGTGCAAGCAAAAGTACCGTGCGTACACCCATCGATGCGCACGATAAAGCCATGGCCCATATTCCGAGGTTCAGTGTGTGTGTGGCGCTGCCGCTCGATTGTTGCACCTCCAGACGCAGGATAGCATTGTGGTGGCAAAGAGCAGAACCAGGGTCGATTCTAGAGCAAGAGCGAGCGGGAGGAGATCCGTTTATCTTGTCCTCTGCGGCTCTGTCTGTGTGCTGCTCCTACTAGTTTAGGAGCAAGTTGGATTAAAATTTAACAAAAAGACAGAAAGATTATTTCAAAAAAAAAAAAGACACAGATCTTATTGATTTGCAGCAGTAGCACCGTGCTACCTCCCGTTCCGGGGCCATCGCCAAGACACCATACTTTAAGTTCAAAAATAATGCAGGGTTAGTACGAGATGCACGTGGAGAAGGTTTGCAACGGCCGGCAGTGTAACCTCTCCGTTCGATAGTTTAAGACAGACGCTACCTGCTGCTAGTAGGAGTACTTCGTAATTGAGCTAAGAATATATGCGCATCAGGTCGATCTTCGTCTGACTGGTGATGACCGGCGATACTCAGCAGGCTAAAAAGGGGAGTAAAACCCGCCATCTGCATCAATCAAGTGATACACACAACTATTTATTACAAAGTTTAATGTTTAAAAGTTCACACCTCACGGATCAGCGACCAACGAAGAATAAACAAAAGGTTCATGGATCTAAGCGTCTAGGATTCTATTAATAAGCCACCAAGTAGCCCGGTAAAAAATATCATGTGTGTTGCACCCATTAACAATGCACTCGTGCTGATCCTCTGAGAGCATAAAACATCATAAATCCAGAATATCCTGCAAGAAATTGGTAGATTGCGTCCTCTTAAAAATAGTATTGCTCCTACAATTTCATATCAATCAACATGAAGCTGAAACACCTATGCGTATTTCAGTTTTATCTCTCTTGTCGATGCCATTAAGCTAGTTTTCAAACATATTGGTGATATTGGTTGGCATGAAATAATATATGTGGAGCAAACAATTCGGAGATAAAAAGGACAAGAGATAAAAAGAAAAAAAGATAATCCACTGTCTTGTTAGCAAAACTTTTTTATGTAGAAACCACATAACTTTTTTTATCTTTAGTGAGATTTTCAATTTTCAAAGATATTTTCGGAGAAATGTTGTTTACCAATTGATTAAATCTACATACATAGACTTAAAGGAAATACATATTTGTCTGGCTCATTACCTAAAGTGACCCCCATCAAATGCTGACATAATTGAATACATGACTTTGACTCATTAACATCAATTGTCTCCTAAAACAAATGTTTATGGGAACTGAAGACAAAACATAAACATGCTTTCGTTCGACAATGTTGCGTCAAACCTAACCATCCTCCCAAAATCTAACCGAAGTACCCTCACCAATTTTGAAAAGCCCTTTTGCTAAAGAAATCATCTTTAACTCTCATAAGTTATATCCAAAAAGGTGAGTCCTTAGGTTTACTTTGAACTTGAGCCAACGCTTTCTGGGATAGGTATTTATTATGTAACAACTCATGCCACATGCTCTCTTCACTGAGCAACTTAAACAACTATTTATTGAGTAGACATTTGTTCTTAACGTCGATTACTTCAATACCTAGCCCCGAGATCCTTTGGTCATCATGTTCCACTTGGTTAGCCAATATTTAGGTTTATCCTCTCTGCTTTGCTAGAAAAATCATGATCTGTAAAGGTTAAGTCTTTTTCGTACGCCTTCAGATATTTCTAAGAAAGACAACATAAACATTGGTAAACTTGTGAATACTGAATTAATGAGTACAAGACGATCTTCATACCAGAACATCTTGCTCGCCCAATAGAAAACATAAATATTGGTAAACTTCCTTCGAAGCGACTTTCCACTAGATACCATTCCGAGTTTTTGAGTTTTCTGTGATGAATAGGTACACCTAGGTACCTAAAAGGAAGAGATCCAGACTCACAACAAAATAATTATTTGTATGTTTTTTCATCCTCCTTACCTTTTTTCAAAATAAAAAATCTTATTCTTATGAAAATTTATCTTTAGAGCTGACAGATGCTATATGGAATGCACAAAATTAACCTCACAATATTGACAGCTTTGTTCCATAAATAGTAGTGTGTTGTCTAGATATTACATAATTGAAACACCTTCCTCGACAAGACCAGGGATCGATAAGTACTCCAACTTGACCATCTTTCTTTAAACAATTGAGACGTTCATGGTATTGACTTGTTACCTGCAACACTGGTATTTTGGGGAGCTTGTGCACCTAGTCCAACTATATGTACGTGCTTACGCCTCCTTTTAACTACTCTTGACTTCAGGCCTGACCGACTTGTATGTATTGGGCCACCTTCTGTTAAGCATGAGCTGAATGCGCACCGGTCACCGTAAGGCATCTCCAACGGGGCGACGCAAACAGATGTTGCCCGGTCGTTTGCGTCCGCATGGACCGGAAATGCGCCTGCACCCTGCTCCAGCGGGGCGACACATCCTATCCGGGGCGTCCGCGAAGACGCAAACGCGGCGTAAATATGCGGCACGTTTGCGTCTCCGTGGACGCTGCGTGGTCGCGCCGAGCATTCGCTCGCTTCCCCCACAGGTCTTCCTGTCAGCGACCCTGGCTCGATCGACGCGAATTAAAGCAGAGCAACTGCGGGGAGGTCAACTACCAGAGTGGCAACCGCGCCGATCGGCGCGCCAACCGCCGGAATGGAGCGCCGAACCGCCGCGGAAGAGTAACCACATACCTCTTCGTTATACGCGCCGCCATTAATCCCCACTGAATAAAACCCATGCGCCTGCTGTAATTCATGTCCAAGCGGTTGCCATTTTTCTTCTTCTCCAACACCGGCTAGCCACCATGAGCAACATGTCGTTGCCATCGAACACTGACAGCGAGGGAAAGCCGCCGGAATGGCGGCATTGGTGGGATAGGACTGCAACGCCGAGCAACCCTAGCTCCCCGCCGATGGAGGGCGAGGAGGAGGGGGCATCGTTGGCCTCGACAGCCAGGACGAGGAGGAGGACTCCGACGCAAAGTGGGCACGCCTGGAGGCGCTGGAGGCGGCGGACGACGCGACAGTGACAAGGAAGGAGGCAAGGGCGCAAGTGGAGGCTCATCGTTCGTTCACGGCGAGGAATACCCCAATGAACAGCCGTCGGAGGGGAACTCAAGCTCGTCGGACGCGTCGACCAGCGTACCTCTTCGGATGAGGTGACAAGCAGGAAGCGCGTCCGTGAGGACGATGAGATGGGGCCTTCTAACAAGAAGGTCAAGAATTAGTTTAAAAATTGTTTGTTTTCGCCTTTGTTCTCCTAGTTTGTATGTTAAATATATTTAAATTTGTTCGATTCGACAAAGCATTGCATGATCACTTGAACTTGGTTTCACATTTGTTCTTCAATAATTAGTTAGTTTCTTCAAAATGTGTCGGACTGCTAGGGCTGCTCCCAACACAAACGGATAATTTGCACCTAGCGATCATTTTCGCGTCCAGCAGACGACGCAAACGAATGCTCGCGGATAACTTAAACGTCCGAAATGCGTTGCTCCGTTGGAGATACCTAAGGACAATTTCGTCCCTTGTGAAGTGCAACGAACGCAACATCCAAGATTTACCTGCATGTGACGTCCGTGTGTGTGTGTGGTTGCGAGGTGTTTTTCATGGCCGTACGTTAGTGTTTGTTAGTATTTGGTGCGCATGCATAGTTGCATACCCTTCGACAACCCGCAACCACCAGCGACGTTTCTGCCGATCACGTTGTCATCGGTGCCTCGATGGTGCAAAGTCCATGCGTTGCGTGCTTCGCTGCTCACGGTACAAAGTAAACTAGGAGTAGTTTAGTTTCCTCGAGAAGAAACTTGTCAAAAGTCTAAACCGCAACGGTGACAAGAAAGGAACCAAGCACCACGAGCGCGCACTAGGACCCAACTCCCAAGCATGTCTCTGGCACGTTAATCCCATTCTTACTCTTCCTCCCACTTCTCCTTTGTCCTCTCCTGCCGCTACCCTATCTCCTACACGCAGCATCTCAAAAGCTTCCAAAGCTCCAACTTCCAAGGGAGTGCCTCCAATTTGTGTGAGGACTTGGATGATGAAGAAGATTTAGATGAAGTTGAGTTAGACAAGATCACTCCTATCATTGTCAAGAATAAGAAAAGACGTAAAAAATCATATGATAAGAATAATATTAGGAGGAGCAACCGCATTCGTGTTAAAACATCGAAATCCTAATGCATAATTTAAAAGGAATCACGTGGAATAGTGAAGGTTTCAAGGACCCTTCCAAACATATTTTTGTGAAAGAATCCATTAGGGAGTATGACCTGGATTTTTTGGCTTTACTAGAGACAGGTCGGTCACATTTCTCTATACCCTTTCTAAGAGATTTGTCGGCCGGGAAGGATTTTGCTTGGTTTTGTTTGCCTCTGCAGGGACGATCTGGGGGAATTTTGGTAGGAATTAACACTGCTACTTTAAAAGTGAATAGAGTTGATAGTGGAGACTTTTGTGTTAAGTTGGCAGTTAAATCAAAAGTAGATGGGTTTGAATGGTTACTTGTACCAGTCTATGGGGCGGCGCAAGACAAATTTAAACATGCTTTTTTAGCGGAATTAGTGAGAATGTGTGATTCGGAGACTTTACCTATGTTGCTAGCTGGTGACTTCAATATTTTAAGAAGACCAGAGGAGAAAAGTAATGATAATTTTAATCCTCGGTGGCCTTTTGTTTTTAATGCAATAATTGAAAATCTTAATCTTAGAGAAATTGCATTGTCGGGGAGACAATTTACTTGGGCAAGTAGAAGAGAGAATCCTACTTATGAAAAATTAGATAGAGTCCTTGCTAGTGTAGAATGGGAGCAAAAATTTCCATTAGTATATGTTCGAGCTTTGACTCGGGTGGGTTCTGATCATACACCGTTACTTATTGAGGCTGGTCGTCAAGCTCATGTTGGCAACAAGTTTCGTTTTTCTTTCGAGCTCTCTTGGTTAGAGCAGGATGGTTTCCATGATATGATCGCAGCAGAGTGGGCTGCGGTACCTATTGGAAAAACTCCTATACAAACTTGGCAAAATAAAATAAGACACCTTCGTCGTTTCTTACGTGGCTGGGCGAAAAACTTGAGTGGCAAATATAAAAGAGAAAAGGAAAGACTCTTAGTTATTATTGATACTTTGGATATTAAGGCTGAATCCTTACCTTTGTCCCATTCTGAGCGTGAGGAGCTGAAAACAGGCAATGATAATCTAAACAAACTTAGACGTGATGAAGAAATTAAATGGGCACAAAGGGCGAAGGTGAAATTTATTCAGGAAGGAGGGGATAATACTAAATTTTTCCATCTAATAGCAAATGGGAGACATCGGAAAAAGAAAATATTTCAGCTAGAACAAGATGAGGGTACCATAGTGGGAGATGATAATCTTAAAGTTTATATAACTGAATATTACAAAAAGTCTGTTTGGTAGCCCGGAACCTTGTTCGGTCACTTTGGATGAAAGTAGAATTGGGGATATCCCACAATCGTCGGCAATGGAAAATAATTTATTAATTATGGACTACTCAATGGAGGAAATCCATAAAGCTATTTTTCAAATGGAACATAATAAATCACCTGGACCAGATGGATTTCCGGCTGAATTTTATCAACATTTTTGGGATGTTATTAAAACTGATTTGATAGCACTTTTTGAGTGTTTTCAGAAAGGAGATTTGTCTTTGTATAAACTCAATTTTGGAGTTATTACTCTTCTACCAAAAAAGGAAAATGCTACTCAAATACAACAATACAGACCTATTTGTCTCTTGAATGTCAGTTTCAAAATTTTCACTAAAGTTGCAACAAATCGAATTTCCGAAGTAGCCCAGAAAGTTATTAAGCCGACACAAACTGCATTCATACCAGGAAGACATATTTTAGAAGGAGTGGTAGTTCTTCATGAGACTATACATGAATTGCATAGAAAAAAGCTTGATGGGGTTCTTTTCAAAATTGATTTTGAGAAGGCGTATGATAAGGTAAAATGGCCTTTTCTGCAACAAGTCCTTTGTATGAAAGGTTTTGATCCTATTTGGTGTGAGAGGATTAAACACTATGTGCAAGGGGGGAGTGTAGGTATTCGAGTAAATGATGATATCGGACATTATTTTCAAACTAGGAAAGGTTAGCGCCAAGGTGATCCTTTGTCACCGATACTTTTCAATATTATTGCTGATATGTTGGCCATTCTTATTTCTCGGGCTAAGGATGATGGAAAAGTTGGAAGTTTATTACCACACCTGATTGATGGGGGGATATCTATATTGCAATATGCGGATGACACGATTCTTTTTATGGAACATGATATAGCTAAAGCAATTAATATGAAGCTTATTCTTACTATTTTTGAACAATTATTTGGACTAAAAATTAATTTCCATAAGAGTGAACTTTTCTGTTTCGGTAAGGCTAAAGATATGGAGCATCAGTATAGAAATATTTTTGGGTGCGAAGTTGGATCCTTACCTTTCAGATATTTGGGTATCCCAATACATTATAGGACACTCCGAAATGCGGAGTGAAACCCTGTGGAGAATCGTTTTGCTTCTAAGTTAAGCGGTTGGCGTGGGAAAATGCTTTCCTATGGCGATCGTCTCGTACTAATTAATTCGGTCCTAACTAGTCTACCGATGTTCATGTTATCTTTCCTGGAAATTCCAGTGGGGGTGAGGAAAAGGTTAGATTTCTATAGATCTAATTTCTTTTGGCAATCTGAAGAGAATAAGAAGAAATATCGTCTGTCTAGATGGAATATTTTGTGTAGACCGAAGGATCAAGGGGGATTAGGGATTGAGGTGCTTGAGTTGAAAAACAAATGCCTACTCAGTAAGTGGCTGTTTAAATTGCTCTCGGAAGAGGGTATGTGGCAAGCAATCGTTGTATAATAAGTACCTCAAGAATAAAACACTTTCACAAGCTGAAGAGAAACCTAATGATTCACAATTTTGGAAAGGACTTATGCATGTAAAGAAAGAGTTTTTTGACAAGGGGTTCTTTAAAGTGGGAAATGGAATGACTACTAGGTTCTGGGAGGACATTTGGATGGGGGATGCCCCGTTATGTCAACAATACCCAGCTTTATACAACATTGTTCAACATAAAAATGTTCTTGTTTCAACGGTTCTAACACATACGCCATTAAATATTTCATTCAGAAGTTTAAATGATAACAAATGGTTACAATGGCTGGATTTATGTCAACGGCTAATGACAATTACTTTAACTACTAAACCTGATGTGTTTTTTTGGAAGCTCACAGAGTCTGGTATCTTTTCAGTTAAGTCTATGTATATTGATATGATGAATGGACATACTATTCTCCTTCGTAAATATTTGTGGAAATTAAAGATCCCGTTGAAAATTAAAATCTTTATGTGGTTCCTAAGTAACAAAGTGCTTCTTACTAAGGACAATCTAGTAAAAAGGAAGTGGAAGGGGTGTCAAAAATGTTGTTTTTGTGATTCCACTGAAACTGTTAACCATTTGTTTTTTTATTGTCCGTTTGCAAAAATTATTTGGCGTATGCTGTATCTTACTTACAATATTCCTCCACCAGCTAATATTACTAATATGTTCGGTAATTGGCTTAATGGTGTACGTAAGGAGGATAAACACAAAATCCGTGTGGGTGTTTCTGCTTTATGCCGGTCCATTTGGAGGACGAGGAATGACATTATCTTTAACAGGCAAAATGGAACTAATTTTTTGCAGGTTATCCGGCGCGCTGCTTATTGGATTCAACAATGGGTTTTTCTTCTCCCATTGGAACAGCGGGAGGGTATGGTTACTGGATGCAACCGGATGCTAGTGGTTGCTCAGGACTTCTTTTTCCAGGCTACTGGGTGGCGACACATTAATAGATTAGCAAATGGATAGGCTGTCTTTGTGTTGCATTTTCCTTTGGTTAATTCATATCTCGACCTTAGCTTTCCCTTGAATGTATCTCTGAATCTTTCTGTAAAATGTTTACGTACTTTTTATCAATAAAGAAAGCCGTGTGCATCTATTGATGCAGAGGCTGGGGCGATGCTTCCATATCGAAAAAAAAATACAGTTCGTGACCCGTTGGCCGTTGCATCACACTATCACAAATTAACAATCCACAGCACGTCCTCTTCTCCCGTTTCTGGTAGTATATACTAGTCCTATATATATACTCTTGGATGTTGCTCGTGTCCCATCGATTATTCATCTGCAGTGCGTATCTACATGTAGCAATCATCGGTGGGGCTTCCCGTTGGATCCACATGCTTGTTAGCTAGCTGAGCAGGTGATCGTGTCTGGGAAACTGCAAGATATGGATCGATATTGATTTATTTTATCATATTCTACTATAAAAACTATACAACCCATGTCGTCAAGCAGCATCATCGAGTGATTGTTTTGACAATCAATACCACACAAATATTCATAGTAACAAATAGACCACAAAAATATATATGGTTTGTCTCCAACAATTATAAAGTAAAGTCTAAAAATACAAACAAATAATCGAAGCTTTTAAACTATTTTTGCTTGCAACACACAATATTGTATTTTCTGTAGGCACACAAATATAGATGCTAAACAATTAGTACACAAAAAAGATATATGATTTGTCTCTAATTATTATAAAATAAAGTTCAAAATTTTGGGCAAATATTTGAAGTTTTCAAACTATTTTTTTTACACACAATCTTGTAGTTTTCTGAAAGCAGATAAAGATAGATGCTAAACATAGATGGATAGACCTAAAAAATAAAATTAAGGTTCTCCCATAATTGTTTGAGCCACAATATCAAGGTGCACGCGCATAACCATTGAGGTAGTTAATCAACATCGGCCTCCTCTCGGCAAACAGGAGAAACGATCGAAGCAAGATCTGAAAAAACCTACCTAGAAAATTACAATCTTCTAACACCACCATTGATACCGGAAAGGAGATATTATCGTCAAACAAAGGGTTAAAGATCACTTACTATGGACAACAACATCTTCATTGAGGCGGAGACTAAAAAAACATGGCTACCAAAATCCTAACTTAATTATCAAAAATGAGTGTGACTATTTCTCTAACTTCATTCTCAGTCAGATAATGTCATCAAATCTCAGTTACAACTCATGTCACAACTCATAACTAACACGAATCACGTTGCAAATCAAATAATGTAGAAATTGACTGATCACGAAGTTAGTTCTTACCTAGGTGAGAACTAACAAATCCCATTAAAAATATTACTTTTATTAAAATTTCACTCAGCTGGAAAAAGGAAACCGATCTACGATGAAAACGACGGTGGAGGCAGCGGTAACGAAATACGCCATGGAGTGATTTGGTACGCATGGCAACGTCTTGAAATCATGATTGCACCCAAACTTAGCGAGCTGAGGTACAAGATGCTAACATGTCATGTTAACTTAAAGTTTCGCTGCACGAACACACGTACCGCCTGAGTGATAGGTACAAGGTCTCTGTTGCGCGTACTTGACCATGACTTTGTGTTTTCCCTGCACCCGTTTTCTGATCATCATTTTGTGTATGGTTGACACTTTCTTTCGCTAACCCAACTTCCCTCGCAGCGTGCTTTGAAAACGAAGCTATACTGTAGTACTAGGAGTACTTCATTTGTTACTGGGACCCGGCGCCTTCTTTGTCTAGCTTGATTTCGCACCCATTTGCCTTCGATTTCCGGAAGCCAAATCCTTTCCCTTCTAGCTCACCATTAGCTGTCCTCCTAGTACCATACTCCCTCCTGCCCATTTTACGTTGTGCATAATTTTTCGTGTAAATTAAACTGTGTAAACTTTGATCAAAAATATATAGATAATAATATTACAAAGATCTACCATGTCAAATGCATATAATATGAAAATATATTTCATAATAATTCTTAAAATATTATTATTTTATTATATATGTTTATATTTTATCAATATAGATGATAAAAATTTACGAAATTTGACTTTGAACAAATCTTTAAGCAGGAGGGAGTACTACTATTTTGAGATCAGCTAGACAAGCATTCTACAATTCTATCGTCCTGTCGTTTTGCCTAGCTTCAACTCGCTGCTAGCACGAAAATTGTTTCCTGCTAATAGAAGCATTACAACACTTGATTTGCATCGTGATCCGTGTTAGCCATGGCTTGCAACTGAAATTTAATGACATCATCTGACTGAAAGCGAAGTTAGTTTTCAGTCGACTGAGAAATAGTCACACCCTGTAAAAAAAAAACAAATACGGAGTAGATGAAAAGGCTATCACAAAAAGATAAATATTGGTAGGAAACATTCTTCAGAATCACATATGCATACTCTAGTCTGATTCCGATGGTTGCTTCAAAAGGTGCGTACAAACAACTCACTAGTCACCACAAAAGGTGAGCAAAGCAGGGGAGTGGCTGGACCCTGAAGCATGTGCTCTGATGTGCAGCTGAAAGATGGGTGTAAAATTATATCGGAGAGCCCACGGAATGGCGCCTGATTGCTTCAAAAGCGTTCTTCCAAAGTGCAGTAACCATCGCTCCAGGAATCGTACGTGAGTCGTGACGACCAAAGTTCAGAAGCGGTACATCTTGCACAAAATCCAGGACGGTGTGGAGCGTGAACAGCAGAGTTGCGGCATGTGCTGCAGTACCGGCGCCATTTCTTCCTCCGTCGGCGATCTGCGAAAAAAGCCAAAGAGTCACGGAGAGAGGCATCTCTGTTGTCACGTACGATCGAAGAGCGGCAGTGATCGATCACCGACGATCAGCCATCAGTCCAACCCGAGACACGCAGAGGGCTCCCCCTTGTGCAAGTTGCCAGCGGCGCTCATGTGGGGGGCACGGCAGGTGCTCACTGCTCACCAAGTTGGTCCTTCCTTGCCCTCGGCTCGCCGCCACGGTACTTCGGAACCCGATGGCACCAGCAACGGCGAGGTGACACCGCTGCTACGTTTGCTCTTCGCACCTTGGAGCTCGGACTTTTTTTCTCCGGGCTAGAGTTGTCGTTACGGCATGTATAATAGGGTGATGTCAGCCTTCCCTTAGTAATGCCACGTCAGATTTTTGCTTAGTTGAAGGAGAGAGAATGAAGAGAGAGAAGGTTGTCTTCCCTTAGCTAAGGGATCATCTCTTAGGAAATAAGGAAAGACTATTTTCTCCATTGTAGCACATATATCTTCCCTTAGCAACAAATTTTCTACCAAAATTTAATTTTTCATATTAATTGCTAGAGATGACCGTATGAAATAATGCGTTGTATGGCTTATATATAATGTCTTCTCTAGCTGACGTGACGGTGTAAGGGAAGGCATGCCTTCTCTACCATTGTACATGTCCTTAGGTGGCTCAAAAATTTCGATATAAAATTTATTACTATGTGATCCAAAAATCCTACTGTAATTATTGTAATGTTTGGAACTTAGGGGTGCTTTATAGTTCTTGTGAACTCTCTATAATAGATCAGCATAGGATCTACTACGATCCCATCACGGCGCCGCACGCCAACATTGCGCAAGTGGTTTCGTTCCCAGTGGTAATCTCGGTGGCCGCTTAGATGAGGCAACCATAGAGTCTACTAGAAGGACCCTGCGCGCTCTGCTGCGCCGTCTTCGGCCATTAGCGTCTACTACTTTTTGCTGATATATATGCCTTTGGCTTCACGGTGAATTTTTGTTGGGCTCAGTACACATAAAGAGAGAAGTACTAATGCCATTTTATGTTATTACACATGGATACTTACACTGAAAAAAGAGAAAATATACAAATTCACCTTCAAAGTAGTAGCATTGATAAGATAAATCATTTGCAGTCTCATGTGAAATGATACTATAAGGAAAATATATTGATTGATTGCAATAGGCACCATCGTTAATAATGAATCCTCTGATGTAGCAAACACATCGTTGTCTCTTTACCATTGCAAAATAGTATAGACATATGAGTGAAGAATTAAACTATCTATTCTTTTATGTGAACTTTTGCACTCTCCTATGTGCTTCAAGACCCTGAAATTTAGCTAAAGTAATTACTTACCCTGATTAGGCTCTCAAATAAACAAAGTTTGTTAATAATATGAATGGTAGAGCACTTGAAAATAGTGTGAAAAACATGAGTACGGAAGATGCAAAACAGCCCAACCTGAATTTGTTTGCCGTCCTTCCAGCACTTGACCTGTTACAAAGAAAGGCAAACAACAACTTCAAAACATTTTATGACAGCTCAGTTTGAGCACATACTCATTTTCATGTTTTTTTTTTTGCCAAATTAAGACATATGCATATATAAGATAGCTGGCCTATTCCCTGCTCGATATTTGTTAAGTGTGAGCTTATATTACTGAAATCTGGAAAAATGTAAATCTTCATAAGTCATTACAATGTGCTAACTACTGTTTGTGCATTCATAAGTTGGTAGATATCCTCTTACATACGGTTTGTGCAGGCAGCCCAATGGTTGGGGTCGCAGTGTCGCACCCCGACCGGAGTTCGATTCCTGTCAGGGACGAATTTTAGAATTGTCACGCCAAGTCCCGCTTCTACTATATCAAAAAAAAAAAATGTCTAGTTCCTCCTAGACACGTTTTCATTTTTTTTTTCATAAGTTGGTAGATATCCTCTTTCACATGTATATCCAACTATCAAGGCCTGAGCTTGATAGCAGCCTTTGGACTCCACTTCTTGTGTGGCCTATATTCTTTTGGAAGAACCACAAAGGTGGTCAAACTCATCTACATTTGTAGCTATCATCTTTAATGTCCAAGAAAAACAACCTTTGCTGAATGGGGCACATTTTTAATATTGTGGTAGTCCCACAAAGAAGATGTTGGTGTTACATATTTCGATAACTAAAACCAGTCACCTAGTAAATGAATCCAAACAATTGAATCAGATAATGAAGACAATGATAACAACAGAGGCACTATGAAGGGACCAGCTTCACCAATTTCCTTTCAATATTTCATACATATCACCTAAAAGCTTACTATGGAACAGGAGAAATCACCTTGGGGAGAAGTACCAATGACTCGTGCAAAAGAATGGTTCTTCATCTATTCATAATCTATAGAAGGATTTCAAATATGAGCAAAGGGCTGCAGAAAATAACAATTATTAAGGTGAAAATAATTAAGAAGACAACTACAACATAAACAGCACCAAGAAGATTAAATGATAAAAAAAGATATCTTAGGGAGTTATAGCAGCTAGATACTGATGAAGTTCAACAGTTGGACTGCTTCATCAACTAAAAGATACCTTCAAAAAGACAATCAGCCCGAGAGCAAATGAAAGGGCCTACTTCGTAAAGTAAATGAAAAATGTAGCAACATGTGAATATTAGGAAATATCTTCTAATATAACAAATGGTAGAACCAAAATAGGAATAGTCTATGGATAACAACGTAGGGCCTAAATCACTTCATAGAAGACTCCCTTCATTTTAATCTTCCACTACAACCAACTTAAGTAAAACTGAAGCTTATTTTTTAATGCTCCTGTCTTAGAAACACCTATCTACAGTTTGATAACAAATATCCAAAAAAGTTTTTTTATTAAAATAAAAGTGAAGTAACATGACAAATGTCGGAAAATACAAAACTACAAATATCAAATTCAAGTACGTAGCTGAATATGCTAGATTTAGCATCAACGGGCATAACTTTGGCAGTGAGTTAGTTTTCCTTTCTACGCATGGAGATCGCCATGCACTTGCCTCTATAGCTTCTCAAGATGGGAATCTTGTGAAGCGATTCATCTTTCCTGTTGAGACAGTGCAATATTATCATAACTGGAGGATGTGCAAGAATTAATCATTGAACAAAACTATAATACTAATCTATATATTAGACCTCCATCCTCTTATTTTAAACAACATGATTAGAAGGAAGTCATGCAATAACATTCATCAGCCTTGATATATTTTGTACTAACTTATAAGTGGGTTTCTGTATGTCCGTCTGAGATGAAAATCTACTGAAGCATTGTAATACATTATCATCAGCTAAAAGGACAAGTTCAACCGTCCAGGCCTTATATTGAACATTCTGCGCCATATAGAACTTGGTGCTGCTACCATTGTTTTCCTTCCAGTTATTCTTTCGCGTGTCAAAAATAGTTATTATAGGTCAGCATGAGTTGTGCTATTTTACTCTCTTTCTCCTTTTGCAACTCGATCTCAATGTTAAATATGGGCACATGGTGCTTTTCATCTAAAAATCCAAATTTCACCAAACTCTTATTTCCTAAGTTACTGGATATGGTGAGCAGATTGGTCCCGTTCATCTGCATAAGAGAAGGCAACTACATTTGATCACAAAGTGGAAAGTAAGAAGCTAAGAGCCAAAGTGGAGCAATACACTAACATGCAAGAATACTCAGATGTTTAGAGCAGCTCACAGAGCAATTTCAGATAACCATGTCCAAAAACCTGTAGAACGAAAAAATACAAAAAAAAATGTAGCCTACAAATATTAATGCTGAATGGGAAAATTAAATTGATGAATACATAACTGCATAGTTGGTATCATTGTCCGCATCGCATACAAATACGAAAAAAAAGCAAGCCTCTTATGAACTATCTATATTGTTCAAGGCATGGCTAAACTGCTGAGATCAAATCATGTGAATAAAATCTGACGGTGACATGAGAAAATTAAATCAATGAATCTCATATCTGCATAGTTAGTGTCATTGTCAAAGCAAAGAAAATTTACCTTTTTTAAGAATTGTATGGGTCATAGCTGGGATGAAATTTGCATTGCACATAGATGTTCTAGCTTCAGCCATAGAGCGAGTAACTTGACATTATATGCATGATAATTTACAGCAGAACAAACAATCCTCTTCTAGTTTCCTGTTTGCTGAGCACTTCGTTGTGAGTTGTGACACCCCGTATAGGACAGGCTACACTAATATAGTTGTTGTAGAAAAATCGTGTTGTCCCGGGAATTAATTAGAGAGAAAACCTCAGCGAACAATATCCAATCACCTGAAAGAACAAAGTGGCAGGAGTGCAGCGGTGCGTGCATGGCGGCGAATTGGATCAAGTCGCTGCTGACACCAGCGAACGCCGGGATGACCGTGCGGCGCGGGTGGCCTGCACGGCGGCGATGGCCTCTGTGGTGGTGGAGTACCTTCCCTCGGCGTCCATGTCGCACAGACCCGCCTCCGAGAGGATCAGGGGCTCCAGCAGTACTGTCTTGGACGGTCTCGCCCACGACCCGGGCCGACCAGACGCGGCTCCGTCAGCCATCGCCTCCGCAACCTGACACGTCCAGGGCTTCTAGTCCTCCTCGAGCATGGGGCAGCAAGCCGTTGCTGCAGGGTGCGGGTGCTCGCGGTGGCGGGTCGGGCGGTCGGCACATGGTAGCGTGAGGCGCTCGGCCTCACCGGCCGCCGAGCTCCGCCTCAACGAGACCTCCCCCCACCTTCCCTCCTCCTCCGCGGAGGGACCAAGCCGCCGGCCGCCGCTGAGTCGCCGGCTGTGGGTGCTGGCTTGATGCAGGGCAGCATGGGGATCAGGGGAGGAGGCCGACGGGATTATCCCAGGTCGCACATTCGCAATCCCCTTTGACCGCCTGATCCGAGCGGTGGGTCAAAAAGGCTTAAACACATATACACATGAACCGACTATCGCGTAGGCCCGATGATAGCGATGCCCCAGTTCACCACAGACGTTGGGAACCCTGGGAGCTTAGTGCTCTTAGAAGATAGGAGGACTTGATCGTTTTTTTTTCTTCTAGGTTCCTTCCTAGCAATAGTAAGGAACATGTTGTATTTGTTTTCTTTCATAGGGTTCTCCATGTAAGATGTACCCACGCTAATCCGCTATGAGTGGATTTTCGGGGATGTATTGGACCCGCCCCGGTTTAAAAAATAGAGAATCTCGGTGGATAAAGTAGGAAGACTATTTTAAACACCAAACTTGTGGAAGTTCGACGAAATGAACCTGAACTTCAAATATTTGCCATTCATACAAGAATTATTAAATCTCGGTTCAAATTGAACCCTAAAACTATTTGGTGCATTGGGAAAGAAAACGATCCTAACCGGGATTAGAGGCTACTTTCACTGACGATGGGGCCCGAGGCAGTTGGTGAGGTGTATATGGTCCCACCTATCATTTTTTTCCCTCTATTTTTTCTTCTTTATCTTCTTCGTCGTTGAAAGAAAATACAACGGGCAAGCTCCTACGATGACTTTTGTTTTGAAATATTAAGAATCCAAATCTGCGTTTCTAAGAAGTTGAACCTTGGTGATTAGGTTGTACATTCACTCCGCCAACCAAGTGAGCTATACTCACTTCTTTTGTTCTTCTTCCTCCGCACTTCTCATGTCCCCTCCCGCATCGGCCCTAGCAACCTCGCATCACATACTGTACTTGCACCACCCCATGACCGTGTGTTTAATATTCCGCCTTCTTATTTATTTTCGAGAATGTAAAGAAAATAACAAAATTTCGTAGAAAATATTGAAAAACTTCACCCAGATTTAAAGACAGTCATTTAAATATTTTTTGAAAAATAAAATGAGGAGAAGAGGATTCTGAACTGCTAACAATACAATCTTTTTTACTAGGCCCCCTCCCACCACGTTACATCATAGTTATGTGCCAAAAACATGATTCATTTGTTGTTGAAATGTAATACCTTGGATATTTTCAAATCCGATCAAGATTATTTTCCGTGCCCCTGAGCCTCCAAAGCTTGAGCTTCGCCCTCCCTTTCGCCGACGTCCACCTTCTCTGCGAGTCCCCACCCCGCGTGGCTGCTGCTATGGGGGTGAACGGCGATGCCTCCAACGCCGCACCCCCTTGCTTGCAAAAGGCCCACCGCGGCTAGCATTGCCGGAACCGAACTGCAGGGGTTCAATTTAGACCAGGATCCAATAGTTGAAGTTACAAATGAAATGGATTTGAAGTTCGAAGTTCATTTTGCCAAACCATACGAGTTTAGGGTTTAGAATAGAGTTTTTTTTTTCCGAGAAAAATCCATTTCCGTTTTGTTTTTTTTACTCGAGGCAGAAGTAACGTTCCAATCCAAACGCGCGCGCGCGCACGTCTGAGGCTTCAACCGCCACGCGCCGCCCGCATTAACGGTGGCCGGAGGGAGCCGGTGCGCCACCAACCACAACCAGTCAACTAGGCTGAGCTCCCAAAAAAACTAGGCTGAGCTCTGCGTGGCACCGCCGCTCGGGTTGGCTGCGTCGCTCCGGCTGTGATCTGATTTGAAATTTGAAACAACAACGGTGCCGGTGCGGTCGTCTTTACGGAACGCGGTGCCTCTCTCTCTCTCTCGTAGCCGCAGCCGGAAGCCCGCAGCTCCATTTATTAATCCCGTTTTCCACAGAGAACGAGAGAGTGGAGTGTGACTCTTTTTCCTGCGCCGCTGTGCCCGCCGCGAGCTCCTGCCCGCCTTTCCACCACCTCCCGTCCCTCTCCTTCGTGCTCCTCTCAACCTACCCTGGGAAGCGCTGCAGACGCCGGGATTTCCGCAGGGGCAGGGCAGGGCGGACGAGCACCGGCAATGCCGAGATCCAGGTGCGCAGCGAAGCAAGCAGCCTACTCCCATTCTCATTCCCTCTCGAGGTTTGCTCTTGGTCTTGTTCCGTTTCTGATGCCGTTGGCGCGACATTTAACTCCAGGGGCTCCGAGCTGCCGCCGCAGCGGGCGTCGCCGCGCGCCCCGCTCCACCTCAAGACCACGGCGTCCTCCGACTCCAACGCCGCGCACCACCGCTCCGTCCTCGACCGGACCAGCCCCAAGCTCGCCGCCGACAGACACTCGCCGCGCAGCCCGCTGCCCGAGGTACGACTATCTATTTTCTCTCTTTTCTCTCGCCAAGCTGGCTCGCTCACACTGCGGCGGCGCTGCGGTTTGCAGAAGAAGCGCGCGGGGACGCGGGTGGCGGAGCTGGAGACCAAGCTGGGCAAGGTGCAGGACGAGCTCAAGAAGCTGCGGGAGCAGCTCGTCTCCGCCGAGGCCGCCAAGAAGGACGCGCAGGTCGCGCTCGAGGAGGCCAAGAAGCATGTCGGCACCAAGGGGAGCCCCAAGCCGGCCGCCGCGTCTCCCCCCTCACCCTCCCCCTCTCCGGCTCCCGCTCTCGCTCCAGTAGCGCTCGAAGAAGAGCAGAAAGCTGACGATGTAAAGGTCGCCCATCCTGCGGAGGAAGAGGAGCAGGAGCAGGAGGAGAGCAGCATTAACTCTCCCGCGACCGACGTGTTCGAGGTCGTCCGGACCGTGTCTGCCGACAAGGAGAACCAGGCCGCGCCCCTCGCGGTCGCCGAGGACGGCGAGGAGGTGAGCTGCGGGGACAAGGCGGCGGTAGTGCTGGCGCCGGCCGAGGAGGACGCGGAGGTGGAGGAGACCAAGGCCATGATCGAGGAGGCTGGCAAGACACACAATGCCTCCGCAGCCGCCCCTGCAGCCGCGGAGCTCAATGAGATCCCGGAGGAGGTCGCGGAGCTGAGGGCCCAGCTGGCGGCTAGGGAGATGGAGGTGGCCGTCCTCGCGGCCGACAACGCGGAGCTCAAGAAGCTGGCCGCGGATGCCGCGGCGGCGGCCAGGACGGCCGAGGAGGACGCGGCGGCCAGGGCGTTCCTGGTCGAGCAGGAGCTCAGGGAGAACGCGGCGCGGGAGGCGCGCATGGGCGAGCAGCTCAGGGCGGCCGACGCCGCGCGCGAGGCGCTGGACGCCGAGATGCGCCGCCTGCGCGTGCAGACCGAGCAGTGGCGCAAGGCGGCCGAGGCGGCCGCCGCGGTGATCGGCGGGGACGCGCACCTCGTCGGCCACCACGGCCTCGCCGGCGGCAACGGCAACGGGTGGGGGTCCCCCGCGACGATGCCCGACGACGGCGACGAAGAGGGGTTCGGCGGCAAGCGGAAGGGCGGCGCCGGCGGGATCCGGATGCTCGGCGACCTGTGGAAGAAGAAGGGTACAAAGTGAAGGGCGCCAATGACAGCAATGTGGCTTTGCGTCCGATCAGAGATTCACAGCTTGCAGCGGCGAGCTAGCTCAGCTCGCTAGCTCCAGCACACGCGCGCATCGATCGATCGATGCACTAGCTAGCTAGCTAGCACCATCGTTTTACTGCATTTTGGCTCGAATTTCACTTATGTTTGTATGATGATGAGATGATGATCGTGAGACTGAACTTTGTCTGTTCCCCGGCTTCGTCCGGCTGATGATGCTGCATTTCTGCTAGCCACTGTAGATGCTACTAGAGTGATTGCTAGATAATTCCCTATTTCCCCGTGTATGCTGTTGATGCTAGAGTGATTACTGCTGTAGGCTAGTACTCCGTATTTTGAGATCCTTGTCATAAGATAAGCTTAATCGATGGTCAAGACTCAAATTTCAAGCTGTCTGGAGCAATTCTAATACTTCTTGCAAAACAAAATGAAGAATGTATGCTCTTTTCATAAATGTTCCGCACCGCGATTTCAAAGTCGCCGCAGAGCTTCTCATGGTCAACATCGGCTCAAATGGGGATAAACATTCGCAAATGTTCCGCATTCGCAAAAAAAAAATGGGGATAAACATTGTGATCACCACAACATTGGCTTGCTTCATCATTGTTTGTTCATGATGATCTCTGAAGACTGAGATTTTTCGGGGATGCAGCCAAAGATTTTGAGCAGCTAGCGAGCGCACTCTTTTCTCCTGCGCATGCACTCGTTTTGAAAACGCCCCGGCGTCAAAGGTCGTGTCTGTTCACTCTTGGACCACACTCTGAAAACCGTGGAGCTGCAAAACAAAAACGACCCTTTGCACTTTGCAGATTGCAGTGGCAAAACCAAACAACTGCAAAAAGATGAACAAGGGCAGGGCCACACGGGACGAGATCTGCAAAAGGCATACGTGTGGGACGCATGAGTCATCGAGTGGTTCAGAGAAAATGCCTAACCAAAAAAAGGTATCGATTAGGACCGACTAAGCCATCATTATTATCCTCGTCTACCAAATCCAGGAAAGATCCAGCACGAAATTGACAAAAGGTGATTACCCACTCCACTAGCAATCTGTAGATAGTAGCACTCTACCAAGGGAAATGAAACAAAAAATTAGGCTGCTGGTACGCTCCACCTCCCGTAGTCTTGCGGACTTGAGGTGTGGCGGACCATAGCCCCTCACCCGGGGTGAGGGTTTCGTTCTTTGTTTTTGTTGTTTTTCAGTGTCTTTTTAGGGATGGTGAGACGGCGACTACATCCTAAAATCATAATAAGGTGATCCACACTATATCTTTGCTCCGGTAGTGCGTCTAGCGTTGGCGGACAGCGCGTGGAGTCGCGAATCTCCTTGGATCAGACCGGGTTTTGTGTTCGTTAGTGTCGTTTCAGATCAGTCTCTTCCGATCTACAATTTTTATTATTAGCGACAGATGTTGCTCTGGTGCGTTGATCCTTTGGGACCTTACCACGACGACTTCGCCCGACTTCGTTCATGGAGGGGCGAGGACGGTGTTCGGAGCGCCGTCGCTAGGTGGTCTAAAGACTTATTTGTAATTTATATTACTTTTAGGGTTGTTTGTACTGCTATTGATGACTACTAATAGATTGGTGGAATAGCTCGGGTATAGGAATAACCGAGGCGACGCGGAGATGACGATGTATCCTGAAGTTCACACTCTTACGAGTGCTAGTCTCCGTTGGAGCGGTCTGGAGGACAAAGCACTCCAAACACCACGAAGACCTCACCGTATTCTCCTCGACCCTTCCCACCAAAGGGGAAGACCTCGATCAACTATGGAACCTTAGGGTGGTCACCGAACCAGCACAAAGCTTGGGGCTATCTCCACACCTTAATTGGAGGCTCCCAATAAATCGCCACAAAGGTCTTGCCCTTGAAGAATCTCCACAACTTAATTGAAGTCCCCAAGAATACCACAAAGACCACTAAACCGTCTAGGATTGAAAGACCTAAGAGGAACAAGCTTCGGGAACAAGCTCCCGAATCAATATCTCACGATCTTTTACCTCCACGTATCACCGCGGAGAAGTCAAACCGATGCACCAAATGGAATGGCTAGAACACCACAAAGATGCTCAAATCATTCACTCTCAAATTTCAACAAAGCTACTAAACCTATTGGGGAAATAAGAGAGGAAGAACTAAAATGAGAGGAACACCAAATCTCTCTCCAAGATCTAGATCTGGGGATTCCCTCAGAAAGAGGAGAATTTGATTGGTGTAAATATAGATCTAGATCTCCTCTCTTTTCTCCTCAAATATGAGCAAGAATCATGGAGGGATTGAGTGAGGGGAAGCTCTCGTATGTTCAACAATGGAGGAAAGCTAGAGGTGGAAGAAGTAGTAAAGAGAGAGAGAGAGAGAGAAAAGAGGCTTTAAAAAGGTGGTAGAAAATCTGCCCGTTGGGCTCGGCCAGGACGGCACCGGTCCACCAGCAAGGGCTGGCCTGTACCACCAGTACTGGTACCGGTACCGGTCATTGAGCGCGCACGTGTAGGGTGTTCTGCGAGCTGCCGATACCACTTGCGCTACCGGTCCTGGTGCCATCGGCCCAACATTTTTTCCTTTTCTTTTAAAACCAAAGGCAAAACTAGAAATGCAATAACTCGAGCTAGGGAACTCCAAATCGAGTGAAACAAATTTTGTTGTAAAGAGGACGACAAGAGCTACCCAACAAAAAGTGAAAAGTTTGAGAACAAGTTGGGTAGATTTTTCCAATAGTTTAGAGGTGAAACCTCTCAATACAATGAACGGGAAAAACTACAATATCGAAAACGCAACAAGTATTTATTGCGAAATCAATTTTCAATGAACTAGAGCTGTTCATGAGAATAAGAACAAGCTCTAAAACAGAAAATGAATAAAATCCAAATGACAACCAAGAAAGATGATGCAAGGAAGTAACGGTTTGAGCTCTCTCAGAACGATACGATTGAGTTACTCACTCGGGAGCCCTCTTGATAGTACGAAACCTTATGAACCGGTCTCGCAACTAAACCACGAGACTGGTAAGAAAGAAACCCTATCAAGAGAAAACCTTAAGCTTGCGCATTCCACTTGAGCTCGATGATGACGATCTTGACCGCAACAAGATGTAACGCCTTTTTTGATTGTGCTTGCTTGATAAAGTCTTGCAGATTGCTCCCCCATAATCCACTAAGGGAGAACTTCTTATTTGGCACATCTTTACATATCCATGATCACCATATGGATGGCAAGCTTCAAGTATATGATCTCTTCGAGTTGGCTCATCCTGAACTTGCACTTCATTTTTTCATTCTTCGTCATGTTGATGTCTTGAAGTTAAACTTGAGGGCTCACTTCATCTTCATCTTCAAGACATACTTCACACTTGATATTCTTCATCAATTTCTTCTTATTGCAACCTTGAAGCATTACCTATGGACAGCTCCTACAAATATAACTCAATGCAAACATTAGTCCATATAGATTGTCATTAATTACCAAAATCACATGGGGGCTCCATGCACTTCCAGCATTCGGGCATGCTCGGGAGTGTTGATTGTATGCGTTGGAGGTGGAAGAATTGCCCGGAGGTATGGAATGGGGAAATATTGTCGTGAAACTCGTGATGCCACCATTGTGCTTGAGGCCTTTGCATCGAGGACTTGTGGATTTGACATTGCTTTTTTGAATTGCCGTGATCACTCAATGACATCAATGTCTTACGTAGATCCCATTTGTTTTCTATATTAGCTAGTGTAGATGCTTCAGCCTACAACTACAAAGTCAATGGGCATGACTATACCATGGGCTATTATCTTGCCGACGATATCTATCCATAATGAGCAACATTAGTAAAGACCATTCAAAACCTCCAAACAGAAAAAATAAGCTCACATTGGCAAGACACAAGAAGCATGCCAAAGTAACATTAAAATAGCTTTTGATGTTTTGCTATCTTGGTTTTCCATTGCCCGGGGTCCAGCTCATTTTTTGGGACAAGAAACCCTCAGATCATCACAATATTGTGATCAACGAAGACGAGGGTGTAGCAATGTTGGTAGCCATGTGCAGCCAAAAAGAAACCCCTATCGCATTCATGCATATATATCCTGAGACACAATGGCAAATTGAAGGTTAGGCCACACTTACCCCGCGTAACCTTGATCTCATCGAGCACCATTGGCAGAAATTGATGTTCCTCCTTCATTCATTTCATTTCTGATTTATTTGTACGTGACATGAACAATTTATTTGGTCGATGAAAAATTCATTATTTGGTTCGAACTATTGTCGTAATGTGATTTGAAAAATACTGTAATTTGGATGCATATTGCCAAATTTGGTGTTTACGGTTTTGGTTTAAAGTCCGTGACAAGCGGTCAGATCTCGTAAACCGAATCTAAATATTCGCTAACCGACACTGTGAACGAAACATTCAGATATCTTTTTTACAATTTTGATTTACACGATCTTATGGCTGCAGATCGCACGAAGGCAGAAATCACGTTTACCACGGATGGGAAGGATGTGAACTGGGGTGCACATTCACCCTATAATGGAAGTTCCAAAAATGCTATTTCGAAGTTTTATATAAAATGGATAAAATGCACGTTTGTAGATATAATGTTGATACTTATTTGTGTAGATTTTGGAACAAAAAATGACCGTGTTAGTACGGAACCAACAATTATAATGTCATTTGGACATTTTATCATTTTCGTGTAGGTCACATAAAATCGTATTTTTTCGTGTAAAGTTACAAAAGTAAGTATGAACATAATATGTACATGCAAAAAACTTTTAAGTTGATTTTTTTCAATTTTGAAAAAACCGGGTGCATTGGCAGTGTGGCACCAGAGTGCAATTCGGTATTTTCCTGTTACCACGACCTATACTCACGTGTTTACAAGTCACAATTTACGAGATGTCCTGGAGTTGGTCTAAGAGCATATTCAGCCGCGTCCCCCAAAGTCTTTTTTTGTCCGGCACGACCCGATACGGTGTCCGGCGCTCCGAGCCCGTCCCCGCTACACAGGGGACGCTCCGGGCACGCCGGACACAACGAAAAGCGAGGCGGGCTCCAACATGTCGGTGACTATATCCATAATCGTTGGTTCACGCCTTTTATTTCTCGTCGCGCCTTCCCTCCCGCACCTCCCATCCCTCCGCCGCTGCTGGATTTGCTGGCCGTTTCAACGGCTAATATCTTCTGAGAGTCGGCACCGTCGTCGCGGCTGGCACTCTCGCCGACCGTTTCGCCGCGGCCGCTTCGACAGCGCATCCCAGAACGCGACGTCAAATCCGCCCCACCTTGATACGTCTCAAACGTATCTATAATTTCTTATGTTCCATGATACTTATATGATGATACTCACATGTTTTATACACACTTTACATCATTTATATGCATTTTCCGGCACTAACCTATTGACGAGATGCCGAAGAGCCAGTTGTTGTTTTCTGCTGTTTTTTGTTTCAGAAATCCTACAAAGGAAATATTCTCGAAATTGGACGAAATCAACGCCCAGAGTCTTATTTTTCCACGGAGCTTCCAGAAGACCGAAGGAGTTACGAAGTGGGGCGACGAGGCGCCGCCACACTAGGGCCGCGCGGCCTAAGGGGGGCCCGCTCCGCCCTAGCGTGTGGGGCCCTCGCGCCGCCTCCAACCATACCCTTCCGCCTACTTAAAGCCTCCGTCGCGAAAACACCTGTACCGAGAGCCACGATACGGAAAACCTTCCAGAGACGCCGCCGCCAATCCCATCTCGGGGGATTCAGGAGATCGCCTCCGGCACCCTGCCGGAGAGGGGAATCATCTCCCGGAGGACTCTTCATCACCATGATCGCCTCCGGATTGATGTGTGAGTAGTTCCTCATTGGACTATGGGTCCATAGCATTAGCTAGATGGTTGTCTTCTCCTCATTGTGCTATCATGTATAGATCTTGTGAGCTGCCTATCATGATCAAGATCATCTATTTGTAATGCTACATGTTGTGTTTGTTGGGATCCGATGAATATGGAATACTATGTCAAGTTGATTATCAATCTATCATATATGTGTTGTTTATGTTCTTGCATGCTCTCCGTTTCTAGTAGAGGCTCTGGCCAAGTTGATACTTGTGACTTCAAGAGGGAGTATTTATGCTCGATAGTGGGTTCATGCCTCCATTGAATCTGGGACAGTGACAGAAAGTTCTAAGGTTGTGGATGTGCTGTTGCCACTAGGGATAAAACATCAATGCGTTGTGTAAGGATATTTGTGTTGATTACATTACGCACCATACTTAATGCAATTATCTGTTGTTTGTGATACGTCTCCAACGTATCTATAATTTCTGATGTTCCATGCTTGTTTTATGACAATACCTACATGTTTTGTTCACACTTTATGATGATTTTATGCGTTTTCCGGAACTAACCTATTGACGAGATGCCGAAGTGCCGATTCTTTGTTTTACTTGCTGTTTTTGGTTTCAGAAATCCTACAAAGGAAATATTCTCGGAATCGGACGAAATCAACGCCCAACATCTTATTTTCCCGGAACCTTCCAGAGAGTCAGAGAGGGACCAGAGGGGAGCTCTGGGGGCCCCACACGTGTGGGCCGCGCGGCCCAAGGGGGGGGCGCACCCCCCCTAGTGTGAGGAGGCCCCGTGGCCCCTCCGACTCCGCCTCTTTACCTATAAGTTGCCTCCTGACCTAAATCTTCGACACCGATTGACGAAACCCGAGAAAACCTTCCAGAGCCGCCGCCATCGCGAAACTCCGATTCGGGGGACAGAAGTCTCTGTTCCGGCACCCTGCCGGGACGGGGAATTGCCCCCGGAGTCATCTCCACCGCCGTCTCCACCGCCATCTTCACCGGCGATACGCGTACGGCACGCGTCCGTTGGGAACCCCAAGAGGAAGGTGTGATGCGTACGGCGGCAAGTTTTCCCTCGGTATGAAACCAAGGTTTATCGAACCGGTAGGAGCCAAGAAGCACGTTGAAGGTTGATGGCGGCGAGATGTAGTGCGGCGCAACACCGAGGATTCCGGCGCCAACGTGGAACCTGCACAACACAAACCAAGTACTTTGCCCCAACGAAACAGGCGAGGTTGTCAATCTCACCGGCTTGCTGTAACAAAGGATTAGATGTATAGTGTGGATGATGATTGTTTGCGAGAAAAACAGTGAGAACAGTATTGCGGTAGATTGTATTTCGAGTAAAGAGAATTGGACCGGGGTCCACAGTTCACTAGAGGTGTCTCTCCCATAAGATAAACAGCATGTTGGGTGAACAAATTACGGTTGGGCAATTGACAAATAAAGAGGGCATGACCATGCACATACATATTATGATGAGTATTGTGAGATTTAATTGGGCATTACGACAAAGTACATAGACCGCTATCCAGCATGCATCTATGCCTAAAAAGTACACCTTCGAGGTTATCATCCGAA
The DNA here is from genome assembly GCF_022539505.1 of Lolium rigidum. NCBI lineage: Eukaryota > Viridiplantae > Streptophyta > Magnoliopsida > Poales > Poaceae > Lolium > Lolium rigidum. The sequence goes on along the minus strand of NC_061513.1, from coordinate 112,313,052 downwards.
CCCCCTCCGGTATTAAGTTGCTAACAACGAGACAATTGCATTAAGTATTGCGCGTAATGTAATCGGTAACTACATCCTCGAACATAGCACCAATGTTTTATCCCTAGTGGCAACGAGCACATCCATAATCTTAGAGATTTCGTCACTTCCCAGATTCACGGAGACATGAACCCACTATCGAGCATAAATACTCCCTCTTGGAGTTACAAGCATCTACTTGGCCAGAGCATCTACTAGTAACGGAGAGCATGCAAGATCATAAACAACACATAGATATAAATTGATAATCAACATAACATGGTATTCTCTATTCATCGGATCCCAACAAACACAACATATAGAATTACGGATAGATGATCTTGATCATGTTCGGCAGCTCACAAGACCCGACAATTAAGCACAATGGGGAGAAGACAACCATCTAGCTACTGCTATGGACCCATAGTCCAGGGGTAGACTACTCACACATCACTCCGGAGGCGACCATGGCGGCGTAGAGTCCTCCGGGAGATGATTCCCCTCTCCGGCGAGGGTGCCGGAGGCGATCTCCGAATCCTCCGAGATGGGATTGGCGGCGGCTGCGTCTCCGGAAGGTTTTCCGTATCGTGGCTCTCGGTGCGGGGGTTTCGCGACGAAGGCTATTTGTAGGCGGAAGGGCAGGTCAAGGGGCGTCACGAGGGGCCCACACCCTAGGTCGGCGCGGCCAGGGCTTGGGCCGCGCCGCCCTATGGTGTCGCCACCTCGTGGCCCCACTTCGTCTCCTCTTCGGTCTTCGGAAGCTTCGTGGCAAAATAGGACCACGGGCGTTGATTTCGTCCAATTCCGAGAATATTTCCTTACTAGGATTTCTGAAACCAAAAACAGCGAAAACAGCAACTGGCACTTCGGCATCTTGTTAATAGGTTAGTTCCAGAAAATGCACGAATATGACATAAAGTGTGCATAAAACATGTAGATAACATCAATAATGTGGCATGGAACATAAGAAATTATCGATACGTCATTAAAGATGTATTAAAGACATGCAACCGTACAAAGTTCATTAAAGATGTATTAAGTATTCAGCATAGAAGTTCTATTCTTCATTCCAAGCATCAAGTAAATTTTCACAATATAAGAAGGATTCAGTCAAGTAAACATAAACATGAACGTCATGAATCAACTGTTTCGAAGTCTACTCAACCGGTGAGCGCAAGCATTTGGTATTAGCACCAGGATGTTATGGCATAAAGAACGTTAATGGGAGTTTGGAAGGCCAAATGGAAGAAAGGCTTGCAAAGCTGTAAATGACCATTAGACAAGAGGAAGCCTTATGATCGAAGCTATGCAAGGAGTAGTGATTGCCATGCAACGGATGCACATAGAGTTATATGTGTATGAAAGCTCTCCAATGGAACTAGTGGGGGTGCATCCAACTTGGTTGCTCACGAAGACCTAGAGCACTTTTGAGGAGGCTCATCATTGGAATATACAACCCAAGTTCTATAGTGTAAATTCCCCACATAGTTATACTAGTAAAACATGAAAACTCTCTCATATGAATGTAGGTGCTGAACATGAGCACAAATGATGACTATGAATAATGCGGGTGCTAAAAGATGAGCACAAGTGTGGATAAAAGATAGTAATGCTGCCCCTTTTTTTCTTTATTCTCTTTTTTTCTTTTTTCTTTTTTTTCTCTTTTTTTTCTTTTTTTTTCTTTCTTTTCATTTTTTTTCTTTTTGATGGCCTCCACGGCTCTTTTCATTTTTAGGGGCAACATCCTAATATGACAACGCACTTTTTGGTACAAATAACTCATAATGAATGAAACATGATGTATGAAACTGTATGCCTCTGCCAGTGTAGCAGGATGTGCAATGATCTAGCGTAACATGGGTGAACCACACATCAGCTGTATATGATCATGCAAAGCAATATATAAATAATAAATGACAACATGGCATGTAATGTAAAAATGGATGTTGCATGGCAATATATCTCGGAACAGCTATGGAAATGCTTGTGGTAGGTAGGTATGGTGGCTGTTTTGAGGAGATGTATGGGCTTATGTGTAGGAGAACAAGAGAAAGTTCTCCCACGGGTTTGGATGTACCGGCGAAGTATGCACAATTCTCAATGTGAGCAAAAGGCAATGCACGAGTACCGAAGAGGCTAGCAAATTTGGATGGTGGAAGTGCCAAAAACCGTAGCTTAACATTAGTCAAAAAGAACTCACAAGCTTATTGCAAACAACTAGCGGAGTTCATCATTAAGAGCATGATTAAAATTTACTCCAAGGAGGGCCGTTCACGGTGGCACAAGTACCCCGCTAGCTCCCTCGACCTTCAGCACAACTTAGTTATTACGATGAACTCTCAGACATGGAAAGCTATCAAGTCCAGCTACGCCTTCAACTATTTAAATAGAGTTTGTAGTACGGCACAAGCTTAAAGACAACAATCCACTACTAATTTTAACTCATTTATCCAGCAAGCCTTACCATCTAAATATCTCAAAACATTTGCAAAGAATCAAGTTATCAAAGCTCAATGTTCTACAAGTATTTTATTATACACTACCACATGCAACATTTCCTGTTTCCAACCATACAACAATTTAACGAAGAAGGAACTTTGCCAAGAATATTATGAGTAAAGCCTAAGGACATACTTGTCCATATGCTACAGCGGAGCGTGTCTCTCTCCCACACAGTAAATGCTAGGATCCATTTTATTCAAACAAAACAAAAACAAAAACAAACCGACGCTCCAAGGAAAGCACATAAGCTGTGATGGAATAAAAATATAGTTTCAGGGGAGGAACCTGATAATGTTGTCGATGAAGAAGGGGATGCCTTGGGCATCCCCAAGCTTAGACGCTTGAGTCTTCTTGATATATGCAGGGGTGAACCACCGGGGCATCCCCAAGCTTAGAGCTTTCACTCTCCTTGATCATGTTGTATCATCTCCCTCTCTTGATCCTTGAAAACTTCCTCCACACCAAACTTAGAACAACTCATTAGAGGGTTAGTGCACAATCAAAATATACATATTCAGAGGTTACATAATCATTCTTAACACTTCTGGACATTGCACAAAGCTACTGAAAGTCAATGGAATCGAAATATCCATCGAACATAACAAAACTGGCAATGCGAAATAAAAGGCAGAATCTGTCAAAGCAGAACAGTTCGTATTGACGAATTTTATCGAGGCACCAGACTTGCTCAAATGAAAATGCTAAAATTGAATGAAAGTTGCGTACATATCTGAGGATCACTCACGTAAATTGTCATAATTTTCTGAGTTACCTACAGATAATTTTGCCCAGATTCGTGACAGCAAAGAAATCTGTTTACGTGCGAGTAATCCAAATCTAGTATGAACTTTACTATCAACGACTTTACTTGGCACAATAAAACACTAAACTAAGATAAGGAGAGGTTGCTACAGTAGAAAACAACTTCCAAGACAAAAAATAAAAACAAAGTACTGTAGTAAAAACATGGGTTGTCTCCCATAAGCGCTTTTCTTTAACGCCTTTCAGCTAGGCGCAGAAACTGTGTATCAAGTATTATCAAGAGACGAAGTGTCAACATCATAATTTGTTCTAATAATAGAATCAAAAGGTAACTTCATTTTCTTTCTAGGGAAGTGTTCCATACCTTTCTTGAGAGGAAATTGATATTTAATATTACCTTCCTTCATATCAATGATAGCACCAACGAGTTCGAAGAAAAGGTCTTCCCAATATAATGGGGCAAGATGCATTGCATTCAATATCCAAGACAACAAAATCAATGGGGACAAGGTTATTGTTAACGGTAATGCGAACATTATCAACTTTCCCCAAAGGTTTCTTTGTAGAATGATCAGCAAGATTAACATCCAAATAACAATTTTTCAGCGGTGGCAAGTCAAGCATATTATAGATTTTCTTAGGCATAACGGAAATACTTGCACCAAGATCACATAAAGCATTACAATCAAAATCTTTAACCTTCATCTTAATTATGGGCTCCCAACCATCCTCTAGCTTTCTAGGAATAGAGGCTTCGCACTCTAGTTTCTCTTCTCTAGCTTTTATGAGAGCATTTGTAATATGTTGCGTGAAAGCCAAATTTATAGCACTAGCATTAGGACTTTTAGCAAGTTTTTGCAAGAACTTTATAACTTCAGAGATGTGGCAATCATCAAAATTCAAACCATTATAATCTAAAGCAATGTGATCTTCATCCCCAATGTTGGAAAAAATTTCAGCAGTTCTATCACAGGCAGTTTCAGCAGTTTTAGCAGTTTCGAGCGGTTTCTCGCGCTTTGCATTAGAAGTGGAAACATTGCCAACACCAATTATTTTACCATTAATAGTAGGAGGTGCAGCAACTTGTGTAGCATTAGCATTACTAGTGGTGGTAATAGTCCAAACTTTAGCTATATTACCTTCTTTTTTCATTTTCTTCTTTTTCCCACCTAGCACGCAATTCGGCCATCAATCTTATATTCTCATTAATTCTAACTTGGATGGTATTTGCTGTAGTAACAATTTTGTTATCTATATCCTCAGGTTTAGCAGCCATTTTATTAATTAAAGAAGATTGTGACGCAGACATGTATGAGATTCGGTTTTCAGCATTAGCAAGTTTAGTTTGCAACCCAGAGATCTCCATATTCAAATTTTCAAGTTGATTTCCTATATTCTTCAACAAGGTAGATTGCTCATTCATAGTTTTAGTAAACAATTTATTTTGCTCATATTGTGATTGCATAAAGTTCTTGGTGGATCTTTCAATTTCTAACATCTTTTCCTCATTAGGTGAAGCGTATCTACCATAAGAGTTACCATTAGCAGGATATGGTCCAGAATTGTTATAATTGTTATTTTTAATGAAATTCACATCAACATATTCTTTTTGAGCACCCAATGACGCTAACGGAACATTATTAGGATCAACACTAGGCCTACCATTCACAAGCATAGACATAATAGCATCAATCTTATCACTCAAGGAAGAGGTTTCTTCGACAGAATTTACCTTCTTACCTTGTGGAGCTCTTTCCGTGTGCCATTCAGAGTAATTGATCATCATATTATCAAGAAGCTTTGTTGCTTCACCAAGAGTGATGAACATAAAGGTACCTCCAGCAGCTGAATCCAATAGGTTCCGCGAAGAAAAATTCAGTCCTGCATAAAAGGTTTGGATGATCATCCAAGTAGTCAGTCCATGGGTTGGGCAATTTTTAACCAAAGATTTCATTCTTTCCCATGCTTGTGCAACATGCTAAGTATCTAATTGTTTAAAATTCATTATGCTACTCCTCAAAGATATAATTTTAGCAGGGGGATAATATCTACCAATAAAAGCATCCTTGCATTTAGTCCATGAATCAATACTATTCTTAGGCAGAGATAGCAACCAATCTTTAGCTCTTCCTCTTAATGAGAAAGGGAACAATTTTAATTTTATAATGTCACCATCTACATCTTTATATTTTTGCATTTCACATAGTTCAACAAAATTATTGAGATGGGCAGCGAGCATCATCGGAACTAACACCGAGAAAATTGCTCTCGCATAACAAGATTTAGTAAAGCGAGGTTTAATTTCAAAGAATTCTCGCTGTAGTAGCAGGTGGAGCAATAGGTGTGCATAAGAAATCATTATTATTTGTGGTTGTGAAGTCACACAACTTAGTATTTTCAGGAGTATCCATTTTAGCAACAGTAAATAAAGCAAACTAGATAAAGTAAATGCAAGTAACTAATTTTTTTGTGTTTTTGATATAGCAAACAAGATAGCAAATAAAGTAAAACTAGCAACTAATTTTTTTGTATTTTGATTTAGTGCAGCAAACAAAGTAGTAAATAAAACTAAGCAAGACAAAAACAAAGTAAAGAGATTGCGATGTGGAGACTCCCCTTGCGGCGTGTCTTGATCTCCCCGGCAACGCCGCCGGAAAAAGAGCTTGATACGCGTACAGCACGCGTCCGTTGGGAACCCCAAGAGGAAGGTGTGATGCGTACAGCGGCAAGTTTTCCCTCGGTATGAAACCAAGGTTTATCGAACCGAGTAGGAGCCAAGAAGCACGTTGAAGGTTGATGGCGGCGAGATGTAGTGCGGCGCAACACCAGGGATTCCGGCGCCAACGTGGAACCTGCACAACACAAACCAAGTACTTTGCCCCAACGAAACAGCGAGGTTGTCAATCTCACCGGCTTGCTGTAACAAAGGATTAGATGTATAGTGTGGATGATGATTGTTTGCAGAAAAACAGTAGAACAAGTATTGCGATAGATTGTATTTCGAGTAAAGAGAATTGGACCGGGGTCCACAGTTCACTAGAGGTGTCTCTCCCATAAGATAAACAACATGTTGGGTGAACAAATTACGGTTGGGCAATTGACAAATAAAGAGGGCATGACCATGCACATACATATTATGATGAGTATTGTGAGATTTAATTGGGCATTACGACAAAGTACATAGACCGCTATCCAGCATGCATCTATGCCTAAAAAGTCCACCTTCGGGTTATCATCCGAACCCCTCCGGTATTAAGTTGCTAACAACGGACAATTGCATTAAGTATTGCGCATAATGTAATCAGTAACTACATCCTCGAACATAGCACCAATGTTTTATCCCTAGTGGCAACAACGACATCCATAATCTTAGAGATTTGTCACTTCCCAGATTCACGGAGACATGAACCCACTATCGAGCATAAATACTCCCTCTTGGAGTTACAAGCATCTACTTGGCCGAGCATCTACTAGTAACGGAGAGCATGCAAGATCATAAACAACACATAGATATAAATTGATAATCAACATAACATGGTATTCTCTATTCATCGGATCCCAACAAACACAACATATAGAATTACAGATATATGATCTTGATCATGTTCGGCAGCTCACAAGACCCGACAATTAAGCACAATGGGGAGAAGACAACCATCTAGCTACTGCTATGGACCCATAGTCCAGGGGTAGACTACTCACACATCACTCCGGAGGCGACCATGGCGGCGTAGAGTCCTCCGGGAGATGATTCCCCTCTCCGGCGGGGTGCCGGAGGCAATCTCCTGAATCCCCGAGATGGGATTGGCGGCGGCGGCATCTCCGGAAGGTTTTCCGTATCGTGGCTCTCGGTGCGGGGGTTTCGCGACGAAGGCTATTTGTAGGCGGAAGGGCAGGTCAAGGGGCATCACGAGGGGCCCACACCCTAGGTCGGCGCGGCCAGAGCTTGGGCCGCGCCGCCCTATGGTGTCGCCACCTCGTGGCCCCACTTTGTCTCCTCTTCGGTCTTCTGGAAGCTTCGTGGCAAAATAGGACCCTGGGCGTTGATTTCGTCCAATTCCGAGAATATTTCCTTACTAGGATTTCTAAACCAAAAACAGCAGAAAACAGCAATCGGCACTTCGGCATCTTGTTAATAGGTTAGTTCCAGAAAATGCACGAATATGACATTAAGTGTGCATAAAACATGTAGATAACATCAATAATGTGGCATGGAACATAAGAAATTATCGATACGTCAGAGACGTATCAACCGCCATCGCTGTCTCCATGATGAGGAGGGAGTAATTCACCCCCGGGGCTGAGGGATCCTATGTAGCTATGTGGTTCATCTCTCTGTCTTTGTGATTGGCCCCCCTTTCGGGCGCATGCTTCCCCTTCTTAGTCTCTTTCGCACTGTTTGTTCACTTTGATCTGAGCCCTCATCCCTGGATGTCAGTAGATGTTTCTTCTTCGACGAGCTCGACTCAGATATATCTTCCGCCCGGGTGGCACAAGCAAAGAGAGATTGTGCTCTCTTTTCCGAGAGATTCTTTCCAAACTTGTCAAGTAGATGACTGGCTGGATAGCGAGTACTACTTTATTCGCGGTACTAACCTCCCCTCAAGTCCCTAGTTGAATATCATCTATGTGCTACTCTAGTGATGTTATTAAAGTAGTCTATTCCTCCTCCATGATGTAATGTTGACAGTGTGTGCATCATGAAGTACTTGGTATATGCTATGATTGTGATCTCTTGTAGATTATGAAGTTAACTATTACTATGATGGTATTGATGTGATTTATTCCCCCTTTCATAGCTTGTTGGAGACAGTGTGCATGCTATGTTAGTACTCGGTATAATTGCGTTGGTCTATCATGCACTCCAAGGTTATTTAAATACGAACATCGAATGTTGTGGAGCTTGTTAACTCCGGCATTGAGGTGCTCTTGTAGCCCTACACAATTAATGGTGTTTTTCATCCAACAAGAGAGTGTAGAGTAGTTTTATTATGTGATCAATGTTGAGAGTGTCCACTAGTGAAAGTAGGATCCCTAGGCCTTGTTTCCAAGCATCGAATCTCCGTTTGTTTACTGTTTTGTTGCATGTTTGCTTGCTGCCATATTTTATTCAGATTGCTATTACAACTCATATACATCCATACAACTTGTATTTCACTATATCTTCGCCGAACTAGTGCACCTATACATCTGACAAGTGTATTAGGTGTGTTGGGGACACAAGAGACTTCTTGTATCGTGATTGCAGGGTTGCTTGAGAGGGATATCTTTGACCTCTTCCTCCCCGAGTTCGATAAACCTTGGGTGATCCACTTAAGGGAAAACTTGTCTGCTGTTCTACAAACCTCTGCTCTTGGAGGCCCAACACTGTCTACAGGAAAAGGAGTGTGCGTAGACATCAAGCTATTTTCTGGCGCCGTTGCCGGGGAGGAAAGGTAAAAGGCACTCGCACTCCGGTCCCAGGTAACTAAGTTATTTTCTGCTGCCGTTGTAAGTGCTTGAAGCTATTTCCTTTAGATCCTGCAATTGCATCTTTTTGTTTCTTGTTTTACACTAGTAAGGCATAATGGAAAACAACTGTGAGCTTTTTAATTTATTTCCTAAGTTAAGACATGAATTGTGTGATGCGAAAATTAAAAAACCTATGGAACCTCATTTGCATGCTAGTAGCAATGTTATTAGTATGAACGCAATCACTGCTAATGCTATGGAGAAGTCTAAGCTTGGGGAAGCTAGTTTTTATGATCTTTTTAGCTTCCCATCTTTAGGGGAGAAAATTTGCTCTGATAATACTTTATCTCCCATATGCGATAACTTTAATGATGCTTGTGATATTTTAAATCCACCTACTGCAAGTACTGCTTTCGAGATACCCATGAAAATTATTGAACATGTTATGGATAACCGCTATGAAGGGGATGGAAGTGTCCATCCTGAAGATCATTTACTATTTTTGCATGAATTATGCGGGTTATTCAAGTGTGCAGGTATCTCTATGGATGAAGTGAGGAAGAAATTGTTCTCTATTTCGCTGTCTGGTAAAGCGGCGCATTGGTATAAATTGCTGAAGAATAGTCATTCTCTTGGATGGGAGGAAATTGTACCTCTCTTTTATTCTAAATTTTATCCTCCTCATGAAGTGCATATTGATAGGAATTACATTTATAACTTTTATCCTCGTGATGGAGAGAGTATTTCTCAAGCATGGGGGAGATTGAAGTCACTAATGCTCAAATGTCCCATTCATGAGCATCCCCGTAATGTTATTATTAATAATTTTTATGCAAGACTTTCAGGACATCACAAGGACTATCTAGATGCCTGTTTGGAGGGATCTTTCACAAGCAAGGAGGTTGAAGCTAGGTGGGATCTTCTTGATCGGATTGAGGAGAACGCTGAAGGATGGGAGAACAATAAAGGTAAAGAGTCAGGTATAAATTATGATTATGAATGCATTGAAACTTTTATGGATACTGGTAAATTTCGAAATATGAGTGCTACTTATGGTCTTGACTCTCAAGTTGCCGCAAATCTTTATAAAGCTTTTGCCTCTCATTTTGAATTGCCTAAAAAGAATTTTGATAAGTATCATGAACCTTTTAAAGAGGCTTGCATGAAGGATGAAATTGTTGTTAATGATTGCAATAAACATGCTCAAACTCCTAAGAATGCTATTTCCTATAAGCATGTTAATTTTTGTGGAATGCATAGACCTTGTGGAATTAATCAAATTGAAGATGAATATTGTATCCATCATATTAATGAAAAAACTAGAAAGTGGTCTAGGGCTCTAGATGATCTTGGTAAAAAAGTTTGTGCCCTCTATCCTTTTATTTGTGAAGTTTGCCATAGAGTGGGTCATTTTAATTTTCAATGCTCCTCCAATGATAATTTGAACCCCATGAGTGCTGCAAATTTGTATTGTGATGATGAAATTACTCCTAATCAGCATGATGAACTTACTTTATTTTTGTGGTGTGAAGAGCTATCAAGAAAAATCTCTTTGTTACATATGAGTGATCTTGATATTGATGATGTCCTGCATGGGTGTTTTTCTTATTGCATTGATAATAGCCATACAAATAATTACATACAAAATATTTTAGAAGATGACACCTTGCCAAAATATGATAGGACCGTTGTGTGTTTTGAACTTATTAATGAAAAGGAGGAATCCTCCCAAGTTTCTTCTATTGTTTCTGAAAGTGAATCAGGTTATGTGGACAAGCCTCTTCCTCCTAAAGAAGGGAACGATAAGAAGAAGAAGAAGAAGAAGAAGAAGAAGAAGAAGAAGGGAACGAAGAAGAAGAAGAAGAAGAAGAAGAAGAAGAAGGAGAATAAAGAGAAAGAGGTAACGGCATATCCCGCGTGAATGAGATAACGATAGGTAACCGTAAGTATGTTGCTCCTAATGACTATTATGATAATGAATCTGAACACAATGATCTTCCTATGCCCTTTACATACATTAGTGATCATGATTTAGAAGAGCACACTACTTTTGATATTAAAAATCTCTGGGAAACTAATTCTGAAAATGATGATGATAATAATTGCCATAGTATCAGTACTATCTATGCTTCCTCCCATAATGATATAGAAAGCTCTAAGCTTGGGGATGAGGTGTTTGAAAATCCTTTTGCTACTGGTCATTATATGTTTGATACATCTCCTTCTAGTAACAATGATGGTATGTTCACAGATGAACATACTGTGAAGGATAACTATTCTATTTCTTATGATGACACTATGCCTCCAATCTTTGATAATTATTATAAAGAATGCTATGATATAGGTTATAACTATCCTTATGAAACTTGTCATAGTTATGATTGGATTGCCAAAAACAATTCCCTTAATATGCAACTTGTTTACCATGTTCAAATTCTTGATAATAATCTTGCTCCAATCACTATTAATGAGAAGAACTCTTCTTATGCCAAAATTAATGATACTTCTATGCATATGAACCATGATAAGAATGTTTTAAGTGATGGGTATATTGTGGATTTCATCAATGATGCTACTGGAAGTTATTATGAGAGAGGGAAACATGGTTATATGCATCTTAATAATATTAAGTTTCCCCTCTTTATGTGGAGAATCTTGAAGTTACTCGTGTTTTATCTTCCTATGCTTGTCACTTTGTTCTTCATGAATCATTTGTGCACAAGATTCCTTTGCATAGGAAGTGGGTTGGACTTAAATTTGTTTTGAATTTGCTTCTTGATGCTCTCTTTTGCTTCAACTCTTATTTCTTGCGAGTGCATCATTAAAATTGCTGAGCCCATCTTAATGGCTATAAAGAAAGCACTTCTTGGGAGATAACCCATGTGTTTATTTTACTAAAGCACTTTCATTTTATATTTAAGTCTTGGAAGTTGTTACTACTGTAGCAACCTCTCCTTATCTTACTTTATTGTATTGTTGTGCCAAGTAAAGTCTTTGATAGCAAGGTTGATACTAGATTTGGATTACTGCGCAGAAACAGATTTCTGTTTGTCACGAATTTGGTGAGGGTTCTCTGTAGGTAACTCAGAAAAATCTGCCAATTTTTGTGTGTGATCCTCAGATATGTACGCAACTTCCATTCAATTTGAGAATTTTCATTTGAGCAAGTCTGGTGCCTCTAAAAAATTCGTCTTTACGTGATCGTTCGTTTTGACAGATTCTGCCTTTTATTTCGCATTGCCTCTTTTGCTGTGTTGAATGGATTTCTTTGTTCCATTAACTTCAAGTAGCTTTGTGCAATGTCCAGAAGTGTTAAGAATGATTGTGTCACCTCTGAACATGTGATTTTTTTATTATGCACTAACCCTCTAATGAGATTGTTTTGAGTTTGGTGTGGAGGAAGTTTTCAAGGGTCAAGAGAGGAGGATGATATATGATCAAGAAGAGTGAAAAGTCTAAGCTTGGGGATGCCCCCGTGGTTCATCCCTGCATATTTCAAGAGGACTCAAGCATCTAAGCTTCAGGATGCCCAAGGCATCCCCTTCTTCATCAACGATTTATCAGGTTTCTTCGCTTGAAACTATATTTTTATTCGGTCACATCTTATGTACTTTACTTGGAGCATCTGTTTGTTTTTATTTTTGTTTTGTTTGAATAAATTCATGCTTGTGTGGGAGAGAGACACGCTCCGCTGGTTCGTATGAACACATGTGTTCTTAGCTTTTAATGTTCATGGCGAAGGTTGAAACTGCTTCGTTAATTGTTATATGGGTGGAAACAGAAAATGCTACATGTGGTAAATTGTATGATGTCTTGAATAATTTGATACTTGGCAATTGTTGTGATCATATGGATTATGTTTAAGCTCTTGCATCATATACTTTGCACCTATTAGTGAAGAAATACATAGAGCTTGCTAAAATTTGGTTTGCATGATTGGTCTCTCTAAGGTCTAGATATTTTTTGGTAAAGGTGTTTGAACAACAAGGAAGACAATGTAGAGTCTTATAATGTTTGCAATATGTTCTTATGTAAGTTTTGCTTTACTAGTTCATACTTGTGTTTGATTCAAATAACCTTGCTAGCCTAAGCCTTGTACTGAGAGGGAATACTTCTCGTGCATCCAAATCCTTGAGCCAATAACTATGCCACTTGTGTCCACCATACCTACCTACTACATGGTATTTCTCCGCCATTCCAAAGTAAATTGCTTGAGTGCTACCTTTAAAATTATATCCTTTGTCTTTGCAATATATAGCTCATGGGACAAATAGCTTAAAAACTATTGTGGTATTGAATATGTACTTATGTACCTTATTTCTTATTAAGTTGCTTGTTGAGCGATAACCATGTTCCTGGGGACGCCATCAACTACCCTTTGTTGAATATCATGTGAGTTGCTATGCATGTTTGTCTTGTCTGAAGTAAGGGTGATTTATCATGAGTTGAATGGTTTGAGTATGCATATTATTAGAGAAGAACATTGGGCCGCTAACTAAAGCCATGATCCATGGTGGAAGTTTCAGTTTTGGACAACAATCCTCAATCTCTTATGAGAATATTATTTGTGCTTGAATGCTTATGCATTAAAGAGGAGTCCATTATCTGTTGTCTGTGTTGTCCTGGTATGGATGTCTAAGTTGAGAATAATCAAAAGCGAGAAATCCAATGCGAGCTTTCTCCTTAGACCTTTGTACAGGCGGCATATAGGTACCCCTTTGTGATACTTGGTTAAAACATATGTATTGCGATGATAATCCATGTAAATCCGAGCTAATTAGGACAAGGTGCGGGCACTATTGATAATCTATGCATGAGGCTTGCAACTTGTAGGATATAATTTACATAATGCATATGCTTTATTACTACCGTTGACAAAATTGTTTCTTGTTTTCAAAATAAAAGCTCTAGCACAAATATAGCAATCCATGCTTCCCTCATCGAAGGGCCTTTCTTCTACTTTTATGTTGAGTCAGTTCACCTACTTCTTCTCGTCTTAGAAGCAAACACTTGTGTTAACTGTGCATTGATTCTTACATACTTGCATATTTGCATTCATCATATTAATTTATGTTGACAATATCCATGAGATATACATGTTGAAAGTTGAAAGCAACCGCTGAAACATAATCTTCCTTTGTGTTGCTTCAATGCCTTTATTTAGAATCTATTGCTTTATGGGTTAACTCTTATGCAAGACTTATTGATGCTTGTCTTGAAAGTACTATTCATGAAAAGTCTTTGCTATATGATTCAGTTGTTTAATCATTGTCTTTACCATTGCTTTGAATCACTGCATTCATTTCATATGCTTTACAAGAGTATGATCAAGATTATGTTGGTAGCATGTCACTTCAGAAATTATTCTTTTATCGTTTACCTACTCGAGGATGAGTAGGAACTAAGCTTGGGGATGCTGATACGTCTCCAACGTATCTATAATTTCTGATGTTCCATGCTTGTTTTATGACAATACCTACATGTTTTGTTCACACTTTATGATAATTTTATGCGTTTTCCGGAACTAACCTATTGACGAGATGACGAAGTGCCAGTTGCTGTTTTCTGCTGTTTTTGGTTTCAGAAATCCTACAAAGGAAATATTCTCGGAATCGGACGAAATCAATGCCCAACATCTTATTTTTCCCGGAACCTTCCAGAGAATCAGAGAGGGACCAGAGGGGAGCTCTGGGGGCCCCACACGTGTGGGCGGTGCGGCCCAAGGGGGGGCGCGCCCCCCTAGTGTGAGGAGGCCTTGTGGCCCCTCCGACTCCGCCTCTTCGCCTATAAGTTGCCTCCTGACCTAAATCTTCGACACCGATTGAAGAAACCCGAGAAAACCTTCCAGAGTCGCCGCCATCGCGAAACTCCAATTCGGGAGACAGAAGTCTCTGTTCCAGCACCCTGCCGGGACGGGGAATTGCCCCCGGAGTCATCTCCACCGCCGTCTCCACCGCCATCTTCACCACCATCGCTGTCTCCATGATGAGGAGGGAGTAATTCACCCCCGGGGCTGAGGGCTCCGCTGTAGCTATGTGGTTCATCTCTCTCTCTCTTTGTGATCTAGTTGAATATCATCTATGTGCTACTCTAGTGATGTTATTAAAGTAGTCTATTCCTCCTCCATGATGTAATGTTGACAGTGTGTGCATCATGAAGTACTTGGTATATGCTATGATTGTGATCTCTTGTAGATTATGAAGTTAACTATTACTATGATGGTATTGATGTGATTTATTCCCCCTTTCATAGCTTGTCGGAGACAGTGTGCATGCTATGTTAGTACTCGGTATAATTGCGTTGGTCTATCATGCACTCTAAGGTTATTTAAATACGAACATCGAATGTTGTGGAGCTTGTTAACTCCGGCATTGAGGTGCTCTTGTAGTGATGTGGGCATTACCCTTCGGGTAACCAGTATTGCCCTATCCGGTATTGAAAAATTGGAGGCCCATGAAGATGCCTGAAGGCGAGATGGGCCACTAGGTCGGCGCACCAGAAGATTCCTTGACGGGCAAGACAAGGAAGCAAACAAACAAGGAAAGATTGGATCTAAACTACTGTAAATCTAGTCGTATTCGGTTAGACCTCTTGAGACCTGGCCTCCTATATAAAGGCCAGGAGAGGGGCTGCCGAGGAACACGAACAATCTTAGCAATCTTAGCCAGGAAAAGCTTAGAGCTAGGTAACCCTAGCAATAGCAATCTCGACTAGATCTCAGCCGAACTATTCGGCACCCCATTGTAACCCATTGTCACCATAATCAAAGAACAGACGAGCAGGGACGTAAGGGTTTTACCTCATCGAGGGCCCCGAACCCGGGTAAATCGCTCTCCCCGCTTGTCTGTGAACCGATGTCTCATGTCAGCCTACAGGATTCCATCAACCCTAAGCCCCTATCGGAGGGCATTGGCGAGGAGTACCCTCGACAATTGGCGCCGTCTGTGGGAACCCTGTCGGCACAAGATCGGACATCGGCTGAACCCGTCATGTCATCGGCAGCTTCATCAGCACCATCATCGCCTCATCTGGGAAGCCCGATCCGTTTTGGCTCCTACGAATTCACCCCGCACAGCGAATCATCTCGCTCGACCTTCTCTGGTCTACAAGGCAACATGGAGATGGCGTTCGGGAGCGTTCACTACAACGTCAACTCAGAAGGAATCCTCCGGCTGCTGGAATCTCCTATCTCCAGGTCGTCAAGCCCAGGCGCATCATCGACACCCAACCATTCGGCTGGCCTAACAAATCCGTCGAGTCCGTCCGCGCCATCGACTCCTCGTTCGGCATCCTCCATGTCGGTTGGATCTGATGACCCCGTGCCCTCGGAGCTGACCTCGTACTACTGCGTGAACTGCGACACCAGGCATGGACTAGGGTCAAATGACACGCCATTCATCTGCAACGCCTACTATTCATCGGGAGAGGACAACATCGATAGCGTCGCCCGAGGAGACACCCGAAGAGTGGCGCCCCTCCAAGTCTACGTCGCTAATAGGGGAGACGGAGAACGCACCCCCCGCTCCAGCAGGCGGGCTAGTTTTGGAGACAGCGCCAGCAATGACAATAGCGACCACACCATTACAGAAGAGGAGTGGGCAGCAGCCAAGGCAGCCGTGCTCAACAACACACCGCTTTCAGCGGGAACTACGGTTGGCACACTCAATGCTTACCGCTCCATATTGGAGAAAAATCGGGAGCGCCTGTCTAAGGAGCAAGCCACACTCGAGAGACGCCTATCTGCGGCAGACCGGTCCAGCGAGCGATGAAGGGGCTCGCAGGGGAGTGCCTCTCGAAGTACCCACGGAGGAGGCAAACACCGATCGAGGATGTCCAGGCTTTCGGAAGATGACGCAAGGGAGATAACATCAAACCTGACCAAGTCTTTTATGACCACGGACACCGCGGGCATGCCACGGCCAAAAACCGTCACAGGAGCAACAGCCAATCTCGCAGCATACCTCATTAATCAACGTCCCGAAGGATCCATGGCTCAGGCCCATCGTGGCGCTTTGGAGAGTCTTGCGATACTAGGACATAATCTAGTTCCACCGAAAGAGAAGACCCTGCAGGCCAGCGGGTCAAAGCATCGCGCAAAAGACGCTCGGGATGAAATCACACAGAGCAGGATCGACAAAGCAAGGCGGCGACGCGCCATCAGAGAAGAACTTGACAGTGATTCTTCGGACGAGATCCAAGAAAACGACGGCGAGCTTAGAGGAGCCGACTGTTTGAGCTACAAAATTCGGGAGGCGATGCCACCCAAAAAGTTCAAACCTACACCTACCGACGCTGCCAAATATGATGGGCAGCAGGAGCCAAGATCTTGGATAGAGGACTATCTGCAGACAGTAATCCTGCAAAAGGGAATCGGATAGCGACAATGCAATGTCCGCAGCCTTTACCTAAAGGACTCAGCACGAGCCTGGCTCAGAGGGCTGCCGAAGGGTTCCATCAAGTCATGGGATGACTTAGTAGAAGCTTTTGTCGCTAACTTTCAAGCAACCTACAAAAGACCCGTCAGGATCGAGGAGTTACGGCACTGCCAGCAAAAGCAGAAGGAGTCGATGCGCGCATATATCGGGAGGTTCACCAAACTCCTAAATGTTGCAGAAGACGTATCTGTCGATAGAGCGATCGACGCTTTCAGTGATGGCATCCGACGTGAAAGCTATATAGAAGAGCTTGGGCGCAAGAAGCCGAAAACCATAACCAAGTTAATGGAAATCGCCAACAGCTGGGCCGATGGTGAAGACAACGACCGAAAGCCACAACAGCGCAGTGACGATGAAGAGGATGACCAGCCGAAAAATGATTCGGGTGGTCGAAGGGATCGGAACAAGAGAAGGAAGAACCGCAGTTACGATGACAATAACTTGGTGGCTGCAGGTTACTCTGATCGGCAGGATGATCGGTATGACAACAGGCGAGACGATCGGCAAGACGGTAATCGGAACGACTCTGGGAACCGTGGCAATTATAAACCACGACCTCAGAGAACTCCCAAATTGCCTTACGCTGAACAGATCAACGCCCCTTGCTACCTGCATTCATATACCGATTCCAAGGATGGTAAAGTAAAGTCTAGCCACCTGCTGAGGGACTGTCGGCAGTTCCTCGATATGCATGAACTCATCCAGCGAGGCAGGCCAGCAACAGCTACCACCACCACCACCGCCACCTCCGTCACAGCATCAAGTCCAGCAAGCTCAACCTCATCAACCCAATGAGGCGTTTCCACCACCACGTGGGCAAATGAGTATGATCCACAGGACAGGTGTTTCAAGGAGAGAGATGAAGAAGCTCACCCGAGAAATCAACCTGGCAGAAAGCGTCATGGCGAACATTCCTGAATATGTCGAGTGGTCGTCTCAGGAAATCACGTTTAGTCGAATGGACCACCCGATGACTATACCAAAACCAGGGCACGCCGCCCTAGTGGTCGAAGCACAGATAGGAGGGTTCAAGATGAGCAAAGTCTTTATGGACGGAGGAAGTGGACTCAACCTGATATTCCTTGACACAATTCAAAGTATGGGGATCACCATGAGAATGTTGGAAGACTCAGACACCCGCTTCCATGGGATACTCCCTACTTCGCCAGCGCACTCTCTAGGCAAAGCATACCTGAACGTCGTCTTCGGCAAACCCAATAATTTCAGGAAGGAGAAGATCGAGTTTGAAGTCGTGAACTGGGAATCACAGTACCACGCCATACTCGGGAGACCAGCTTACGCCAAGTTCATGGCTGTGCCGCACTATGCATACCTCAAGTTGAAGATGCCAGGGAACAATGGGACAAACATAACGGTCTACGGAAGCTTCTCGCGCTCGGACAATTGTGATCGTGACTTCCAAAGGATTGCTGCAAAGTTTGGGCCGCGGCGAGATACTGTCGACCCCCCGCCCAAGTTGACGATACAAGAAATCAAGGAGGAAAAACTCGACAGGGAAACCAAGAAGAAGCCAGCTCTTGAAGCCCCAGCAGCAAAAGCATCGGCAGAAAAAGTTTCGGCAGTCGCCAAAACAGGAGATGTAGGAGGCGGCAAGATGCTAACAATCGATGCCCAGGCATCTGGCGAAATCAATAGCGCTGCCGCAACCACCAGCATGACGCAGAAATCAGAAGATGCTCCTGAAGAAGAGAAGAACCCCTTCCTTGATAAAACTCTCCCTTAGTTTTTAAATTTTTTCCCTTTACATTACACAGGGCCTCTTGTTTTCGCCCTCTAGTTTCGTATTTACCCTATCAATGAGCACTTAAGTTTCGATTCTTGTTAAAGTATTGCAGTAATTTAAAGCATCTATGATCGTGTCGCCGCAAAGTAACGGCATAGCGTAACGCGTGGCAGAAGATAGCGCCCAGGGCAAAAGCCTCTACGAGCACTGCAAAGAAGAATAAGGACATTAATCCTTCCCTCTGCTTCAGATGCCTCTACGAGTGTCGTACAAAGCAAGAGTTTGGAAAACTTATACACAACCCACGCTCAATATTTCACTTATGGAAATATCAGAAAGCAACGGGCTCATCGGCAGAATCATTACACCCGAAATATTTGGGAATGGCTGTCGAAATTTACAATCGGTTGAAAGCAAAGTTGCGCATACAACAGGTTTAGCAAAACCTGCAACACGAGCTGATCACTCATAATGATTTGCTGACCAACTAGAACACATACATCCAACGGGTAATTAAGCTTTGCTCCTTTGAATATTTGCCAACGGCATGGTGAAAGTACATATTCATGTATTAACCAGATAAAAACGTTTCGGCTAAACAATCCTAACACTCGGATGGACTAGCCAATACAATTTACAAAAGTAACTTTGCACCTTCATATCATCCTTGCGGAGTTTCCCTTTCTTCAGGTACCTTTGACATCTCCTCAAGCCTGTCGACAATTATATGGGTAGGTGCTAAAACCTTCGGGTACAACTCTTCGAAATCACCAGTTGCATTGGCAATAGATGACAAGCAAGCTGAAGGATAACAAGCAAGAACAAGGGCAAGCGTACACTTGGCCCCTGCAAAAACTTGAGATCTTACTAGCTCCCGAACCTTCTTGGCACTTCCAAATTCAGACATCAAAGTCAAAAGGGTAGGGGGAACTGCATTCAGAGGAAACATCATTTTCCAAACTACCCTCATAGCCTTGTAGCACTTGTCAAAGAACTGGTGGACCTGTTGCACTCGATCCTGAAATTTGACGACAGCCGAGGCCTTCGAGTGTCCCCGCCAGAAAATCTCTTCGGATGAGGAAAGCTGAGTCAAAGCATTCGCTTGTGTATCCGCTTGTTCTCTTCCGCATGGTTCAAAGCTATGACTGCCAAAAGAATTAGTAAAGACTTAGACAAGAAGTGGCTAGCAAACAGGCAAAGGGATCAGGAAACTTACAGTTTAAACTTTCGGTAGCCTTATGCAGCTCGCCAAGAATGTACCACTCCACGTCAGCTGCAATCTCGCTCTTTTTATTGATGATGGCAGCTAAAGCATAAGTGCTGCGTAAGTCCTTTTCCATCTGCGTGACCCGGTCTCTCATGCGCTGGACCCGATCGCTTTCAGGAAGAGCACCCGACGAGTCGTCTGCAAACGAGGGTACTGGGAAGACCTGCAGAAAATACTGATTATAAAGGGGTGATGGATATGGTACAGCCGAACATCCAAAATAACTCCCATCGGGAGAAGTGCAAGAAAGTGATATCATAACAAAAGTGTGCTAACAACACTGCTAGCACGGAGTTTATTACAAAGCATGAGTTTTGCGGCAGAGCAATGTTTCGCATCAGCTCAAGGCACAAGTTTGTTACAAGAATCAAGGGAGCTGGGTTTGAGTCGATAAACTGGGGCCAGTCGACGACTTCCTTGATGAAACCAGTTCAAGGAGCTGACGGGCACAAGTAAGAGCAGACGCCTTAAAGGTGCTCAAATCAACAGGCTGCCCGTCTTGCTCTTTTGGAAGCCCCTTAGTCATTTCCTCGATGTCACCCTTAAAGCCGTAACCCATCATAAGTTGGAAGGCAAGGACAGCACCAAAAGTGCGCGATGTACGCTTGAATACCTCGATGACCTCCTTGGTGTCAACCGCGAAGGTATCGATCAGCTGTCCCAGGGTCTTCTCTTGCTTGATCTTGGGGAAGATCATCGAGTGCATCCGCGCCAGGGCACCCTTCCCCTTCACAAGAAGCTCTTGTGTAAGCTGGTGAGAAGCAAGAATCGTTGATACAGCATTCGCTGGGGAGTTATTTGGAACTCTCTCTAGGGCATCGACAGGGATGTTTGCTGCCTCTGCAGTGGAAAGGAAGGAAAAAATTCAGTCATTGACAAAAAGTTTGAATCCATAAGTACGTCGTTCGACAGAAGTATGTTAGAAATTACCAAGCAAGGCCAAAGAAGATTGACGAAGGACTTCATCCTTTTCGGCTGCTCGAGCCTCAGCCACCAGCCTGGATGCTTCCTCCTCCTTCAGCTTCTCTTTCAGTCTGGCCAGTTCCTCCTTCAGAGAATCAATCTCTTGGCGAGCCGCGGCAGCTATCTTGACTGCGCCATCCAGTTTCGAGGAAGAAGATTCGACTTCCTCTTGCAGCCGAACTTTGTCAGCCTCTAGGGAAGTGAATCGGGAGGCGAAAACCTCCAGAGAAGAAATAACGCCTCACAGGTCCTTAAGAGAGAAAGAAAAACAATTAAACATGGCACGCTCCAAGAAATCTGTATTGCGATCAGAAGAGGACTTACAGAAAAAGGAGCCGCGGTAGCAGTAGTTGGAGAAATATCCTTCCCTTTGGAAAGGGAAGAAGCAGTCGATGCTTGAGCCATGGGGGCAGCCTTGGGAGCCGAAGCTTCGGAAGCCACCACGACCGGCGAGACAACATCAGATTTGGCCTTTTTAGGCGGAGGCTCGATAAAGCCCTCGTCACTGCAAAGGAGAATGGTCGACTATGAATATAAAAAGGGTGTGAAAAGTAAAGAAGGCAAAGCATAACTTTTAGAAAAAGAACTACTTACATGTCGAAGAGATCATCTTCATCGGCAAAGCCGCCGGTTGATCTCTTCGCAGGAGAAGCCCTAGCCCCTTCCTCAGCTGCATCAATAAAAGTATCACGATCAGTGTCGATGTTACGCACTGATCCATCTGCGACACAAGTGTTATCGGCTGAGGAGGGAAAGTCAGCGTGGGCAACTTCAAGATCCATCGGACCATTATATTCATCCTTTAGACCTGTTTGCTCGGTGGTGTGAAAATCTACGGGGATTGAGGAGCCTCTCCCCTCAGAAGTATCATCCGGTGAATCACGTGTATTTTCAGAAGCCATGGGGATCTGGCGAAGAAAAATGATAAGTAAGAACAAAGGTAATTATGTCGGCTAAGCAAGAAGGCACAATAGAGATGTGAAGAAAGGAAAATACCCCTGGTGGTGGATGATCAACGTCAAGGGGAGCATAAGAAGAGATCAGCGGAATCGAATCTTCCTGGTTGAAGGAAGTAAGGCGACGAACTTCATCAAGCAACTCTTTCTCTGATAGATCGGCAGCATTAATCTTGGTCTCATCCTTTGGACCTGAGTACAACCACATCGGGTGAACTCTGGCCATGACTGGCTGGATTCGGCGCTTCAGGAATACTGCTGCCACCTCCGTACCAATCATAGTTTGGCCGTCAGCCTCTTTGATTCGAAGGAATTTGGCAAAAAATTGTTCGGCTGAGGCCCTTTCGTCGGCTGAGAGAATATTCTTCCAAGAGTCCTTGGGCTTGGCTTCAGAAACATCGGCATAGCAGGGGATTCGACACTCGGGTGACGAGGAATCCTTGACGTAAAACCATTTCAGCCTCCATCCTTGCACGGACTCTCTCATTGGGAAATTAAAGTAATTGACTTCTGAGCGAGCAACAAAACCTACTCCTCCGGTGACAAAGTACCCATTACTACTGCTGTATCTCTTCACATAGAAGATCTTCTTCCATAGCCCGAAATGAGGTTCAATACCCAAAAATGCCTCGCAAAGGGTGATGAACACAGCAACATGGAGGATTGAGTTGGGGGTAAGTTGCCATAATTGGATTTCATACGTCCGCAAGAGATGGAGGAGGAATCCATGAGTGGGGAGCGAAAGGCCTCGGTGAAGGAAAGATAAGAACATCATAGAAAATCCAGCAGGAGGATCAGGCCAAGAAATCGCACCTGGAAGGATCACATCTCCCGCGTCGGAGGATATCAATCCTAAGCTTCGGGACCTCTTCACGTCACGCTTGGTGACGGTTGAAGCTACCCAGTCCCCAGGTTTGACCATAGAGCTCGATGGCGCTAGCGGCGCCGGAGCTGGGGGAGGGGCGTTCGGAGCGCTCCCCTTCGGAAGAGAAGAGGAGGACTTGGCAGCGGCACCTCCGCTGGTGGAGTGTAATATCCCAGGTATTAGGGTTACAAAAAAAGAGGAAACAGATGTGTGCATTGCATTCATGCATAGAAAATCCGGGGAATTTTCGCGCTTTAAAGTAAAACAGATCACAAGATATCGAAGTTTCACTTGACCTTGGTGGAACTGAAGTAGCTCATCAAGTCAAGCGCTATAAACCTCAATGTGACTTTGTTAAAACCTTGTTTTGGGTAGAGATGATTTGATCTAAGGGGTTAGATCAAATAGAACTAATAATCATCACAACCACACTTTACTCAATGATCAACTACTTGATCTTATAACAGATCATAATATGGTAATCCTTGCCATAGCCTAAGAACATTTATTCAATTGAAAATCAAGTAACAATAAAATGGAGAAACCATTCTTCACTTATCTTTTCCATGTCTTAAAACTATCCATGATCCTACCATGAAACCTCATGGTATTCATTCCACTTCAATATTGGAATTATCACAATGAGATCCAACTAAGGAATATAATTCTTCTCCATCTCAAATTATTATACATCAAACCCAGAGAGGTGAGAGTTCTATATTATTTATTAGAAAAGCAATAACAAACTTGGAGCTAAACCTTGGATATACCTCAAAGTATTCAAATCATCATCTTTGAGAGGAACACTAGGATATTATTCAAGATAATTCCTAGAGAGATAAACCCTTTATATTTAACATAGACATTGATGATCACATCAATCTCTATAGAGCCTAACCTCAGGTTAGTATTAAAGTCCTTCCCAAATGAGAGAGAGACCACTCATACTAATCTTAGTTTTACCTATTCAAGAATAAAGGACAACCTTTGAACTAAAGTATTAAGAGATTAACCATTTCATCTTGAAGTAGTGAGGTAACCAAATACCAATTGGAATGAGACTATATCCATTAATTAGTGAAATAAGGATAGGACTAATCCAATTAAGTTAGACAATTGAATCTTTAGCTCACCAACCTAAATAAATATTAGGAGTACACCATAAACCCTAGAATCACCATCCCTATATGAGAGAGAGCTCAAGCTTTGGTACTACACTCAAGTTAGTTGAGGCAACACTGGAGTTTGAAGGAAAGAACTATCCATATACCCAGATGATAATATCAACATTGTCTAAGTAGAACCCTAGCAGAATATCTCAGGTATTCTCCTGGGATATAAACTAATGAGACAACCATAGAAGTTCCATTCTAGAAAGTGAACTAGAAGTACCATACCCTAGTTGATCAAGACAATGCTTGATCATAGAAGTGAGAAACTCATTTCATAAGAGATACTTTAGGAAGCCAAACCTTGATCATTATCAATTGGTGAATGATCATAAACCCTAAGAACTTGAGGTATGTAAGGATAAGTTAAACCCTACTAGTATAAGTAGATCCCATTTCCACATGAAATTATAGGGAGATCACTAGTAAGAAACCCTAGACTTATTTCCCAACCTTAACTTGTGAATCACTTGGTGATCATAAATAGAATCCTACCATATCTATATTTCCTAAATTAAGGAACCCAAGAGCACCTTAGAGTTAAACACTATACTTTATGTAGTGAGAAACCATACATCAATGTGACCAAAGTTAACTATAAAAAGAACTATAATCAATGTAGTTACTTTAATGATAAGTTGGGACTAATAAAAGAAGTTAATAGGAAAAAGATAAAACCAATTCTCAATATCTTAGTATCCGAGAGGAGAACATAAAATGTTAAGTGAGCCACCACCTTATCATGGTTAGGAGAGATTAACCCTAGCACATGCAATATGGTGTCATTTCATCTCTATAACTTAGAATTATATCTCAACCCTAGTTGATGTATCACTATGATGATCCTAATATAAACCCAGGCCATAATTGAGATTCAAACCAATTGTCATTAGGTAAACATAATTAGAACCCCAGAATTGCACTCTAGTTAAAACCTATACTTACTTATGGAGCACAAGATAAACCTAATTTAAAACCTTTAAGTAGACCATGTGTGGTGATCAACCACTTACCTTTGTAACTAAGACCAAGCCATTATGGGGACAATATCTACTTTAGACATTTTCAAAGATAATAAGGGTGTTAACCTTGAAAGGGAGTTATAAGAGAATTTACAAAACTATAATAAATAAGTGATCACATAAAATAATATGCAAGTGAGCAACACACTCCAAATAAGAAACCAAGACTTCATAATGATCCTCAAATGCTTTGGAGTAGAATTCCTCAACTCTAATAATTAAAACAGAATTGATTCCACAAGAAAAAGGGAAAATAAAATGAGTGCATAAAATCATGCTTAATGAAAGTTTCAACAAAACTTGATATGTTAAATATTTGTTCTGCACAACAAAACCATGAAATTGTCATTGTTGTTAAGTTATAATTAAAATATGTAAAAATATTTGTAAACAGAATTGAATTCAAATTTGAATTCAAAAGGTGATAATTAAAAATAGAAAATACAAACAGAAACAGAAAAGAAAGAAGAAAAACCTTACCTGGACTCACCTGGCCGCAGAAGCCCAGCAACACAGCCCAGCAGCAGCCTGCCTAGCAGCCAACACCACGGCCCATAGGCAGCCCGTTACCCCTTCGTCCCAAAATATCGGGACGAGCTCGTCATCATCCTCTCCAGCACGCATGGAGGACAGCGCGACGCCGTGGCCGTCTTTCCCTCGCCGCTGGCAGCTCCTCCGCGACCGTAGACGTGACGAGGCAGGCCATGGAGCTCTATAAAAGCCCCAGGACGAACCCTAGCTCGCTTTCTTCTCCCTCTGTTTGATTTCCCCAAAATCCCGAAACCCTAGCACGCTCAGACCTCGAACATCGCCGTCGTTCAGAGCATCCCCAGACCTTGCCGTGGACACCATCATGATCAGCGGCCTCGACTTGCTCTGTCTGCTAGAGGAATCGACCTCCATCAAGCCGTAGCACCGCCGTCGACATCGTCTTCTCCGACGACGGGAGCAGGCAATCCCGGCGAACCAGACCACCTCTTGCTCCACCGCCAAGCTCTGCGTGCTCCTGGTGAGCTCCTGATTCCCCTGGCATGCCTAGCCCGTCCGATTGCTTCCCGAATCATCGCCGCGCCGTTAACCCGTGAGCACCACCGTGCGGCATCGCCGGCGAGCTTGCTCCGGTGACCAAATAGGGGCGGCGATGGTACCTGCGTGTTCACCTCGGCGCGCTGAGTCTCGCTGTATGGGTAGATTGCCCGCGCGAGCGCCGTACCACCGGCGATCACCGTCACTGGCCGCCGGTGGTGGCCATAGTTGCCACCTCGACGCCACCGTGGCAGCTGACTCAGCCAGACCCCACCTGTCTGTGTCTGTGAGTAGCACAGGCACGGGTGTGTCTAGTGTTTTAGTTTATTTTCATTTTACAGAAAATGTCTGAAACTTCAAATAATTATAGAAAATTCAATTTAAGTCCGAAAAATATAAATAAGATATCAAAATTCTTATAAAGATAAACTCTATCCAATAAAAATATAAAATGAAATTATTATTTTTAATAAAAGTTTAATTATTTAATACTTGTTATTTAAGCCATATATTTAAATTCTAAATTCAATTAAAATTCAATAATTAGTAATAAATTCCAAAATTAAATAAAAACCAGTTAATAAATAAAGAAAACATTAAAAGTAATTTTCTTCATTTGTTATTTTGTTAAATCTTTATTAGAGAGATTTAAACCCTTATTAATAATTACCTTAATTATTAATTCTTGAAAATTAATAAAATCCCAAATCCAATATCATTTCTATTCCCAAGATATTAATAACTTCAAATTTATTAATGAAGTTATTAATCCAAGAATTATAGGGTAATTAGTAAACCCTAGTTCCATAAGAAATAAAACTAGAATCTCATCATCTCATGTGAAACCTAAAACCCTAATATCATTAGGAACCCTAGCTCCATTATTACATGGAAACCCTAGTTTGCTTCTAACCTAAACCCTAGGTTAGAGCATGTGATCATGGTACCTTATTACAAAGCATAGAACCATAGTAGCAACTACATACTTGTCTTGGACACATAAAATGTAGAAGACCTATCACTAATATATAGGTACCCCATGTGTTCATCCCTATCAGACCTAACTAATCAAGTGGGATCAACCAAATATAAAACCCTAGTTCCTAACCCAAAGACCACCATCCTTAGTCATCCATAATTAGCATCACACCATTGTGATGAACCCTAATAGCAACTACACCTACTATTTTGTATTACATCCCCTACTCCACTAAACCCTACTAGTGTGAGGTACTTATAAACCATCCTATTTAGGAACCAACCATTCTCCACTTAGAGATCCAATAGTTAATACAAGACAACCTCAACCTTAATTGTAATACTTCTTATTATTTAAGAGGTATGTTCTTCAAAAGTTATTCTTTTGAAGAAGATAAGGAATCATCATCAATCCTGCCCAATAAGACCTATAGACAATAGCCATCTAACACCAGACAAGGTAGCATCAACCTTGATAGCATCCATGTGTAATTAATTGCTTAGGATGCCTAGACATAACTCCACCTACTATTGATGAATCCAACTCTGTTGTGATCCATCTAATACTTAATCCGGAAACTAGATGAAACCATAGTCAACCATAAAACCCCACCAATCTAATTGTCATACTTGTTCTTTATTCAAGAACATGTTCTTCAAAAGTTATTCTTTTGAAGTATATAATAATCAATCATTAACCATGACATATAGTGCTAAAACCAACCACTATTTATTACATGTTAGGATTACACCAAATCTTATTGTTGTGTGTTATTAATGCTATTATTATGCTTTATTATCTACCTGTTGATAATACCAAGTAATCACACCTGAATAAGAACCTTGTATGTGAATCACTCTAAAAGTGCAACACACCCTAAACCAATCATTACAACTCACTGATCCTAAATCATCGGGGTTAGGTCACGCTTAGAGCGATTGCATCTCATACTTATGCATTATTGCATACTTGGCAATCTTTTAAACATCGTCCTTACCGGACGATGATGCTATTTCAGAATTTGGAGTTATTGCGTATCGAAGACCTTGCCTGCATAATCTTGCGAGTCAAGAAAGGCAAGTTCATCACTTGCTCATGTCATTTGAGTATTTTTATCAAATTACTTGCAAAGTATTATGGTTATCACTATTGCACAAAAATCAAAACCACTACTTTCATAACTATGAATATGACTAAGTGGTGGGCAATGGAACCATGGATTGTGTTGATATGGTGGAGGTTCCATTGCACGGGTTATATCCATCTAGGATTAAACAACAAATGTCGCCAGTGATTCTTGTGCCGTAATACCGTGTTAACCATAAGATCCGGAGTGGGACGGAGTAGTCAAAAGTGTTTCCACCTCTCGTTCATCAACGGATGCGCTTACCGTAGACGGTTGTATCTTGCGGAGCAATTGGTGGGTGGGGAGCCCCTTCTAATTCCCCACGGTATAGTTGTTGCTTACCGTAGACGGTTGCTTGCTTGCGGAACAATTGGTGGGTGGGGATCCCCTTCTAATTCCCCACGGTAATGTGGTCTATGATGGGTTGCGGCTACCGGCGAAGGAGTTTGGTTCAATCCCGGCACTGTCGTCGTGGTCGGGGTCCACCCTGAAATTACGGGAATAATGGGACCGGCGAGGACCCGAGGGTCGGGGCATGCAACAAAGGGTGGGTGTTCGAGGTAGCGGAGGAACATGATTGGCTAGACCTTATACCGGGCCTCACACCAAAGGAAGTGTGGACGAGCACGCGGCTCGGTTGGCACCAAGGTTAAGATCTCTTATGGGTAAAGCAACACACCTCTGCGAGTGTAAAGAACCGTGACCTGTCACTCCCTGTTCCGGGATATGGAGCTGCGAACGCGGCCGGAAAGGAGCTCCATGAAGTTCTAGTAAACCGGTGAAGGCTGACGGACATAGTTCTTCCGAATAAAAGTAACCTTTTGAAGAAATGATTATGAAAACCTGCATTGGTATTAGACTTTCCGGTCTAATGCCGTAGCCGATGCATTAAACACCTCTTTCCTATAATGAACTTGTTGAGTACGCTCGTACTCATCCCACTCTTAAATCCCCTGCTTAGATATGGAGGCATCGAAGGAGGATCTACAGTGCAACTCAAAGGCCGAGGAGTCAACAACTACTTCACGAGACAGGACCATGTCAGAGGAGTCAGATACCACATCCAACAAGGAGAAAACCTAGTTTAGCCATAGAAGGGAACTAGCTTCCGAAACCTAGCTCCTATTTAGCTAGAGTCTATTCTTAGCCTCTGTAGTTAGTGAAATACTCTACAAATAGAGTTCGTGATAAGACTAGACTACGAGTCGTTCTTCTGGAGTTTATTTGCAGTTTTACCTCATTGTAAAGTAGGAGGCTATGATGATCTTATGTAACAGAGTCGATGTTGTAATTCTATAGACATGCCTTGGACCCGCATATGTTTCTGTTGTACCACTCGAGCGATATAATACCCGTGGAACGGTGTTTCATTGGTGTTATATCGGACTTGCATACTACACCATGCGGTGGTATGCCGGGTCACCACAGTTGGTATCAGAGCAAATGCTTTGACCCTAGGATTAAAACCCTTTAAAGGAGACCTATAGGATTGGTAGTGTCTATAGGAAGTTGACAATGTCAAACCAAATATTCTTATGACTTGAGATGGATATTCACTTGAGAATAATCCTGACACACTTAAGTCAACCTTTATTATCTATCTTTACTAAGTAAAGTTAGATAGCCAATCCCAAGTAGGTAGAACATCAATAAGTCCTTAGACAATAGATGAGTATATCACAGTTGGTATACAATACATGGTAGTCCAAAGAGAGGATACAACCATAAGGAAGATATCCTATTGGAAGATGTGTACCAACAAATGTTATGGTTAAGTAAGAATTATCCAGACTTGAAATAGGAGTGATATCCAGTAATAAAGATAAGTTAAGCAGGAAGATAGCATACTAGAATAGGTATACCAAGACAAGTAATAGGAAGGTAAAATTCACCCAACTTGTGAAAACAACTAATAGCATGTGATAAATATAATTTTTATGAGGCAGTGTAGACCATGATGAGTTAAGAATAAAATTTATCTACTTACATGGTAGAGTTGCTAATCATATATGATTCACCTGAGAATCATTATGTGATGGACTAGAACCTCATAATTAATTAAGAGGAGTACAATAAGAAGCCAAGTGCAAAACAATAGTGCAAGAATTGTGTTCCAAAAATATGGAAAGTGTGCCAAGCACATCATGACCATATGCTTATGGTAGAAACACTTAGAAGTATAGGAACTATATCCCAATAAATATGTCTTCAGGGTAACCATATTAGAACTAGAGGTATCATACAAAGTAGTCATCAATAGCACTTATATATGGTATAATACAAAGTTAAGTAGTACTTCTGAACAAAACTAAGTTAACCCTAACTATCCTAGACCACTTTGTTTCAAGTTTATCTCATTGCAATTGTGCAATTAAGGTAAAGGTTGAGACAAATAGTAGAATCCCAGATATTCGTGCTAAGTAACATGATATAAACCTATCTTATGTGGTGTTATATACTACACATCAGAGCCTGATGTTTAGAGATGTCTTACTCAACTAGTATATTCAGGCTTATGATGGTGTGTATTATAAGCACAAAGCTGAATCTTCTTGGATTTTATTGGATTTTCATTGTTTGACTAGATCCATACATGAAGTTTGACTTTGGTATGCAAATGCATGTTGCAATATCAAGTCCTTACTTGATGCTATAGATCTAGAGGGTAATAGTATTTGTGTGAGGAAGTGACGAATTCTGAAGATTCTGAAGATAAAATGAAGGTTCATCAAAAGAAGGAAGCAAAATTATGGGAAGCAACCACTATACTCTGAAGGAAGTACCAATCAACATTCATGCTTTACCTCCACAGAGGAGTACTTTAGTACATAAGAAGCATAAAGGTGAAAAATCTGGTGATTATGGTGAAGCTCAAGCAGATCCATAGTCAACATAGAAGAGGTAGTGCATGGGAAATCACTTCGAATACTATAATCATAGTATCAGCTAGTGGTTTTCTTGCAACAATAAAACCTCGAAGAAAGAAGGATGACCTATGAACCCATAGAAAATATAAGAAGACCATAGTTGGTATCAGAAGATCACAATTGGTATAGGATCAATACTGCGAGATAAAGTAGAAGATGTCTCGTCCAATTGATCAGAACCTATAATAGAAACCATTTTTAGATAACAAATAGCCACAATTGGTATCAAGTAGTCCATCATTGGATTATTTGTACCAAGAAGTTATGAACAAATAAAATTTTGTTAGCCAAATAATTATGACCTATAAAACATTCAGTCGAAGAATTAACATTGGATATCCACAATTGAGTGGATGCACCACAGATATTCTTCGCAAGACCTTAGAAGAAGTACAAACCATACGCTAGAACCAGGCCAATCTTCTAACCATAAGTCCAATGGTTGGAAGAAAAGGAGTGAAGACCATAAGAAAACTCTAAGGGGTAGAGTAATGATTGAGTTGGATGTATAATAACTCAATATTTTGAGCAAGATAGTTAATGAAGGTCTGAACTGAGAGAAAGTTCAATATTATTTTCATAAGATTGTTGAACACTACTTTCAGAAGGATGTCAGACCAGAAGCCGAGATTTACACTTCGGGGAAGTAAGAAGTGGACTATAACTTGAGAAAGTGAGTAATATTCACTCAGCAGTTCGATAGCTCAAGTAATCTAAGGTTAATAAAGAAGTTGGACGAAGAAAATACCATAGACCAAATACAGTTCAAAAAGGGCAAAGACCGAAGAAGATTGAACATACCAATACCAAAGACTAATAGAATGATTCCTTTCATGGAACCTAAAGAACACAAAATAGTTATAGGTATCAACTATAAACCATGATTGGATGGACTAAATGAGTCTAATCCATTCTTAGAGGAATAAACCATCATGTTCATTTCCATGTTAAGTACCTTACTTAGTACCATTATCGCAGTTTTGGTAGTAAGGGAAAACAAAGACCTATTTTATCAAGGGATTTCTATTTTCGTGCCCTCGGTTCCTTAGTTGTGCTCAGTTTTCCCCAGCCCCTTAGTTTTTCCTCAGTTTTCCCCAAAACCTTGTCTGAAACCCGCAGAAGGAGGTCGGACGGAAGGAATCCCATTAGTTGACGTTGGTTGGTGCCGGCAAGTGGGGCCGCTGTTGGTGCCCCGCAGTGGACACGTCTTCACTTATCCGGATCATCGTGGGACCCACAACTTGTCCACGTTAAGTGCGCCGGACCCACGGCTTACCCAGGTGACCGTTGCAAAATGGGAGCCCGAGCCAGCCCCGCGCCCGTGCCCGTGCCATTGCTTCGCCTTTCTTTCTCCGCGCCCCATTGTTCTTCTTCTCCGCCAGCGGCAGCCCTTCTCCGGTAGGCGGGTGATGTCTAGTTTCTCTTCGACCTCCCGTTCTTCATGGCCGCAGTATGGACCCGTGCCTTTGACAAGATGCCCTGACTGCCCACGCCAGGAGCCTCTGAAGCGGTCGATCTGTAAGACGGACGAGAACGGCAACCGTGGACGTGAGTTCGTTGCATGCGAGAGCTTGCCATATAGAGAGGGGGATAAGGTTAGATCTCGCTCCAATTTCTCTCGTTTTCTCTCGATTTTCTTGTTATTCCCTCGAATTTGGGATTTAGGGTTCACGTTGTTGTTTTCAGATCTTGAAGAAATGCAGGCATTTCGAGTGGATCGATGTGTACGTTCAGAGGCTTCAGTTGCAGGAATCAATTGGCGCTATTGGGGGCGCAATTTGGGAGGGGGGGACTTGTCTGTAGAGAATGCGGCGGAGAGAGGAGCCGTTCCGATTAGGGACCTTCCGATTATGCCTAATGCTCCCAATGCGGAACCGGTGGAAGTGAAGGGAGAACTGAAGAAAATGAACAAGCAATTAAGGCAGCTGATCGAGTTGAAGAAGCAAGCTAATCTGATGGCTGGTTGTTTTTTTTGTTGTATAATTACGATCGGATTCTTATCATTGCTCACCAGGCGCTAGAAGTTGTTACAAGGGATACCTTGTTACAAATCCATTATTCAGTTACATGTACTTGTAGTTGTTTTCAAAGTTAGTGTGTGCATTCACCGAAATTACCAACTATATTCCCTAAAAGAAAAGGAAAGCTAAAGATCGTTGATAATTGTTAGAGGGGTGACAAATAATGCAATCACCGAAATCCGCAAATATGTATGCCTCATGTTTATACCAAAATTATACCACTTTTAGGCCTTTCAAAATACCAATACCATATCCCAAACTATATTCCCTAAAAGAAAAGGACAGCTAAAGATAGTTGATAATTGTTAGAGGGGTGACAAATAATGCAATCGCCGAAATCCGCAAAAATGTATGCCTCATGTTTATAACAAAATTATACCACTTTTAGGCCGTTTCAAAATACCAATACTATAACCCAAACTATATTCCCTAAAAGAAAAGGACAGCTCAAGATAGTTGATAATTGTTAGAGGGGTGACAAATAATGCAATCCCCGAAATCCGCAAATATGTATGCCTCATGTTTATACCAAAATTATACCACTTTTAGGCCTTTCCAAAATACCAATACCATATCCCAAACTATATTCCCTAAAAGAAAAGGACAGCTAAAGATAGTTGATAATTGTTAGAGGGGTGACAAATAATGCAATCGCCGAAATCCGCAAAAATGTATGCCTCATGTTTATAACAAAATTATACCACTTTTAGGCCTTTTCAAAATACCAATACTATATCCCAAACTATATTCCCTAAAAGAAAAGGACAGCTCAAGATAGTTGATAATTGTTAGAGGGCTGACAAATAATGCAATCACCGAAATCCGCAAATATGTATGCCTCATGTTTATACCAATACTATATCCCAAACTATATTAAGTGGCAAACTCGTCATTGCATTCTCCACCGACAGAGAGAGAGAGATGGGTGGCCACGAAGAGAGAGAGAGAGAGAGAGAGAGAGAGAGGTTGCCACGAAGAGACGGATAGGGGTATACTGCCCGTTAGATCAGTGGATCAACGGTTCGTGGAGTCGATCCGTGTGACAACGGCTCAACCAATCGGGATAAGTTTGGGCTTCTCGAGCATTTGTGACAGTACTTGAGGGCAAAACTGAGTAGTACTAAGAATCCAAGGGCACATAAATAGTAAATAGACTAAGGGATTCAAACAAAAGAATTACAAAATGAAAAATGTGTGTTTTGTACAATATAATTCATATTGGGCTACATCAAATTATTTGCAATTCAAATATACATGAGTGTGACAATTATGGCATCATTTAGACAAACTATGTTTTGGGAAAGATGTTTTGCAAAGGGGTTTGGGTGGAAAACCATGCATCTTCATAGCTACACTAGTGATTCGAGAAGTGGCAATTTGTGGTAAAACTTGATTTATATATGTTTGTTAAGGTTTTCTAGGTGGCAGGGTTGCGTACGAAGACTCCATGAGTAGTTGGCACTATGTTTTTATTTTTTGGATTTTTTTGCGCATGAAATGACTCAATTAGCTATGTTAATCTCATTTGTTGACTCTCTGTTGACCAGCTACCCGAGGGTAAAACTGAGTATATTGCACTTGCCGGTCTAAGTCCTCGAGGGGAAAACCGAGTACGAGATAAAATTTACGTATAAGGCCCGAGGTTATAACCGAGTACACCAAACGTCCCGGGGTTAGACTCGGGTAGCGGTGCACGCTGCAGCCGTGCATAGCGGACGCGTGTTGCCGTGCATAGCGGACGCGTGTTGCGGTACACGCCACCTTCGTCTTTATAGAGCCCCTCTTTCTCTCCCTCGACGCACGTTCTCACCGGCTCACCGCAACCGCCTCTCCTGTCCCATCATCTTCTCCACAACCGAAGAAAAACCCCGAAGAAAACCGCCGGCGATGGAGAAGAATGAGATGCCCATTGTCGGCACATCAGCCGCCGCCCCCGTCCGGGCCCCTGTCGCTGCTTCCATCGTAGCGGCCGGCGCATCGGCCGCCGCCCCGTCCGGGCCCCGTCGATTGGGACCCGTACGAACCGGTGCGGTACGACGCGTCGGGAGAACCCCTACGACACCACCATCGTCGACAACGAGCCGGAGGTAACCCTTTGTTCCCTTGTTCTTATCTCATTTCAATCATTTTGTGTTAGATCTACCGTTATTACGGTTCGTACATTCCTAGTTCAATCTTTTTTTGTTAGATCTTGCGTTATTACTGTTCGTCTGTTCCTAGTTCGATCCTTTTGTGTTAGATCTTGCGTTATTAGTGTTTGTGATTTGCTTTTGTTTAAGATTTGTGCCGATGATGATGAATATTTGGGCATAAATTGATTCAGGGTTTGGTCGGTAAACAATTGGTGTGTACAAATTTGTTGTGCATGATCTTTGGTTTGTCGACTCAAATCCCGGATATAAGTGTGTCCAATGTAACCGAGGCTACCTCTTTTTTTCGAGCCCATATTATCATGCATGATTTTTTGTTCACTCTCTGTTCCATCATCGTTGCAATTGACTCCGTGTTTTTTGCACGATCTTTGGTGCTACGTGACAAGTGCAGAGCGGCGACGTCGACGGCGACGACGAGTCCTTCCACACCAAGACTCGTCACGTCCTCGGGAGGCTGCAGTCCGGCCATTACGATGGCCCTTTTGCTCGAGGCATTTACAAGTGCCCCTTACGCAACGAGAAGCTCCGCGCCACCGACTTCAACTCCCTGGTGAACCATGCTGAATCCATTGGCGGATGTGGCGCTAGAGTTGGAAGGACCGTGAACGTGCATGCGTACATGGCCAAACACAAAGCACTTGGGATTCACCTGCGCAACCTCCAAGCGAGTCACACGCGCTACCTGGAGGCGTTGAACGTGCCTACTGCACTCTTTGTATGTGACTGCTCTATCTGTAGAGCAGCTTAATTTCATGTAAAATGTAGCTTATGTTGGATCTATCGGTACTACTTTTGGATCTGTCCTGAATATATCTATGCTATGTTGGTTGCTGTATGCAGCTTATCCTATATTTTTCTCTGGATTTGTGCCCTAGATTTCCTACCTGATTGGGTAAAAACGAAGGCATAAAGAAATGAATGGCGTTAAAAAACAGAAGGAGAAGCTGCTCTAGATTTGCTACCAATTTGGGCTATCAAATATGAATGAGATCGAGCGATAGAGAGGAAAAAGGTACATTGAAAACTGCTAATCTGGGCGAAAGAGACAGAAACCACTCGTGCCCCCGTCCCGGACCCACACGCTACGGCCCCACACGCTACGGCCACACAAACACGGCCTCGTCCTGTCCCACGCGGTCCCTTCCTACCAGCCCCACACGACGCGGTCCCACACGACGCGACCCCACAAACGACACGACCCCACTCGTCGGCACGGAACGGTCAACTTAACGGATTCCTTCCGTCCGAGCTCCTTCTGCGGTTCAGACAAGGGCTTGGGGAAAACTGAGGAAAAACTAAGGAGATGGGGAAAACTGAGTACAACTAAGGACCCGAGGGCACGAAAATAGAAATCCCTTTTATCAAATAGGAGAATGTTATCAAATCAGTCTTCAGTTAAGACTAGCAGCACCAGAAGAAGTCCCATCATTGATTCTTCAATGAGAAAGGAAACAAGCTTATAGAGTTGAAAGAAATCAAATAATTAAAGGTCATGGCTCAGAGTCAAGTATTATTAGATTCCCGGAAGAAAATCATAGAACTGGAGTTAGAAACTTATGTTCGGAGACAAACCCTAATGGATTCCAGGAAGAATATGGACAAGGGATATGTTCAATTATATCTAGTGAGATCAATATGGAGTTCGAGAAAAGTTGTAGTCTGCACAAGTCAGATCCACACTTCGGAAACGTGAGAGAGATCAAACTTCGAGGACGAAGTTTAGTTTAACGGGTAGAGACTGTAATATCCCAGGTATTAGGGTTACAAAAATAGAGGAAACAGATGTGTGCATTGCATTCATGCATAGAAAATCCGGGGAATTTTCGCGCTTTAAAAGTAAAGCAATCCACGATGAACCGAAGTTTCACTTGACCTTGGTGGAACCGAAGTAGCTCATCAAGTCAAGCGCTATAAACCTCAATGTGACTTTGTTAAAACCTTGTTTTGGGTAGAGATGATTTGATCTAAGGGTTAGATCAAATAGAACTAATAATCATCACAACCACACTTTACTCAATGATCAACTACTTGATCTTATAACGAGATCATAATATGGTAATCCTTGCCATAACCTAAGAACATTTATTCAATTGAAAATCAAGTAACAATAAAATGGAGAAACCATTCTTCACTTATCTTTTCCATGTCTTAAAACTATCCATGATCCTACCATGAAACCTCATGGTATTCATTCCACTTCAATATTGGAATTATCACAATGAGATCCAACTAAGGAATATAATTCTTCTCCATCTCAAATTATTATACATCAAACCCAGAGAGGTGAGAGTTCTATATTATTTATTAGAAAAGCAATAACAAACTTGGAGCTAAACCTTGGATATACCTCAAAGTATTCAAATCATCATCTTTGAGAGGAACACTAGGATATTATTCAAGATAATTCCTAGAGAGATAAACCCTTTATATTTAACATAGACATTGATGATCACATCAATCTCTATAGAGCCTAACCTCAGAGTTAGTATTAAAGTCCTTCCCAAATGAGAGAGAGACCACTCATACTAATCTTAGTTTTACCTATTCAAGAATAAAGGACAACCTTTGAACTAAAGTATTAAGAGATTAACCATTTCATCTTGAAGTAGTGAGGTAACCAAATACCAATTGGAATGAGACTATATCCATTAATTAGTGAAATAAGGATAGGACTAATCCAATTAAGTTAGACAATTGAATCTTTAGCTCACCAACCTAAATAAATATTAGGAGTACACCATAAACCCTAGAATCACCATCCCTATATGAGAGAGAGCTCAAGCTTTGGTACTACACTCAAGTTAGTTGAGGCAACACTGGAGTTTGAAGGAAAGAACTATCCATATACCCAGATGATAATATCAACATTGTCTAAGTAGAACCCTAGCAGAATATCTCAGGTATTCTCCTGGGATATAAACTAATGAGACAACCATAGAAGTTCCATTCTAGAAAGTGAACTAGAAGTACTATACCCTAGTTGATCAAGACAATGCTTGATCATAGAAGTGAGAAACTCATTTCATAAGAGATACTTTAGGAAGCCAAACCTTGATCATTATCAATTGGTGAATGATCATAAACCCTAAGAACTTGAGGTATGTAAGGATAAGTTAAACCCTACTAGTATAAGTAGATCCCATTTCCACATGAAATTATAGGGAGATCACTAGTAAGAAACCCTAGACTTATTTCCCAACCTTAACTTGTGAATCACTTGGTGATCATAAATAGAATCCTACCATATCTATATTTCCTAAATTAAGGAACCCAAGAGCACCTTAGAGTTAAACACTATACTTTATGTAGTGAGAAACCATACATCAATGTGACCAAAGTTAACTATAAAAAGAACTATAATCAATGTAGTTACTTTAATGATAAGTTGGGAGTAATAAAAGAAGTTAATAGGAAAAAGATAAAACCAATTCTCAATATCTTAGTATCCAGAGGAGAACATAAAATGTTAAGTGAGCCACCACCTTATCATGGTTAGGAGAGATTAACCCTAGCACATGCAATATGGTGTCATTTCATCTCTATAACTTAGAATTATATCTCAACCCTAGTTGATGTATCACTATGATGATCCTAATATAAACCCAGGCCATAATTGAGATTCAAACCAATTGTCATTAGGTAAACATAATTAGAACCCCGAATTGCACTCTAGTTAAAACCTATACTTACTTATGGAGCACAAGATAAACCTAATTTAAAACCTTTAAGTAGACCATGTGTGGTGATCAACCACTTACCTTTGTAACTAAGACCAAGCCATTATGGGGACAATATCTACTTTAGACAATTTCAAAGATAATAAGGGTGTTAACCTTGAAAGGGAGTTATAAGAGAATTTACAAAACTATAATAAATAAGTGATCACATAAAATAATATGCAAGTGAGCAACACACTCCAAATAAGAAACCGAGACTTCATAATGATCCTCAAATGCTTTGGAGTAGAATTCCTCAACTCTAATAATTAAAACAGAATTGATTCCACAAGAAAAAGGGAAAATAAAATGAGTGCATAAAATCATGCTTAATGAAAGTTTCAACAAAACTTGATATGTTAAATATTTGTTCTCGCACAACAAAACCATGAAATTGTCATTGTTGTTAAGTTATAATTAAAATATGTAAAAATATTTGTAAACAGAATTGAATTCAAATTTGAATTCAAAAGGTGATAATTAAAAATAGAAAATACAAACAGAAACAGAAAAGAAAGAAGAAAAACCTTACCTGGACTCACCTGGCCGCGAAGCCCGAGCAACACGGCCCAGCCGGCAGCCCGCCTAGCAGCCAACACCACGGCCCATAGGCAGCCCGTTACCCCTTCGTCCCAAAATATCGGGACGAGCTCGTCCTCATCCTCTCCAGGCACGCATGGAGGACGGCGCGACGCCGTGGCCGTCTTTCCTCGCCGGCGGCAGCTCCTCCGCGACCGTAGACGTGACGAGGCAGGCCATGGAGCTCTATAAAAGCCCCAGGACGAACCCTAGCTCGCTTTCTTCTCCCTCTGTTCGATTTCCCCAAAATCCCGAAACCCTAGCACGCTCAGACCTCGAACATCGCCGTCGTTCAGAGCATCCCCAGACCTTGCCGTGGACACCATCGTGATCAGCGGCCTCGACTTGCTACGTACTGCTAGAGGAATCGACCTCCATCAAGCCGTAGCACCGCCGTTGACATCGTCTTCTCCGACGACGGGAGCGAGGCAATCCCGGCGAACCGGACCACCTCTTGCTCCACCGCCAAGCTCGCGTGCTCCTGGTGAGCTCCTGATTCCCCTGGCATGCCTAGCCCGTCCGATTGCTTCCCGAATCATCGCCGCGCCGTTAACCCGTGAGCACCACCGTGCGGCATCGCCGGCGAGCTTGCTCCGGTGACCAAATAGGGGCGGCGATGGTACCTGCGTGTTCACCTCGGCGCGCTGAGTCTCGTCTGTATGGGTAGATTGCCCGCGCGAGCGCCGGTACCACCGGCGATCACCGTCACCGGCCGCCGGTGGTGGCCATAGTTGCCACCTCGACGCCACCGTGGCAGGTGACTCAGCCCGGACCCCACCTGTCTCGTGTTCGTGAGTAGCACGAGCACGGTGTGTCTAGTGTTTTAGTTTATTTTCATTTTACAGAAAATGTCTGAAACTTCAAATAATTATAGAAAATTCAATTTAAGTCCGAAAAATATAAATGAGATATCAAAATTCTTATAAAGATAAACTCTATCCAATAAAAATATAAAATGAAATTATTATTTTTAATAAAAGTTTAATTATTTAATACTTGTTATTTAAGCCATATATTTAAATTCTAAATTCAATTAAAATTCAATAATTAGTAATAAATTCCAAAAGTAAATAAAAACCAGTTAATAAATAAAGAAAACATTAAAAGTAATTTTCTTTATTTGTTATTTTGTTAAATCTTTATTAGAGAGATTTAAACCCTTATTAATAATTACCTTAATTATTAATTCTTGAAAATTAATAAAATCCCAAATCCAATATCATTTCTATTCCCAAGATATTAATAACTTCAAATTTATTAATGAAGTTATTAATCCAAGAATTATAGGGTAATTAGTAAACCCTAGTTCCATAAGAAATAAAACTAGAATC
The DNA here is from genome assembly GCF_022539505.1 of Lolium rigidum. Taxonomy (NCBI): domain Eukaryota; kingdom Viridiplantae; phylum Streptophyta; class Magnoliopsida; order Poales; family Poaceae; genus Lolium; species Lolium rigidum. The sequence goes on along the minus strand of NC_061513.1, from coordinate 112,272,040 downwards.
TCATCATCTCATGTGAAACCTAAAACCCTAATATCATTAGGAACCCTAGCTCCATTATTACATGGAAACCCTAGTTTGCTTCTAACCTAAACCCTAGGTTAGAGCATGTGATCATGGTACCTTATTACAAACCATAGAACCATAGTAGCAACTACATACTTGTCTTGGACACATAAAATGTAGAAGACCTATCACTAATATATAGGTACCCCATGTGTTCATCCCTATCAGACCTAACTAATCAAGTGGGATCAACCAAATATAAAACCCTAGTTCCTAACCCAAAGACCACCATCCTTAGTCATCCATAATTAGCATCACACCATTGTGATGAACCCTAATAGCAACTACACCTACTATTTTGTATTACATTCCCTACTCCACTAAACCCTACTAGTGTGAGGTACTTATAAACCATCCTATTTAGGAACCAACCATTCTCCACTTAGAGATCCAATAGTTAATACAAGACAACCTCAACCTTAATTGTAATACTTCTTATTATTTAAGAGGTATGTTCTTCAAAAGTTATTCTTTTGAAGAAGATAAGGAATCATCATCAATCCTGCCCAATAAGACCTATAGACAATAGCCATCTAACACCAGCAAGGTAGCATCAACCTTGATAGCATCCATGTGTAATTAATTGCTTAGGATGCCTAGACATAACTCCACCTACTATTGATGAATCCAACTCTGTTGTGATCCATCTAATACTTAATCCAGAAACTAGATGAAACCATAGTCAACCATAAAACCCCACCAATCTAATTGTCATACTTGTTCTTTATTCAAGAACATGTTCTTCAAAAGTTATTCTTTTGAAGTATATAATAATCAATCATTAACCATGACATATAGTGCTAAAACCAACCACTATTTATTACATGTTAGGATTACACCAAATCTTATTGTTGTGTGTTATTAATGCTATTATTATGCTTTATTATCTACTCGTTGATAATACCAAGTAATCACACTCGAATAAGAACCTTGTATGTGAATCACTCTAAAAGTGCAACACACCCTAAACCAATCATTACAACTCACTGATCCTAAATCATCAGGGTTAGGTCACGCTTAGAGCGATTGCATCTCATACTTATGCATTATTGCATACTTGGCAATCTTTTAAACATCGTCCTTACCGGACGATGATGCTATTTCAGAATTTGGAGTTATTGCGTATCGAAGACCTTGCCTGCATAATCTTGCAGTCAAGAAAGGCAAGTTCATCACTTGCTCATGTCATTTGAGTATTTTTATCAAATTACTTGCAAAGTATTATGGTTATCACTATTGCACAAAAATCAAAACCACTACTTTCATAACTATGAATATGACTAAGTGGTGGGCAATGGAACCATGGATTGTGTTGATATGGTGGAGGTTCCATTGCACGGGTTATATCCATCTAGGATTAAACAACAAATGTCGCCAGTGATTCTTGTGCCGTAATACCCGTGTTAACCATAAGATCCGGAGTGGGACGGAGTAGTCAAAAGTGTTTCCACCTCTCGTTCATCAACGGATGCGCTTACCGTAGACGGTTGTATCTTGCGGAGCAATTGGTGGGTGGGGAGCCCCTTCTAATTCCCCACGGTATAGCTGTTGCTTACCGTAGACGGTTCGTTGCTTGCGGAACAATTGGTGGGTGGGGATCCCCTTCTAATTCCCCACGGTAATGTGGTCTATGATGGGTTGCGGCTCACGGCGAAGGAGTTTGGTTCAATCCCAGACTGTCGTCGTGGTCGGGGTCCACCCTGAAATTACGGGAATAATGGGACCGGCGAGGACCCAGGGTCGAGGCATGCAACAAAGGGTGGGTGTTCGAGGTAGCGGAGGAACATGATTGGCTAGACCTTATACCGGGCCTCACACCAAAGGAAGTGTGGACGAGCACGCGGCTCGGTTGGCACCAAGGTTAAGATCTCTTATGGGTAAAGCAACACACCTCTCGCGAGTGTAAAGAACCGTGACCTGTCACTCCCTGTTCCGGGATATGGAAGCTGCGAACGCGGCCGGAAAGGAGCTCCATGAAGTTCTAGTAAACCGGTGAAGGCTGACTGGACATAGTTCTTCGAATAAAAGTAACCTTTTGAAGAAATGATTATGAAAACCTGCATTGGTATTAGACTTTACGGTCTAATGCCGTAGCCGATGCATTAAACACCTCTTTCCTATAATGAACTTGTTGAGTACGCTCGTACTCATCCCACTCTTAAATCCCCTGCTTAGATATGGAGGCATCGAAGGAGGATCTACAGTGCAACTCGAAGGCCGAGGAGTCAACAACTACTTCACGAGACAGGACCATGTCAGAGGAGTCAGATACCACATCCAACAAGGAGAAAACCTAGTTTAGCCATAGAAGGGAACTAGCTTCCGAAACCTAGCTCCTATTTAGCTAGAGTCTATTCTTAGCCTCTGTAGTTAGTGAAATACTCTACAAATAGAGTTCGTGATAAGACTAGACTACGAGTCGTTCTTGTGGAGTTTATTTGCAGTTTTACCTCATTGTAAAGTAGGAGAGTCTGTGATGATCTTATGTAACGAGTCGATGTTGTAATTCTATAGACATGCCTTGGACCCGCATATGTTTCTGTTGTACCACTCTGAGCGATATAATACCCGTGGAACGGTGTTTCATTGGTGTTATATCAGACTTGCATACTACACCATGCAGTGGTATGCCGGGTCACCACATGGAGCTAGCGGCGGCGGTAGGATTCCTCTTCTTCACCATCGTGGGATCTGAGGAAGATTGGGAAAGCTGTGGTGGCGGCGCGGCAATGGCGAAAGAAGGAAGAAGGGGGAGAATGAGGAGATACTGCGGGAACCGTGGAGAAATTGGGAATTTTTTTGCCCTTTGGAAATTTTGAGGAGAAGTTAAGAGTTAAGTAAGCACGTGGCGCTTGAGGAAGGGGAGGAACTGACGGCCCACTACGCCCACGATTGCGCGAAAATCGAGGAGCCACCTCGATCGTTACGCGTATAGTGGTCAAGCCCTAAAAAAACTGATTGCACAGAGCTAGGGCTAGCCCGTCATGTCAGGACCCGTCAAATCAGCCCGCAGCAGTTACACGTCAACAATGATGTCATAAATTGGAAGCATTCGAAGGAAACATAAAAAGTCATCGGAGGAAGGACTTGAGTCCACGCACGGATTGCAAGCATCCGAACCTGCACTCGGGGGCTACTCCCATCGAGAGCGCTGACGCACACTCGATAAAAGAAGACTCGACAGAATAAGCAGTCGAAGGAATAAGGTTTGAGTCTCTATCCAGACTCGACATTTACTCCCATCGGGAGGACGTGGTGCACACCCGTTGAAAGTTTTTGCACTCCGAGGATCATGCCCGGGGACTTGATTCTGTGTAGGGTAACGTTGTTTTGCCATCTGCAGTTAACCAACAAAAGTTGGGCACGTTGCTCATTATCCTTTGCATAAAGAAAATGTATCGGATGACCTATGAAGACTTGCGAAAAGACTCGGCGAGAGGAAAGTATTCGAGTAGTACAACTTGAGTCTACGCACGGATTGCAAGCATCTGTACCTAGACTCGGGGGCTACTCCCATCGGGAGCGCTGACGCGCACCCGATAAAAGAAGATGAAGCATAATCAAGATAAACAAGAACAATGAAGGAGAAGAATGTCAGGAGAAGACATGCATTAGTCTCTACCCGAATTATCTTCGGCTAGACACTCGGGGGCTGCGACGTGGGCATTACCCTTCGGGTAACCGAGTATTGCCCTATCCGGTATTGACAAATTGGAGGCCCATGAAGATGCCTGAAGGCGAGATGGGCCACTAGGTCGGCGCACCAGAAGATTCCTTGACGGGCAAGACAAGGAAGCAAACAAACAAGGAAAGATTGGATCTAAACTACTGTAAATCTAGTCGTATTCGGTTAGACCTCTTGAGACCTGGCCTCCTATATAAAGGCCAGGAGAGGGGCTGCCGAGGAACACGGACAATCTTAGCAATCTTAGCCAGGAAAAGCTTAGAGCTAGGTAACCCTAGCAATAGCAATCTTGACTAGATCTCAACCGAACTATTCGGCACCCCATTGTAACCCATTGTCACCATAATCAAAGAACAGACAGGCAGGACGTAAGGCTTTTACCTCATCGAGGGCCCCGAACCTGGGTAAATCGCTCTCCCCGCTTGTCTGTGAACCGATGTCTCATGTCAGCCTACAGGATTCCATCAACCCTAAGCCCCTATCGGAGGGCATTGGCGAGGAGTACCCTCGACATGTAGCCCTACACAATTAATGGTTTTTGTCATCCAACAAGAGAGTGTAGAGTAGTTTTATTATGTGATCAATGTTGAGAGTGTCCACTAGTGAAAGTAGGATCCCTAGGCCTTGTTTCCAAGCATCGAATCTCCGTTTGTTTACTGTTTTGTTGCATGTTTGCTTGCTGCCATATTTTATTCAGATTGCTATTACAACTCATATATATCCATACAACTTGTATTTCACTATCTCTTCGCCGAACTAGTGCACCTATACATCTGACAAGTGTATTAGGTGTGTTGGGGACACAAGAGACTTCTTGTATCGTGATTGCAGGGTTGCTTCAGAGGGATATCTTTGACCTCTTCCTCCCTGAGTTCGATAAACCTTGAGTGATCCACTTAAGGGAAAACTTGCTACTGTTCTACAAACCTCTGCTCTTGGAGGCCCAACACTGTCTACAGGAAAAGGAGTGTGCGTAGACATCAATTTGCAACTTAATACTGGAAGGGGTGCGGATGCTAACCCGAAGGTGGACTTTTTAGGCATAGATGCATGCTGGATAGCGGTCTATGTACTTTGTCGTAATGCCCTGATTAAATCTCATAGTAGTCATCGTGATATGTATGTGCATTGTTATGCCCTCTTTATTTGTCAATTGCCCAACTGTAATTTGTTCACCCAACATGCTATTTCTTATTGGAGAGACACCACTAGTGAACTGTGGACCCCGGTCCATTCTTTTACATCTGAAATACAATCTACTGCAATATTTGTTCTTACTGTTCTTCGCAAACATCATTGTTGTGGGTATACTTCATGGGTGTACCATCGACAGTGCCTAGATCCGGCAAGCCCGGGTGGCCCACTGATGGTGATGAGGCATGTGGCTCATCGGGCAGCCCAGTTGCTGTTGATCCTGACGGAAGAAGTCCGGCCCAGGAGCAGGGAGCCGGATCCGACCGACCTTAAGGAGGAACCCGGATCCACGAAGGCCCATTAAGGAACCCGGATCCGGGACGACATAGATGGGAAGGCGGATCCTTGACATGCACGGCAAGACACTGTAACGTAGTTAGGCAACCTGTATCCGGGTAGGACTCTCCATGTAAACCCTAGATCCGTGCTCCTTTATAAGCCGGATCCCGGGAGCCCTAGAGGCATAACCTCAACTCATTGTAACATCGCGAAAGCATCCAGATAATTCCAGACAAGCAGCAGTAGGCCTCGTCATCGTGCGGGTGTTCGAAGGCTGGGTAAATCGCGTACCACCGTCCCGTGTGCACTCCGCCCTATGGCCCCTACTTCTTCTCCCCCTCGTGAGGATCCCTCCTCTGGGGTATCGTCGATTAGGCAATGACAGTTGGCGCCCACCGTGGGGCCTGCAGCGTCTGGAGGCCGGAACCGGGAGGGTTCCGCCATGGGAAGCTACGACGACACCATTGCTGTGGGGCGCGTCCTTTATGCCGAAAATCTGCCGTTCGTCCCTCCGGATGAGTGCTGGATTCCGGCTAGGACAAACCCCGTCAAGCTCTCCATCATTCCAGTTGGCGGCATACACATCTTCATCGGGGAAACCGTCGATTCCGACGGAAACCCACTGGTAAGTAACTCAGACGCGACCGCCGCCGAGCTGGACGCAGTCGCGAAGATCCGATCTGAGATGTTGGAGCTTCCCAAGGAAGATTCCGCCTTGGATCTGGAAATTTCAAACCCCACCCAATCCGCCCCTGAGCAGGAAATAACGGTGGAAGACCAATGCAGATCCGCCTGGGTCTCCCAGGTGTTAGAAAAGCAGAGGTGCCACTTCGTACACTTCTTGGCCCATACCGCCGGAACCGCCCCTCAAGAAGACGGAGCTGGTCCCGAGCAGGTCGAGGTACCGGAAAACGACGCTGCTCCGGATCAGGTCGAACCTGTCGGAGAGAGCGGAACTCCGGCCGAAGAGTCGATTTTGGGCAATCTAAGCCCAATTTCCGGGGATACCCCCTCCATGGATACTGAAGAGTTCAACCGCAAGCTAGGGGAGTACGGTTTCGGTGATCAGCCTGAAGTTGAATCCGCCCAGCCTAAGCAGGTACTTGCGACTGTGGCGGCGCTGGGAGAACCTGGATCAGAAGATGCAAACACCCAATCCGACCCTCAGCCATCCCGTCAAGGATCTCCAATGTCGCGGGAGCGACCCCGTAAGGATTCCTCCTCCGAGGACCTCCTGTCGCCTGAAGAGATGGTTGCACAAGCAGGCATGGATGCAGTTTATCGCTCGGATATTCTTAACAAACCCATCACTCCCGAAGACGAAGAAGCACTAGAAGCTAAGAGACTGGAGATGCTGGCCACAGCCAAGAAGTTCAAGGACACCGCAGCCGCAATGCTTGAGGAAAGGAAGCACGCCGCAGTTTTTGTGGAAGACTTCATCCAGCGCGAGCAGGAGGTAGACGAAGGACTGGCAAAGGTCAAGGAACTCCGAAAGCATTGGGAGGACAAGATCGTTGAAGCTCATCATGAGGTCGAAAGGGTTCGGCGAGAGTTGATAGCTCCCCGCAAGATCACCTTCGCAACACCAACTGAGCAGCAGCCGTTCGCAACTCCAAAGGACAATATGACGAAGGCTGCAGAGATCTTGAAGAAAAGGAACGAGGAGATCGAGATCGACTACGTTCGCACGCTCGTCGCTTCAGCAATAAGGCAGCAGAGCAAGGCAGACACTTCGCGCAAACTGGAATCTAACCCAGAGCATTGCGTCTCCACCGCGCAGAAGGACGCCTACGACAACCGCCATCGAGATGACGAGTCGCGAACCGGATCCTCCGAACGCAGAAGGAAAGCCAGAGAACACCCAAATCCAATCCCCGTTCCATCAAGGACACCTCCGTCAGATCCAAAAAAGGGAAAGGATGCAATGTACTCTGGAAGGGACAAGTACCGCAAACCCTCTCCTCCACCTAACAGATATCCGCGTCCCCCTCGCCGCCGTAGTCCAGCCGGAAACACCAGACCCCATGGGCATGGTGGAATCGTCATCCGCGACAACGTGCTGCCCTCAAGAAACAGGAATAGGGAGCGCACGTCGGAACCTCGCCGGAACCAGAACAACGATCGTGAGCCCGAGCCCAGGAGGAGTCAGAATGAAGACCGCGACCCGGAGCCTCGCCGGAGCCGGAACGACCATGGCAGCCAGCGCCAAGGCGAAGGCAGCCACAGGAGCTGGAGCCAGCATCGGGAGGGCCGAGGAGAATCTGAAGGCGGAAGCAAGAAGTCGGATCGACCCCCTCGCAGGTCTCCCTCACCACCACCTAGCGGTGGCGGCGGAGGTGGAGGCGGAGGTGGCGGCCGGAGATCTCGCTCTCGCTCACAATCTCCTCGCCACGGCTCGCGTGACGCGCGGGAATGCCTCAACGAATACAGAACTGACTACATCGGTCCAAAGTGCTTCGGCAGGATGATTCGAGAGGAACCAAAGCCAAGGATGAACCTCAAGCTACCCGGAAACCTGAAACATTATGATGGCACTGAAAGGCCGGATACCTGGATAGAGGATTAGTACAATGCAGTAACCTTTGCCGGAGGAACCCCTAATATCGCCTGCCGCATGCTTCAGTTGTACCTTGTAGGTCCAGCCCGGATCTGGCTAAGCGACCTCGAGAAGAACTCAATCTTTTGCTGGTTTGACCTGAAGACTGCCTTCGAAAAACACTTCAGGGGCACCTACAAAAGACCTGCCACAGCAAGCGACTTACAAGCATGTATCCAGAAGAAGGGAGAATCCTCAAGACACTTCCTTACACGATGGTTGGCATGTAGGAACGAGTGCGAAAATGTCGACCACACCACTGCCATGTACGCCTTCATTGGTGGACTGCAGAGAGGAGGATTGCTGAGGCACAAGCTCACTTGTTTGGCTAACGCAAATAAACTGACTTTGGATGACATGATCTCCATTGCCAGTGATCATACTGCCGCCGATGATGATGCAGGCGGAGATCTGGCAGCTACAGCAATCCCCCTACACCAACAAAAGAAGAACCGTGATAACCGCACCAGCAGCAGCCACAAGCGCAAAAACCCTGATGACCAGAAGAGTGGCGGATCCGAGATGGTCGCCATGGCGTTCCAACGCGGAGGTCCAGGAGGCGAAAGAGGACGCGGCCATGGAAGCGGAGCCGGCAGGGGCCAGCAGCATGGCACGGAGGTCATAGCTGCCGGATCCCGCGCCCCGCAAACCTATGAGGAGTACAGAGACATGCCCTGCCTGGCCCACCTGGATCCGGTTACGGGGAAGTCCACTCACACCAACCGCAACTGCAAGTGGGTCAATGATCTGAAGAACGACCCGGAGGCAGGATACAAGCGAGCCCGGAAGCACCGCCCACGCGGCAAAGGAGGCAAGGGCAAGAACAAGGACAAAGAGGAGGACAGTTCCGAGGCGATGGACGAGGATGATAACTCGCCGGATCCCAAGGCAAGGTCCGCAGGTAAATCCAACCCATTAGAGAAAAAGAGTGTGGGTGCTTATCACACCTTTCTCGGAACCCCAACAGTCCGCGCTACCAAATCAGTTATCCGGATCCTGAACGCCACAGTTCCGGCTGTGCCGCAGTATGTTAGGTGGTCGGAAGTCCCGTGCACATTTGACAGGGAGGATCACCCTACTATTGTGCCAAAAGAGTGCTACGCCTTGGTTGTAAGTCCCCGCATAGACGGGTATGACTTCTCCAAGTGCCTCATGGATGGCGGAGCCAGCTTGAACATCATGTACCTGGAGACTCTAGAGCGGATGAACCTTACCAAGGAACAGCTCAAACACAGCAACACTGAGTTTCATGGCGTGGTTCCGGGTAAAAAGGCGAATTCCCTTGGCAGCATCACACTTCCCATGGCCTTCGGTGATGTTCACAATTTCCGCGAAGAAAATATCACGTTTGAAGTTGTGCCCTTCAAGAGCTCCTACCACGTCATTTTCGGCAGGCCCACCTACCACAAGTTTCATGCAAGAGCGTGCTACATCTACAACAAGCTCAAGATTCCGGGTCCTAATGGTATGATTACTGTATCCGGAGACTACAAAAAGGCTCATGAGTGCGAGTTGGGTGAAGCCGCCTTCGCAAAGTCTGTGATATCTGGAGAAGAGCTGAAAGGCTACAGAGCCGCGGTGGACCCGACTGAAATGCAGACCACCAAGAAGCAGATCTCCGAGCACAAAAACTCCTTCAAGGCCGCGATAGAGACCAAGAAAGTCAACTTCAAGGAAGGCGACGATTCCAAGCAGGTCTCAGTCGGAGCCAACATGGACCCAAAATAGGAAGACGCGCTCGTCGAGTTCCTCCGCGCTAACATGGATATCTTTGCATGGCAGCCTTCTGACATGTCCGGAGTTCCAAGGGAACTCGCCGAGCACTACCTCAACATAAACCCAGGGGCTAAACCGGTGAAGCAAGCTATGCAACGCTTTGGAGACAAGAAGCGCCGCGCCATAGGAATGGAGTTAGCAAAGTTACTAGAGGCAGGTTTTGTAGTAGAAGTTATCCACACTGATTGGATCGCAAATCCCGTCCTTGTACCCAAAAAGAATTCTGAAATACTAAGAATGTGCATCGATTACTCTGGCTTGAACAAACATTGCCCGAAAGATCCGTTTCCCCTGCTGCGCATTGACCAAGTCATTGATTCGACGGCAGGGGCGGAACTTCTGTGTTTTCTTGATGCGTATTCCGGGTATCACCAGATCCGGATGAAGGAGTCTGACCAAAAGGCGACCTCATTCATCACCCCATTTGGCACTTACTTCTATGTTACTATGCCTTTTGGCTTGAAAAATGCAGGTGCCACCTACCAACGTACGATGCAGCGGTGCTTGAAGGACCAGATTGGCCGGAACGTACACGCCTACATCGACGACATCGCGATCATGACTCGGAAAGGATCCGACTTGATCAGCGACCTTACAGAAACCTTTGAGAATCTCCGTCGGTACAAGATGATGTTGAATCCGCTAAAGTGCGTCTTTGGCGTACCAGCTGGAAAACTCCTTGGCTTCATTGTCTCTAATAGGGGCATTGAAGTTAACCCGGAGAAAATCAAGGCAATCCTGTGCATCAAAAGCCAACTTGTCTCAAAGATGTGCAACGACTAACTGGTTGTGTCGCAGCAATCAGTAGGTTTGTTAGCTGTCTTGGCGAGAAGGCACTACCCCTGTACAAGCTATTGAAGAAAACAGACAAATTTGTCTGGGATGAGGCAGCAGATGCAGCACTTCAAGGGTTGAAGGAAATACTCACTTCCCCACCTATCCTAGCATCTCTAGGAGAGTCAGAACCTATGCTCCTTTACATGGCAGCTACCAACAGAGTCATCAGCCTCGTCATCGTGGTGGAGCGACAGGAAGAAGGTCATGAGTATGGAGTCCAAAGGTCAGTCTACTATATTAGCGAAGTCCTTACGGAGTCCAAACAACGCTACCCCCACTTTCAGAAGCTAGCCTATGGAGTATTCCTAGGTAGCAGGAAGCTAAGACACTACTTCCAGGAGCATCCAATAACAGTTGTGAGCAAAGCTCCGCTGTCAACGATTCTCAACAACGCTGACGCAACAGGACGCACAGCAAAATGGGGCATTGACTTATCCGCCTTCGACATCAACTACAAAGCTAGGACCGCGGTCAAATCCCAGGTCTTGGCAGATTTCGTCGCAGATTGGACAGAAGCTCCGGATGCAAATTTGGAGCCGGAACCAGAGACATGGGTTATGCACTTCGATGGATCCAAGCAGTATCAAGGCTGAGGAGCCGGAGTCACCCTGAAGTCCCCTACCGGAGAAGAACTGCAGTACGTGCTGCAGATACACTTCGAAGCTACAAACAATATGGCGGAATACGAGGCTCTACTACACAGATTGCGCATTGCCAAGGAGATAGGGATCAAGCACATCATATGTTGCGGAGATTCATACCTGGTGGCACAACAAGTAGCCGGAACCTGGAACGCCAGAAATTCCGTCATGACGGCTTACAGAGACGAAGTTGATGAGATCGCCAAACATTTCCTCGGATACGAAGTCAAGTACGTCAGGCGAGATGATAACGCAGCGGCAGATATGCTATCCAAGCTCGGATCCGGCAGGAAGCCAATTCCGCCTGGTATTTTCCTGGAGCATCTACGGATACCCTCGGTGAAGGGCGCTAACCCGGAAAACCCAGAGGTGGCAGTGTCTCCGGCCAAAGAAGTAATGGCTGTCATTCCGGCTTGGACACAGCCTTTCCTGGACTACCTCATTGATCAGAAGTTGCCAGAGGACGAGGTCCTCGCGCGACAGATCATCAGACGAGCAAGATCCTACACAATAGTTGATGGACAACTCTACAAACGAAGTGCAACAGGGGTATTTCTCAAATGCGTCTCTAATCAAGATGGCATTGAAATCCTCAGAGAGATCCATGCAGGGGATTGCGGGCATCGTGCCGCCCCCAGGTCACTCGTTGCAAAAGCTTTTCGGCTAGGTTTTTCGCGGCTCACAGCTAAAGAAGATGCGACAAGATAGTCAAGACCTGCCGAGGTTGTCGGTACTACGCTACTCAACCAAACGCTCCAGCCCAAGAGCTGAAGACCATACCTATCACCCGGCCGTTTGCGGTGCGGGGGCTCGATATGGTTGGTAAGTTAAAAAGATCATCTCCTGGCGGTTTTGAATACCTCTTGGTCGCTGTTGACAAGTTCAGCAAGTGGATCGAGGCAAAGCCAGTGAGAAAAGCCGACGGTGCTACGGCACTAAAATTTGTATGCAGCCTCGTGATGAGATTCAGCATCCCACATAGCATAATCACAGATAATGGCACAAACTTTGCACATGGAGAATTGAAGGATTATTGCGAGATAGTAGGGATTCGATTGGACCTTGCATCTGTGGCTCACCCACAATCCAATGGCCAAGTTGAAAGGTCTAACGGTCTCATATTATCAGGAATTAAGCCACGCCTTGAAGAACCGCTGCGACGAGCAGCTGGAGCTTGGGCAGACGAGTTGGAAGCTGTTTTGTGGAGTTTACGAACCACCCCTAACAGGTCAACAGGATTTACCCCTTTCTTCCTGGTATACGGATCCGAAGCCGTGCTTCCCTCCGACATCATCCACGATTCACCGCGAGTTTCCGCCTATAATGAAGAAACAGCTGACGAGGCCAGACAGCTATCTGTGGACCTGATCGAAGAGGCTCGAAATTTAGCTGACCAGCGCTCCGCCATCTACCAGCGAAGCTCGACGCTATCACGGTCGTCGAGTTCGGAACCGCTCTTTCATGGTCGGAGACACGGTCCTCCGCCTTCGGCAGGTGAAAGACCATAAGCTGCAATCTCCGTGGGAAGGACCCTTCGTCGTTAGCAAAGTGCTTCATAACGGGTCATACTACCTTGTCGATTTCCGGGAGCTGAAGGACAGACCTGCTAATTGGCACCGGAAATGCAAGCGTGAGGATCCGGATGACATCTACGACGAGACAGATCGTCCTTGGAACATTGCACAGCTACGTCCTTTCTACACTTAGCATATTTTTTCCGAGTTGCAAACTCTGTAATAGTTATACATGATCAATGAAATAAAGCTTGTGGTTCACTCTCTGAGTCTTTTACCTCCTTTACTTGTTCATTTCTGGATCGTGTATGTTTTCCGACTAAAACCGCAGAGCTGGATATTTCCGCCTAGGCGTGTATAAAAGTTGTGATTTCAAAAATCGTCCTTTAGGACGCAAGCTTAAGTTTTCTGATTGAATTGTTTTCTGTTGCGAACTCGTGGATTCCTAGTAGCGATTTCTGGCACCTATGCTTGGGGGCTTGTTTCCGCGGTTATTGACGGATTGCCATTGGGCTTCGTCGCCGCTGGCGAGTGTTTCCGGCTAAGGTCTTCCGGCTCGCGGAAGGTCAAGCGGGCAAGCCGGAAAACAATGAAGTCAGCACTTGCTTTCCGACACAAAACGAAACATGCACATAATATTAAAGGATAGCAGGATAAGTGTTTCTGCCCCATTGATACGTCTCCGACGTATCGATAATTTCTTATGTTCCATGCCACATTATTGATGATTTCTACATGTTATATGCACACTTTATGTCATATTCGTGCATTTTCTGGAACTAACCTATTAACAAGATGCCGAAGTGCCACTTCCTGTTTTCTGCTGTCTTTGGTTTCAGAAATCCTAGTAACGAAATATTCTCGGAATCGGACGAAATCAACGCCCAAGTTCCTATTTTCACCGGAAGCATCCAGAACACCCGGGAAGGACCAGAGGGGGGCACTGGGCCCCCAGACCATAGGCCGGCGCGGCCCAGGCCCTGGCCGCACCGCCCTATGGTGTCGTCACCCCTTCGACCCTCCTGCGCCGCCTCTTCGCCTATATAAAGCCCCTGGATCGAAAACCCTGATACGTTCGACGAAACCCACAGAAACCTTCCAGAGCCGCCGCCATCGCGAGGCCAAGATCTGGGGGACAGGATCTCTGTTCCGGCACGCTGCCGGAACGGGGAAGTGCCCCCGGAAGGCTTCTCCATCGACACCGCTGCCATCTCCACCGCCATCTTCATCACCGCTGCTACTCCCATGAGGAGGGAGTAGTTCTCCATCGAGGCTCGGGGCTGTACCGGTAGCTATGTGGTTAATCTCTCTCCATGTACTTCAATACAATGATCTCATGAGCTGCTTTACATGATTGAGATTCATATGAGTTTTGTATCACAATTCATCTATGTGCTACTCTAGTGATGTTATTAAAGTAGTTCTATTCCTCACCGCACGTGTGTAAAGGTGACTAGTGTGTGCACCGTGTGGTTCTTGTCGTAGGCTATGATCATGATCTCTTGTAGATTGTGGAGTTAATTATCATTATGATGGTATTGATGTGATCTATCTGGTTATGTTGATCTATCTTACACTATAAGGTTACTTAAATATGAACAAATTGTGGAGCTTGTTAACTCCGGCATTGAGGGTTCGTGTAATCCTACGCAATGCGTTCATCATCCAACAAGAGTGTAGAGTATGCATTTATCTATTACTGTTATGTGATCAATGTTGAGAGTGTCCACTAGTGAAAGTATAATCCCTAGGCCTTGTTCCTAAATACTGTTGAGTTACTACTGCTTGTTTACTGTTTTACTGCGTTACTACTGCTGCAATACTACCACCATCAACTACACGCTAGCAAGCTATTTTCTGGCACCGTTGCTACTGCTCATATATATTCATACCACCTGTATTTCACTATCTCTTCGCCGAACTAGTGCACCTATTAGGTGTGTTGGGGACACAAGAGACTTCTTGCTTTGTGGTTGCAGGGTTGCATAAGAGGGATATCTTTGACCTCTTCCTCCACGAGTTCGATAAACCTTGGGTATCCACTTAAGGGAAAACTTGCTGCTGTTCTACAAACCTGCTGCTCTTGGAGGCCCAACACGTCTACGAGGAAAGGAGGGGAACGTAGACATCAAGCACTTTTCTGGCGCCGTTGCCGGGGAGGAAAGGTAAAAGGTGCTCACACTCCGGACCTTGGCTACCAAGCTATTTTCCGTCGTTGTAAGTACTCGAAGCTATTTCCTTTAGATCCTGCAATTGCATCTTTTTGTTTCTTGTTTACACTAGTTTGGCATAATGGACAACAATGAGCTTTTTACTCTATTTCCTGATTTAAGACATGGATGGTTTGATCCGAAAATTAAAAAACCCATGGAACATGTTAGTATGAACACTTTGAATACCATTGTTGCTAATGATATGGAAAATTCTAAGCTTGGGGAAGCTGGTTTTGATGAGCATGATCTTTTTAGTCCACCAAGCATTGAGGAAAAAAATTTCTTTGATGATACTTTGCCTCCTATTTATGATGATTATAATGATAGTGGTCTTTTGGTGCCACCTACTATGGAGAGTAAATTTTGTTGTGATTATACTATGCCTTCTACACTTGATGAGAATAATAATGATAGCTACTTTGTTGAATTTGCTCCCACTACAACTAATAAAATTGATTATGCTTATGTGGAGAGTAATAATTTTATGCATGAGACTCATGATAAGAATGCTTTATGTGATGGTTATATTGTTGAGTTTGCTCATGTTGCTACTGAAAGTTATTATGAGAGAGGAAAATATGGTTGCAAAAATTTTCATGTTACTAAAACACCTCTCTATGTGCTGAAATTTTTGAAGCTACACTTGTTCTATCTTCCTATGCTTGTTACTTTGCTCCTCATGAACTTGTTTATTTACAAGATTCCTCTTCATAGGAAGCATGTTAGACTTAAATGTGTTTTGAATTTGCCTCTTGATGCTCTCTTTTGCTTCAAATACAATTTCTTGCGAGTGCATCATTAAAACTGCTGAGCCCATCTTAATGGCTATAAAGAAAGAACTTCTTGGGAGATAACCCATGTTTTATTTTGCTACAGTACTTTGTTTTATATTTGTGTCTTGGAAGTTGTTTACTACTGTAGCAACCTCTCCTTATCTTAGTTTTGTGTTTGGTTGTGCCAAGTGAAGCCTCTAATCGAAGGTTGATACTAGATTTGGATTTCTGCGCAGAAACAGATTTCTATCTGTCACGAATCTGGACTGTTTTCTCTGTAGAAAAATCAGAAAAATATGCCAATTTACGTGCGTGTTCCTCAGATATGTACGCAACTTTCATTAGTTTTGAGTTTTCTTATCTGAGCAACGGAAGTATTTATTAGAAATTCGTCTTTACGGACTGTTCTGTTTTGACAGATTCTGCCTTTTATTTCGCATTGCTCCTTTCGCTGTGTTGGGTGGATTTATTTGTTCCATTACCTTCCAGTAGCTTTGAGCAATGTCCAGAAGTGTTAAGAATGATTGTGTCACCTCTGAACATGTGAGTTTTTGATTATGTACTAACCCCTCTAATGAAGTTTATGAGAAGTTTGGTGTGAAGGAAGTTTTCAAGGGTCAAGAGAGGAGAATGATATACTATGATCAAGAAGAGTGAAAGCTCTAAGATTGGGGATGCCCCGGTGGTTCACCCCTGCATATATCAAGAAGACTCAAGCGTCTAAGCTTGGGGATGCCCAAGGCATCCCCTTCTTCATCGACAACATTATCAGGTTCCTCCCCTGAAACTATATTTTTATTCCATCACATCTTATGTGCTTTTCTTGGAGCGTCGGTTTGTTTTTGTTTTTTGTTTTGTTTGAATAAAATGGATCCTAGCATTCACTTTATGGGAGAGAGACACGCTCCGCTGTAGCATATGGACAAGTATGTCCTTAGTTTCTACTCATAGTATTCATGGCGAAGTTTCTTCTTCGTTAAATTGTTATATGGTTGGAATTGGAAAATGATACATGTAGTAATTGCTATAAATGTCTTGGGTAATGTGATACTTGGCAATTGTTGTGCTCATGATTAAGCTCTTGCATCATATGCTTTGCACCCATTAATGAAGAAATACATAGAGCATGCTAAATTTTGGTTTGCATATTTTGTTTCTCTAAGGTCTAGATAATTTCTAGTATTGAGTTTGAACAACAAGGAAGACGGTGTAGAGTCTTATAATGTTTTCAATATGTCTTTTATGTGAGTTTTGCTGCACCGGTTCATCCTTGTGTTTGTTTCAAACAACCTTGCTAGCCTAAGCCTTGTATTGAGAGGGAATACTTCTCATGCATCCAAAATACTTGAGCCAACCACTATGCCATTTGTGTCCACCATACCTACCTACTACATGGTATTTTCCGCCATTCCAAAGTAAATTGCTTGAGTGCTACCTTTAAAATTCCATCATTCACCTTTGCAATATATAGCTCATGGGACAAATAGCTTAAAAACTATTGTGGTATTGAATATGTAATTATGCACTTTATCTCTTATTAAGTTGCTTGTTGTGCGATAACCATGTTTACTGGGGACGCCATCAACTATTCATTGTTGAATTTCATGTGAGTTGCTATGCATGTTCGTCTTGTCTGAAGTAAGAGCGATCTACCACCCTATGGTTAAGCATGCATATTGTTAGAGAAGAACATTGGGCCGCTAACTAAAGCCATGATCCATGGTGGAAGTTTCAGTTTTGGACACATATCCTCAATCTCAAATGAGAAAATTATTAATTGTTGTTACATGCTTATGCATAAAAGAGGAGTCCATTATCTGTTGTCTATGTTGTCCCGGTATGGATGTCTAAGTTGAAGAATAATCAATAGCGAGAAATCCAATGCGAGCTTTCTCCTTAGACCTTTGTACAGGCGGCATAGAGATACCCCTTTGTGACACTTGGTTAAAACATGTGCATTGTGATGATCCGGTAGTCCAAGCTAATTAGGACAAGGTGCGGGCACTATTAGTACACTATGCATGAGGCTTGCAACTTGTAAGATATAATTTACATGATACATATGCTTTATTACTACCGTTGACAAAATTGTTTCATGTTTTCAAAATAAAAGCTCTAGCACAAATATAGCAATCAATGCTTTTCCTCTATGGAGGACCATTCTTTTACTTTCATTGTTGAGTCAGTTCACCTATTTCTCTCCACCTCAAGAAGCAAACACTTGTGTGAACTGTGCATTGATTCCTACATACTTGCTTATTGCACTTATTATATTACTCTATGTTGACAACTATCCATGAGATATACATGTTACAAGTTGAAAGCAACCGCTGAAACTTAATCTTCCATTGTGTTGCTTCAATGCTTTTACTATGAATTATTGCTTTATGAGTTAACTCTTATGCAAGACTTATTGATACTTGTCTTGAAGTGCTATTCATGAAAAGTCTTTGCTTTATGATTCACTTGTTTACTCATGTCATATACATTGTTTTGATCGCTGCATTCACTACATATGCTTTACAAATAGTATGATCAAGATTATGATGGCATGTCACTCCAGAAATTATCTGTGTTATCGTTTTACACCGCTCGGGACGAGCAGAACTAAGCTTGGGGATGCTGATACGTCTCCGACGTATCGATAATTTCTTATGTTCCATGCCACATTATTGATGATTTCTACATGTTATATGCACACTTCATGTCATATTCGTGCATTTTATGGAACTAACCTATTAACAAGATGCCGAAGTGCCACTTCTGTTTTCTGCTGTTTTTGGTTTCGAAATCCTAGTAACGAAATATTCTCGGAATCGGACGAAATCAACGCCCAAGTTCCTATTTTCACCGGAAGCATCCGGAACACCGGGAAGGACCGGAGGGGGCCACGGGCCCCCGGACCATAGGCCGGCGCGGCCCAGGCCTGGCCGCGCCGCCCTATGGTGTCGTCGCCCCTTCGACCCTCCTGCGCCGCCTCTTCGCCTATATAAAGCCCCCGGATCGAAAACCACGATACGTTCGACGAAACCCACGGAAACCTTCCGGAGCCGCCGCCATCGCGAGGCCAAGATGCGGGGACGGGATCTCTGTTCCGGCACGCTGCCGGAGCGGGGAAGTGCCCCGGAAGGCTTCTCCATCGACACCGCTGCCATCTCCACCGCCATCTTCATCACCGCTGCTACTCCCATGAGGAGGGAGTAGTTCTCCATCGAGGCTCGGGGCTGTACCGGTAGCTATGTGGTTAATCTCTCTCCATGTACTTCAATACAATGATCTCATGAGCTGCTTTACATGATTGAGATTCATATGAGTTTTGTATCACAATTCATCTATGTGCTACTCTAGTGATGTTATTAAAGTAGTTCTATTCCTCCTGCACGTGTGTAAAGGTGACTAGTGTGTGCACCGTGTGGTTCTTGTCGTAGGCTATGATCATGATCTCTTGTAGATTGTGGAGTTAATTATCATTATGATGGTATTGATGTGATCTATCTGGTTATGTTGATCTATCTTACACTATAAGGTTACTTAAATATGAACAAATTGTGGAGCTTGTTAACTCCGACATTGAGGGTTCGTGTAATCCTACGCAATGCGTTCATCATCCAACAAGAGTGTAGAGTATGCATTTATCTATTCTGTTATGTGATCAATGTTGAGAGTGTCCACTAGTGAAAGTATAATCCCTAGGCCTTGTTCCTAAATACTTGTTGAGTTACTACTGCTTGTTCTATTGTTTCTTTGCGTTACTACTGCTGCAATACTACCACCATCAACTACACGCTAGCAAGCTATTTTTACGGCACCGTTGCTACTTGCTCATATATATTCATACCACCTGTATTTCACTATCTCTTCGCCGAACTAGTGCACCTATTAGGTGTGTTGGGGACACAAGAGACTTCTTGCTTTGTGGTTGCAGGGTTGCATAAGAGGGATATCTTTGACCTCTTCCTCCCTGAGTTCGATAAACCTTGGGTATCCACTTAAGGGAAAACTTGCTGCTGTTCTACAAACCTCTGCTCTTGGAGGCCCAACACTGTCTACAGGAAAGGAGGGGGAACATAGACATCACCCATGCATAGTTGTTTCGTTCCTAGCTACTTAAGAATTTAAGTTATATTACAAACCCACTCTGGGGCCAAAATGATGCAACATTGTTTCATTGTTTAAACAGGAACTCTAACTCGGAGTCCTCCTCTTCAGATTCTTGGTAGGCGGAGCCATCGCCATCACTATCGCCGGAGCCAGCCTCGGAGTCGTCGTCGGAGCCTTCTCCGGAACGCTCGATGCTTGACCCGGAGCCTTCCGCGTAGTACTCCGGCTCGCCTTCTTCCTCCTCGGCATCGGAAAACCCCTTGGGCAGATCGTATTTGTGATACCAGAATGAGTGGTTCACTCGCCTGACAAACAGCTGCTCATATCCTTTGGTTTCCGAGAGGATGGCGCCCATGTCGGAACCCTCTGGAGTTCCACGCGCAACATCCGCAAAGCTGAGTGAAGGGAAGTGAGCCTTGCAGGTGGCTAAGACCAGGGAGGCGACTCCGCGAGCGGAAGACTCCTGCCAATCCTTGATGAATTCCGGCACTTGCTCCATTAGCTTGGTCATCGTGTCGATCACTGAAGTTTTGGCCCTCTTCAAAGACAGGGACTTGGCGATTCCGCGACAGGCTGCAAATAGCGAGTCGATGGAAATCCGCGCTTCGTCATATGCCTCCGTCCTCTTGAGGTTTGACTCTTTCGTCCACTCGAAGCCAAGGCTCGCTGCGGAAGAATGGGGTTCAGTTCCCTCGCGGAGAGAATAGCATATGAAGTAGTCGGAGAAACAACAAGGAAAAAGCGCTTACGGAAGATGAGCTTGTCAATGGCCTCCGCCTCCGCTTCTTGAACTTTGTTTTTGGCCACTAAGGAAGTCACCCGACTTTGGCTCTTCTTCAGTTTATCATTCAGTTCCGCCATGTCGCGGGCATGCTTTTCGGAAAGCTCCTTCCTCGCCTCTCCTTGCCAGAGGATTCCTTGATGAAGGCCTTGAGGGATTCGTTTTCCGCTTCGAGCACCTTGACTTTAGCGGACAGATCGTCAAATGCGGAGTGCTTGGCAGTTTCTTCTGTAGGCGGAAAGTTGCACATATTATGCATCATGAATAGTTATATCAGCATAAAAAATCAAAAACTTGGATCTCGTACCCTGAAGGCGGGTCTCAAGATGCTGGATAGCCTTTTGGCTATTTTCCGCGTTCTGGCGCAGCCCTTCAATATCCGTGATCTGCTCCAGCACATGGATGCGCAGATCTTCGTGCAATTTCCGCGTAGTCTGGGAGGCAGAGAGGAGTTAGTTGGATATTTAAAATCTTGGGGGCTGGCGAGGAATTCAAAGTCTTGGAGGTATGAAATTTTAAATTTCCGCCTAAGGTACAATTTGGAGAAAAGCATCAGCTAACACATGTTACACGGAGAAAATGTCTGACCCAATGCTTGGGGGCTAGTGTTACCTGGCGCACCTCCTTGTGTTTGGCAAAAAACACCTTCAGACCGTCCTCCAGTTCCGTGAGCTCCTGCATCTCCACGTTCGACTTCCCCCACACCTTGTCCAACATGGCGGAAACCTCCGCGTGGCGTTCTGCAAGGGAGCGTTTTTGCAGAGACGGAGCTGGTTGAGGGTTAGCCTGAAGCGTGCTGGAGGTGTGGATGAGCTGCACTTTCTGCTCATATTCTTCCTCCGTAGGCCCCGCGAAGGTGGCACTGGGTTGATCAGGCGGAGGGGCAGACGAGGAGGCGCCTTTGCCGGAATCGCCGTGGCCGATGGGGTCTTCAGGAAGGTCATCGAGGTTGATGACGTCCTTGGGATCCGGCTTGGAGGCGGATGAGGCCTTGGGCGGGACCTCCACCTCAGGTGTAACAGGGACTGAAGCCGGAGACGGCTTGACCTTCTTCTTCAGGATTCTTGGAGCTTTAGGGGGCTGGCTTCTGGAACTTCAGTAAAAGGAAAAAGCATAGTAACTAAGTAAGGGTTTGCTTGTCGAAACAGAAAGAATTTGTATTCCAGAAACCAAGCGCTTACCCGGAAGGCTTGAAGAACTGCTGGATGTCGGGCTGGCCTTTGTTGCTGGTGTCGATAAGCTTGAGCCGCTTTTTCTCCGCCTCCGCTTTCCGAGTAGCCGCAGTGCTGAGCACTTCGCGGGCGCGTTTCGCGGCGGGACTGGAGGGAGCAGGCTTGTTCCTCTTAGAAGGGCGCGGAGCATCGTGAGCTTCGCCTCCGATGCGGCTTCCGGATCCGTGGTGCCCGTGGTAGGGACTCGGACGAGAGTTCCGAGTTCGCTTTCCTCGAGGGCTTCGAGCTAAGGCACAGAGCTAACACTTAGACAAAAAGTTTGAATGCAAAGGAAATAGTAGACTAAGTGAAGACGACGTACCGCGGTTCCGGAACCATTCATGTGGATATCTTTGTTGCACACGTGAACATGAAGTTCACGCGGAATCTTGATGAGGAGCCGGATCCTCTTGTCGATGGCGTCGGCGGAGAGATTATCCTTTGTGGCGCGCATTGAGTCGTCGCGCCCTGTGTACTGGAACATCAAGCGATCCCTGTGTTGGAGCGGCTGGATCCGCTTGGTGAACCAGGACAGGGTCAGGTCCTTCCCTGTCAGCCCCTCTTCCGTTAGTTTGCAGATCCGCCTAACGGCGCGTGTGAGCTGGGGCGACTCGGAGAGGTGGGGGCAGTGCGTCCATGACGGAATCTCGGTGGCGGGGCAGTTCTTGAACGGCGGCAATCTCCTTTTGCTCGCCGGGTCGGAGACGTCCTTCAAGTAGAAGAAACCCCTAGACCAGTACTGCGCGGATTCGTGGCGGTCGGTATGAGGGTAGATGCGGCCTGGGCGGATCATAAAGGTGATGGATCCGCATGTCGCCAGCTCGGTGGACTGGCGGATCCTCTCCTTCTTGACAGAAAAGTGATATTGGAACAGGGAGAGCTCGGGAGTTACCCGGAGATGGCCCTCGCAGAGGGTGACGTGATTGCTGATTGCAAGCACGCTATTCGGAGAAATGTTATGGGGCTGGAGCCCATAAACCTTCAGGATCTCCAGGAAGAAGTCCGAAGGCGGAAATGAGAAGCCGCGCTCCACTAGTGCTTTCGTCAGCACCATCTCGTTGTCTTGGGGGGCTTGAGCTAAGGCATTCGGAACTGTCCTCCAGCTTCCGGGTAGCAGGAAGCCTTCCCCCTCCAAGTTCTTCAGCTCAGTCTCTGTGGTGGTGCAGGGCCACCATTTCCCTTTGGATTCCGAATTCCGCTGGCGGGCTTTGGATTTCTTGGCGGCTATCTCTTCCGCCTTCTTCTCTGCTTGTCCCGCCTCGGAGGTTTTCTCCGGGTTAGCTGAGGTGCCTTCTGTGTCCTTGCCGGAATCCTTGGTGGGATCCAGCTGGACTGGGGCGAAGGGAGGCGGAGCGGAAGAGAGAGGCGTTGCCATGATCGGCTCAGCGGTGGGAGGCGGAGTCGCGGAAGACATCTGAAGATAGAAAAGATCGCGGAAATGCAAAACTTAGTCGGATCCACGTCTTCGTCCTAAAGATCATCCCTACCAGCTACGGTGAAGGATCGAAGCTCGGAGAACTTACCGTAATGGGTTCCGCGGTGGTCGGAGTCGCCGGCGACGAGGTTTTCGTACGGTGGCTCGCCGGAGTTAAGAACACGATGAACACCACGGTGGTGAAATCGCTCCGGTGATGCTCCGGCGAGTTTTCCGGCGGGTTCCGGCACGGCGGAGGAGGAGCTCGCGGGCGGCGCTGCGTGGAGAGGTGAGAAAGGGGGTGAATGAGGAATTAGGGTAGACGGTGGATATTTATAGGCCGGAGGGACGAGATTCGTGCTCCGCATCCTGTGGTCGGAACGCAAGCGTCGCACCGTTGGATGCGTGACACGTGTCCCAACCTTAAACGGTAAAAATGGCTAAGGATAAGTTACCGCGCAAATCGCGCGAAAATGGCGCCAGAATTGGCGGAACCGTTTGAGTCTTTTAAGATTCCGGGTATTCGCGTGAAGATAAACAGTTCTCGTTCGTGAGCAGGGAAGTAACCCGGAGACGTGTTTTGAACTGTCGATGGATGAAGTCCCGCGGGATGGGAACATTTTTCCGGCTGAAGGTTGGAAAGGAAGAAAATGTGAAGTTGGAGTTCTTCAAGTTTCTCCGCGTTACCAGCATTGCCGGAGATCATGATGGACCAGCAAGGCGGAAACGGCAGGCGAAACTCGGAGAACTCTGGGGGCTACTGTTGTGGGTATACTTCATGGGTGTACCATCGACAGTGCCTAGATCCGGCAAGCCCGGGTGGCCCACAGATGGTGATGAGGCATGTGGCCCATCGGGCGGCCCAGTTTCTGTTGATCCTG
This sequence comes from Lolium rigidum, assembly GCF_022539505.1. Classification (NCBI taxonomy): domain Eukaryota; kingdom Viridiplantae; phylum Streptophyta; class Magnoliopsida; order Poales; family Poaceae; genus Lolium; species Lolium rigidum. The sequence continues at coordinate 112,248,081 of NC_061513.1, read as the reverse complement.
ACGGAAGAAGTCCAGCCCAGGAGCAGGGAGCCGGATCCGACCGACCTTAAGGAGGAACCCGGATCCACGAAGGCCCATTAAGGAACCCGGATCCGGGATGACATAGATGGGAAGGCGGATCCTTGACGTGCACGGCAAGACACTGTAACGTAGTTAGGCAACCTGTATCCGGGTAGGACTCTCCATGTAAACCCTAGATCCATGCTCCTTTATAAGCCGGATCCCGGGAGCCCTAGAGGCATAACCTCAACTCATTGTAACATCGCGAAAGCATCCAGATAATTCCAGACAAGCAGCAGTAGGCCCTGTCATCGTGCAGGTGTTCCGAAGCTGGGTAAATCGCGTACCACCGTCCCGTGTGCACTCCGCCCTATGGCCCCTACTTCTTCTCCCCCTCGTGAGGATCCCTCCTCCGGGGTATCGTCGATTAGGCAACGACCATCATCTTCCACACTATACATTTAATCCTTTATTTACAGCAAGCCGGTGAGATTGACAACCTCACTGTTACGTTGGGGCAAAGTACTTTGATTGTGTTGTGCAGGTTCCACGTTGGCGCCGGAATCCCTGGTGTTGCGCCGCACTACACTCCACCACCATCAACCTTCACGTGCTTCTTGACTCCTACTGGTTCGATAAACCTTGGTTTCTTACTGAGGGAAACTTGCTGATGTACGCATCACACCTTCCACTTGGGGTTCCCAACGGGCGTGTGCTCTACGCGTCATCAAGCTAAATTTCTGGCGCCGTTGCCGGGGAGATCAAGACACGCTGCAAGGGGAGTCTCCCACATCCAATCTCTTTACTTTGTTTTTGTCTTGCTTTATTTTACTTTACTTACTGCTTTGTTTGCTCATTATATCAAAAATACAAAAAAATTAGTTACTTGTTTTACTTTATTTACTATCTTGTTTGCGTTCTCCATATTAAAAAACACAAAAAAATTAGTTACTTGCATTTATTTTATTTAGTTTGCTTTATTTACTATTGCTAAAATGGGTACCCCTGAGAATACTAAGTTGCGTGACTTCACTGGAACAAATAATAATGATTTTCTATGCACACCTATTGCTCCACCTGCTACTACAGTAGAATTTTTTGAAATTAAACTTGCTCTACTAAATCTTGTTATGAGAGAACAATTTTCTGGTGTTAGTTCTGATGATGCTGCTGGTCATCTTAATAATTTTGTTGAACTATGTGAAATGCAAAAGTATAAGGATGTAGATGGTGACATTATAAAATTGAAATTATTTCCTTTCTCATTAAGAGGAAGAGCTAAAGATTGGTTGCTATCTTTGCCTAAAAATAGTATTGATTCATGGACTAAATGTAAGGATGCTTTCATTGGTAGATATTATCCTCCTGCTAAAATTATATCTTTGAGAAGTAGCATAATGAATTTTAAGCAATTGGATAATGAGCATGTTGCCCAAGCATGGGAAAGAATGAAATCTTTGGTCAAGAATTGCCCTACCCATGGATTGACTACTTGGATGATCATCCACCTTTTATGCAGGATTGAATTTTTCTTCACGGAACCTATTGGATTCAGCTGCTGGAGGTACTTTTATGTCCATCACCCTAGGCGCCGCAACAAAGCTTCTTGATAATATGATGACCAACTACTCTGAATGGCACACGGAAAGAGATCCACAAGGTAAGAAGGTAAATTCTGTTGAAGAAACCTCCTCCTTGAGTGATAAGATTGATGATATTATGTCTATGCTTGTGAATGGTAGATCTAATGTTGATCCTAATAATGTTCCTTTAGCTTCATTGGTTGCTCAAGAAGAGCATGTTGATGTGAACTTCATTAAACATAATAATTTCAACAACAATGCTTATCAGAATAATTTTGGTAACAACTATAGGCCATATCCTTCTAATAATGGTAACGGTTATGGTAATTCTTATGGTAATTCTTACAACAATAATAGGAGTGTACCCCTGGTCTTGAAGCCATGCTTAAAGAATTTATTAGTACACAAACTGCTTTTAACAAATCTGTTGAAGAAAAGTTTGGTAAAATTGATATTCTTGCTTCTAAAGTTGATAGTCTTGCTGCTGATGTTGATCTTTTAAAATTGAAAGTTATGCCTAATGAAAATAAAGATATTAAGTCATTTTCTACAGCAAATGCTATCCAAGTTAGAATTAATGAGAATATTAGATTGATGGCTGAATTGAATGCTAGGTGGGAAAACGAGGAAAAATTTGCTAAAGAAAATAATGTAGCTAAAGTTTGGACTATTACCACCACTAGTAATGTTGATGCTCCACATGTTGCTAAACCTCCTACTATCAATGGTAAAATAATTGGTGTGAGCAATGTTTCTACTCCTAATGCAAAGCGTGCAAAACTGCCTGAAACTGCTTGTGATAAAACTGCTGAAATTTTTCAAAATATTGTGGACAATGATCCCATTGTTGTAGATCATAATGGTTTAGATTTTGATGATTGTCACATCTCTGAAGTTATAAAGTTCTTACAAAAACTTGCTAAAAGTCTCAATGCTAGTGCTATAAATTTGGCCTTTACAAAACATATTACAAATGCTCTCATTAAATCTAGAGAAGATAAACTAAAACTTTAAACTTCTATTCCAAGGAAGTTAGAAGATGGTTGGGAGCCCATCATTAAGATGAAGGTCAATGATTTTAATTGTAATGCTTTATGTGATCTTGGTGCAAGTATTTCTGTTATGCCTAAGAAAATCTATGATATGCTTGACTTGCCACCATTGAAAAATTGTTATTTGGATGTTAATCTTGCTGATAATGCTGTGAAGAAACCTTTGGGGAGGATTGATAATGTTCGCATTATGGTTAACAATAACCTTGTGCTCGTTGATTTTGTTGTCTTTGATATTGAATGCAATGCATGTTGTCCCATTATATTGGGAAGACCTTTTCTTCGAACTGTTGATGCTATTATTGACATGAAGGAAGGTAATATTAAGTATCAATTTCCTCTCAAGAAAGGTATGGAACACTTCCCTAGAAAGAGAATGAAGTTACCCTATGATTCTATTATTAGAAAAAATTATGATGTTAATGCTTCATCTCTTGATAATACTTGATTCACACTTTCTGCGCCTAGCTGAAAGGCGTTAAAGAAAAGCGCTTATGGGAGACAACCCATTATTTTACTTCTGCACTTTTGTTTTATATTTGAGTCTTGGAAGTTGTTACTACTGTAGCAACCTCTCCTTATCTTTATTTAATTGCATTGTTGTGCCAAGTAAAGTCTTTGATAGTAAATATGATACTAGATTTGGATTACTGCGCAGAAACAGAATTCTTACTGTCACGAAATTGAGCTGCTCCGTCTGTAGGTAACTCAGAAAAATCTGCCAATTTACGTGCGTGATCCTCAGATATTTACGCAACTTTCATTCAATTTGAGTATTTTCATTTGAGCAAGTTAAGTGCCCCAGAAAAATTTGTCTTTACGGACTGTTCTGTTTTGACAGATTCTGCCTTTTATTTCGCATTGCCTGTTTTGCTATGTTAGATGGATTTATTTATTCCATTAACTTTCAGTAGCTTTGTGCAATGTCAAGAAGTGTTAAGAATGATTATGTCACCTCTGAATATGTGAATTTTCAATTATGCACTAACCCTCTAATGATTTTGTTTTGAGTTTGGTGTGGAGGAAGTTTTCAAGGGTCAAGAGAGGAGGATGATACAATATGATCAAGAAGAGTGAAAAGTCTAAGCTTGGGGATGCCCCCGTGGTTCATCCCTGCATATTTTAAGAAGACTTAAGCATCTAAGCTTGGGGATGCCCAAGGCATCCCTTCTTCATCGACAACTTGTCAGGTCACCTCTAGTGAAACTATATTTTTATTCCGTCACATCTTATGTGCTTTACTTGGAGCATCTGTTTGTTTTTATTTTTGTTTTTTGTTTGAATAAAATCGGATCCTAGCATTCTTTGTGTGGGAGAGAGACACGCTCCGCTGTTGCATATGAACACATGTGTTCTTAGCATTACTTTTAATGTTCATGGCGAAGGATGAAACTGCTTCGTTCATCATTATTATGGTTGGAAACGGAAAATGCTTCATGTGGTAAATGGTATAATGTCTTGAATAATTTGATACTTGGCAATTGTTGTGCTCATATAGATCATGTTTAAGCTCTTGCATCATGTACTTTGCACCTATTAATGAAGAACTACATAGAGCTTGTTAAAATTTGGTTTGCATGATTGGTCTCTCTAGAGTCTAGATATTTTCTGGTGAGGTGTTTGAACAACAAGGAAGACAATGTAGAGTCTCATAATGCTTGCAATATGTTCTTACGTAAGTTTTGCTGTACCGGTTCATACTTGTGTTTGCTTCAAACAACCTTGCTAGCCTAAGCCTTGTATTGAGAGGGAATACTTCTCGTGGATCCAAATCCTTGAGCCAAAAACTATGCCATTTGTGTCCACCATACCTACCTACTACATGGTATTTCTCCACCATTCCAAAGTAAATTACTTGAGTGCTACCTTTAAAATTCTATTCTTTGTCTTTGCAATATATAGCTCATGGAAAAATAGCTTAAAAACTATTGTGGTATTGAATATGTACTTATGTATCTTATTTCTTATAAGTTGCTTGTTGAGCGGTAACCATGTTTCCGGGGACGCCATCAACTATTACACCTTTGTTGAATATCATGTGAGTTGCTATGCATGTTCGTCTTGTCTGAAGTAAGGGTGATTTATCATGATCAAACGGTTTGAGTATGCATATTTTTAGAAAAGAACATTGGGCCGCTAACTAAAGCCATGAACCATGGTGGAAGTTTCAGTTTGGACACTAATCCTCAATCTCTTATGAGAATATTATCTGTTGTTGAATGCTTATGCATTAAAGAGGAGTCCATTATCTGTTGTCTATGTTGTCCCGGTATGGATGTCTAAGTTGAGAATAATCAAAAGCGAGAAATCCAATGCGAACTTTCTCCTTAGACCTTTGTACGAGCGGCATAGAGGTACCCCTTTGTGACACTTGGTTGAAACATATGTTATGCAATGATAATCCATGTAAATCCAAGCTAATTAGGACAAGGTGCGAGCACTAATGGTAATCTATGCATGAGGCTTGCAACTTATAGGATGTCTTATGCATAACACATATGCTTTATTACTACCGTTGACCCTATGTTTTCAAAATAAAAGCTCTAGCACAAAAATAGTAATCCATGCTTCCCTCTGTGGAGGGCCTTTCTTTTACTTTATGTTGAGTCAGTTTACCTACTTCTTTCTATCTTACTCCCTCCGGTCCTTTTTAATTGACTCAAATTTAGTACAAAGTTGTACTAAATCCGAGTCAATTAAAAGAGACCGGAGGGAGTAGAAGCAAACACTTGTGTCAACTATGTGCATTGATTCCTACATACTTGCTTATTTACATTCATCATATTACTTTGTGTTGACAATTATCCATGAGATATACATGTTGAAGTTGAAAGCAACCGCTGCAACTCATATCTTCCTTTGTGCTGCTTCAAAGCTTTCTACTAAGAATTTATTGCTTTATGAGTTAACTCTTATGCAAGACTTATTGATGCTTGTCTTGAAAGTACTATTCATGGAAAGTCTTTGCTATATGGTTCAATTGTTTACTCATTGTCTTTACCATTGCTTCGAATTGATGCATTCATCTCATATGCTTTACAATAGTATTGATCAAGATTATGATAGCATGTATCTTCAGAAATTATCTTTGTTATCGTTTACCTACTCGAGGACGAGTAGGAACTAAGCTTGGGGATGCTTGATACGTCTCAAACGTATCTATAATTTCTTATGTTCCATGCTACTTATATGATGATACTCACATGTTTTATACACACTTTACATCATTTATATGCATTTTACGGCACTAACCTATTGACAAGATGCCGAAGAGCCAGTTGTTGTTTTCTGCTGTTTTTGGTTTCAGAAATCCTACAAAGGAAATATTCTCGGAATTGGACGAAATCAACGCCCAGAGTCTTATTTTTCCACGGAGCTTCCAGAAGACCGAAGGAGTTACGAAGTGGGGCGACGAGGCGCCGCCACACTAGGGCCGCACGGCCTAAGGGGGGCCCACGCCGCCCTAGCGTGTGGGGCACTCACGTCGCCTCCAACCCTACCCTTCCGCCTACTTAAAGCCTCCGTCGCGAAAACACATGTACCGAGAGCCACGATACGGAAAACCTTCCAGAGACGCCGTCGCCGCCAATCCCATCTCGGAGGATTTAGGAGATCGCCTCCGGCACCCTACCGGAGAGGGGAATCATCTCCCGGAGGACTCTTCATCACCATGATCGCCTCCGGATTGATGTGTGAGTAGTTCCTCATTGGACTATGGGTCCATAGCAGTAGCTAGATGGTTGTCTTCTCCTCATTGTGCTATCATGTTTAGATCTTGTGAGCTGCCTATCATGATCAAGATCATCTATTTGTAATGTTACATGTTGTGTTTGTTGGGATCCGATGAATATGGAATACTATGTCAAATTGATTATCAATCTATCATATATGTGTTGTTTATGATCTTGCATGCTCTCCGTTGCTAGTAGAGGCTCTGGCCAAGTTGATATTTGTGACTTCAAGAGGGAGTATTTATGCTCGATAGTGGGTTCATGCCTCCATTGAATCTGGGACAGTGACAAAAAGTTCTAAGGTTGTGAATGTGCTGTTGCCACTAGAGATAAAACATCAATGCTTTGTCTAAGGATATTTTTGTTGATTACATTACGCACCATACTTAATGCAATTGTCTGTTGTTTGCAACTTAATACTGGAAGGGGTACGGATGCGAACCCGAAGGTGGACTTTTTAGGCATAGATGCATGCTGGATAGCGGTCTATGTACTTTGTCGTAATGCCCTGATTAAATCTCATAGTAGTCATCGTGATATGTATGTGCATTGTTATGCCCTCTTTATTTGTCAATTGCCCAACTGTAATTTGTTCACCCAACATGCTATTTCTTATTGGAGAGACACCACTAGTGAACTGTGGACCCCGGTCTATTCTTTTACATCTGAAATACAATCTACTGCAATACTTGTTCTTACTGTTCTTCGCAAACATCATCTTCCACACTATACATTTAATCCTTTATTTACAGCAAGCCGGTGGGATTGACAACCTCATTGTTACGTTGGGGCAAAGTACTTTGATTGTGTTGTGCAGGTTCCATGTTGGCGCCGGAATCCCTGGTGTTGCGCCGCACTACACTCCGCCACCATCAACCTTCACGTGCTTCTTGACTCCTACTGGTTCGATAAACCTTGGTTTTTTACTGAGGGAAACTTGCTGCTGTACGCATCACACCTTCCACTTGGGGTTCCCAACGGGCGTGTGCTCTACGCGCCATCACACCTCCGCGCACACAAGGTGTTTGACGACTTCCCAAGTAGGCGTGATTGGCCGTTGTTCGTTGCCTCGTCTACCGCTGCACAATTTTAACCATTGATTTTGCTTCAGACTTGGATAGCGATGACAAGATGCTTGTCCGACAGCTGGAGGACGAGCAAGCCTTCGACGACGACATCCGGGAGCATTTGTTGATCATCACGTTTCTCCAGGACATGATTTACGCTGAGGCAGAGAAGCGGAAGAGGTCGCGGCGCGGAGGATCAAAGCCGGGGAGAAAGAAGTAACACCTTTTTTGATTGTGCTTGCTTGATAGATTGGTCGACCGTTTCGCCGCGGCCACTTCGATAGCGCGTCCCAGAACGCGACGTCAAATCCGCCCCACCTCCGCGCACACAATGTGTTTGACGACTTCCCAAGTAGGAGCGCTTGGCCGTTGTTCGTTGCCTCATCTGTCGCTGCGCAATTTTAACCATTGATTTTGCTTCAGACTTGGATAGTGATGACAAGATGCTTGTCCGACTGCTGGAGGACGAGCAAGCCTTCGACGACGACATCCGGGAGCATTTGTTGATCATCACGTTTCTCCACGACATGATTTACGCCGAGGCAGACAAGCGGAAGAGGCCGCGGCGCGGAGGATCAAAGCCGGGGAGAAAGAAGTTGAAGCCCCAACAGAGGATGGAGGGACATACCATGTTGCACAACGACTACTTCGCAGATGAGGCAACACATGCCGACAATTTTCGGCGCCGGTATAGGATGAGCAAGGGTTTGTTCATGAATATCCTCCACGACGTTCGATAGTTCGACACCTACTTCAAGCTCAAGCACGACGGTGTAGGCCTTGCCAGGTTCTCGTCGATTCAGAAGTGCACCGCCGCCATGAGAATGCTTGCATACGGAGCACCTGCTGATACACATGACGACTACCTCCGCATGAGTGAGTCTACTGTCATTGAGTGCATGTACAAGTTTTGCCGAGCTATGGTGGAAAGTTTTTCAAATACTACTTGAGAGCGCCAACTGAGGAAGAGACTGCAAGGATAATGACACAAAATGCTGCCAGAGGATTCCCTGAAATGCTTGGAAGCATCGATTGCATGCACTGGTCATGGAAGAACTGCCCGTTTACCTGTCAATGTATATACAAAGGGTGTCATGGATATTGCAATGTGGTGCTTGAAGCTGTGGCAGATTATGACATGTGGATTTGGCATTCTTTTTTTGGCATGGCGGGATCACACAATGACATCATCGTGTTGCAGCAGTCTTTGGTGTTCAACAAACTAGTGGAAGGGCATGCTCCACCATGCAACTATGAGATCAATGGCCACCAATATACCAAAGGCTATTATCTAGCCGATGGTATATATCCAAAATGGACCACTTTTGTGAAAACAATCTCGGCTCCATTAGGTCAGAAGAATTGCCACTTTGCTGCGCGACAGGAGGCTTGCAGAGTGGGTATTTGGTGTGCTTCAAGCTCAATTTGCAATTATCCGGTACCCTACTCTAAGCTGGTCTTACGACCAAATGTGGGAGGTGATGCAGACTTGTGTGATCATGCACAGCATGATCATCGAGGACGACCACAAGAATCATGCGAGGACACATGTTGATTCCTATGAGTATCAGGACTTTCTTGCGGAGGTTGGTCATGAGTTGCCTGCAGATTTTGCTGATTCCCTCATCATGCACGCAGAGATCCGTGACAGCAATGTTCACGATCAACTTCAAGCTGATCTCGTTGAGCATATGTGGAGGATCAAAGGATTATCAGCAAATGCCGCGGCACCTTGATCTAGCCCCATTTATTACATTTATTTAATTGTTTTATTGTTTGATGTATTTTAATTTGAAAAACAATATCCTTAAACATATTTATTTATATGCTATATTTAATAAATGGTTGTGTTTTCGAAAACCCTACAAAAAGATTGAGGGACCTAATTGGGGAGCGACGCTTTTAGGAACACAGCTAGAGATACTTTAAGCGGCGGGGAGTAACTCGTTTGGCTGTATTCTGCCTTTGGCACGCTAAACTTGAGCTCAGCAGTGCACAGTCGCACACCATCAAATCAAAACTGTGGAAGCTGGCTGCGACGCGGCAGACGCTGCGCGGTCGCAGGCACAGGGCCGTGCAGGACTGCAGGGCAGGGCAAAGGCTGGTGAAACGCAGACGCAGACGCAGCAAAGCTCAGCGAGCGAGCGAGCGTACAGGGGGAGGAGGTCGACGGACGTCTGGGTCGCACGCAGACGAGAGAGACGCAGAGGAGAGCAGGACATAGTGGCCATGTCGCTAGCTGTTGGAGCTCTGTTGCCGCCTGCCCCACGCGCCCCGTACTAGTCGCTCCTCCTCTCGTTCGTTTCCATGGGCCACGCCGCGCAGCGCTCAGGCTGTTCCAGTCCAGTCCACACAGACTCTCGTCATCTCGTGTCTGGACCGGAGCTTGGACTGCCCACCGCCATTGATGAGGACAGCCTGAGCTGCGCTGCGAGCTTGGACCCGGTGGCAGTAGACGTTGGGAGTTCAGACTTGACAGTGAGACCGTCGTCTCCCCTCAACTTGAACTTGCTACTGGACCATGCATGCCATGTTGCGTGGACGCGCCGTTGAAACCGGTGCGTGTGGATCGTGAACTGGATTCGATGCGCGCTTTGCCTTATTATTGGTACCAGTGTGTGTGTGCGGTAGCAGCTGGGCTGGTCGTCGGAGTAGTTGTGCCGTTTTATTGGCATCGCGTCTGCCTGCCTGTCTGTACGACGGAGAAAACATGCACTTGCTGCATGTGGTGTGCCCGATATGACAAGGAGGAGTAGATACACGGTACCACTTAAAAAGCTCTTGCTAGCCACGTGCTGTTGCTCGACCGACCGATGCCCGTATCATTGCGATTCTTGGAATCTCTCGGGTTCTAGCTAAGCAGTCGATCGTCTCCTCTCTGCATTGGGCTTTCTTGTGCGAGCGTCTGCGTTTGGAGTGTGAAAACATGACAAACAAAATCTGCAATTGCAAAACATCTGATAACTCATAATCATATAGATCTATGAGTATATCAATCACACATAAATAGTCGTAACTTTTTTTTGAGGGTGCATAAATAGTAACAATCCCTCCGTCTCACAAAAGTTATCTTAGATTCGTTAAATTTTTGTGTATCTAGACTCTATGTAGTAGATAGATACATCTAAATCTAATCAAACCTCAAACAAATTTCACGAGACAGAAAGGAGTAACACAAATCAGTAGCTTTACTTCAGTTCTAAGAAATTCAAGAAATCCTGAAATGCCGGGGATCGGGGGACATGTCTTGACGCCTATGCATAAGAGTTTGTGTTGGTTGGTCATGATAGATCCCTACACTACACTACTGGGCCTGGGGGTAACGGCGCGCGCTGTAACATCTGTAGCAGCGAACAGTGTCTACGATAGTGACTGTAGCAGCTCCGTTCAGTAAATAGTATAGCTCCGTATTAATGTGCACTTGCGTTGCATGGTGTAGTGCACAGTCACGGTAGTAGCTGCCAGACTGCCACCACGCACAGCGAGAGCTCTCGCCGCAGGGCATGGCGCCATGGCAACATGCATGGTTGGCACATTCAACATTCAAGCGTGGATCGCGCGCGGGTACGTGTGGATCGGAGGGTATCTACCTCCTCTCTTTCTACTTCTGAAATGAAATGATTGTCTGTTACTGAATCTAGTGGCGAATACAGTAATGTTACTATACTGGACCTGCATGAGTGCATGGCACTGCTCTTTGTAAAATTTTCCACAAAAATAGACAAGAACAAGTGGTTCTGAAGTACTCCCCCGGTCTACAAAAGTATGTGTTAGAATTATTTAAATATGTATGTATATATACTCCTTCTATTTCATTGAATAAGGCGTTCTTGTTTTTCATGTTTTTTCTTTGACAAAAATTATTCCAAATATATAAAAATTGTTGATATAAAATTAGCATCATTCAAAAGTGTTTTTCAATATGACTCCAATGATAGTAATTACATATAATATTATCAATATTTTTCCTTTTGTTTTTTCGGTCAAAGTTCGTTTTAGAATATGTGTACGCCTTATTCATCGAAACAGAGTTAATAGTATATAGAAACATCTAAATTTAGACAAATATAAGACATTCTTTTGCCGATAGAGGTAACAATATATCACTATGTTTTCAGAGTAAGTAAATAATGCAAATTTTGTTTTACCTACATTGGTAATAGTATATCACTATGTTTTCAGACTAAGTAATACGCATTTTGTTTTACCTACATATGCGTACAAACCAGTATTGCCTCTTTTTAAAGCGAATAGAAATATGCAGTACATTGCTTGCAACATATATATTTGTTTTTGTTGAAATTCTAAATACTCCATCCGTTTAAAATAATTGACTAACCTTATTTAGATATGTGTGTCTACACACTAAAACTTGCCTAGATAAATGTGCATCTTGATAATATGAAATGAAAGGAGTAGTAACAACTTCCTCCATTTTTTCAAGTAGCGGACTTTACCAGTTACCTCTGAAGAACCTAAGACAATGTGATGCTAGTGACACCCTTTGCAATACAGGAACGGACAATTTCCTTATTAACAGATCATCATGAAAAGACCAAAAGCGAATAAGAACAAATAACAAATGAGAATCACCGACTAACACAAATGAGGTCCCGTTGTATCCGCCTTTGTGTCGAAATTAGGCCGAAGTGTCTCTGATGGAGAGCCTTCATGTGTACGATTAAAAAACGTTGAATTCCACGGCAATTTTTTTAGAATATTATTTTTATTTAATTCTAGAAATATTGTATGTTTTTTGAAAAATTTCGAAAAAATTATGGCGTGTACTTGGCTGATCCTAACTGGGACCTTTTTGTCCGGGTTAACCCGAAAGGTGCAGATTCATGAACCCCGCATGTGCAGGTTTCTAACCATCGGACCTTTCGTGTTAGCCTAGGCCTAAAGTTCCTAGTCGGGATCGGCCAAGCCGACGCCGCACTAGATTCGAAATTTTTCAAAAACACGCAATATTTCTAAAATTCAAGTAATATTTAAAGTCTACTCCTGCGACCACATATAATAGAGATAGAAGCAATACTCTTATTTTGTACTTCGGCATCCAATTAAAACATACAAAGCTGATGAGTAAAGGGACGTAAAATACCTAAGTTTCGCGTCAAGTATAAATCCAAGATTTCCTTACATCCCAACACCTATAGATTAGCAAAGGTTAGTTTCACCTATAAAAGCACGGAACGAGAAAGATAGAAAGAACAACTTCTTGTAGCTCCGATTCGATGGAGCAGTGCTACCACCATAACAAATATGAACACATATCCCAACAACAAATATGAACATGTGTAAAATGTCAAAAATAAACGAGCATGTTTTTTAGAGCTATGATGAGCATGGGTACATGTAAAAAAAAAACTAACATGGTATGGCCACATGGGTAGACAAATTCAGCCGAAATCCAACCATTCGGGCCTGTAGCAGTTACTGGGCCAAGGTCAGGGCAACAAAAGCCCAACCCAAAATTGATGAAACCGTCCAGTTCGTCCTGGCCTCCTCTGGAACCTTCTCCTTCCTTCCATTCCACCCCAAATTAAACCCCCACGAACCATAACCCCGCACACAGGAGCCAAACCCGCCCGCCGCACCAAAAAGCCACACCAGCGAGTTCCAGAGATTCACCGGAGATGTCGGCGGAGGAGCTGCGGCTGGACCTGGACGAGCTGCGGCGGCTGGAGGGCCTCGCCACGCGCCCCCGCGTCCTCTCCCTCCTCGCCAACGAGATCCGCACCGTCGACGCAAAGGTTGCATCTTTCTCTCTCTTTCTCACCCCTCGCCCCCGCGCTTGCCGCCGATCGATTCCGTTCGGCGCGCCGGGTGGATTGCGGTTCGTGTTTTCGTGCTGATGTTTCTCCGATTACTGATAGTTGGCCACTGCCGCTGCGACCGTGCCGGTTGCGGCGCCCGCCCGTGCTGGTGTGAGTTACGTCACGCTGGGAACGTTCAGCTGGGACCAGGACAACGACAAGATCAGGGTACGTACGTTGCTGCGAGAAATGGAATTACTACAATGTTTGATCTTTATCTGCGAGGAACTGAAATTTTCAATGTTGATCTTATCTGCGAGAAATGAAATTTTCAAAACTGCAGTGCCGATTAGTTGGTCTTGTATCTCATTATGGTTGGCTACTTTAGGCCATACGGGCTCAGTGCGCAATACTAGTTCGTAGAACAATCCCTGTTTTAGAATTACAATGTTTGTCTACTGTTGCTTTACAGAAAACGAAATTGAACACACACGCACTGACTGGTACATAGTGCAAAATAATTTAGGATGTAATATACAGTACTTAGGATTAGTTGACTTGGGGAGGAAACGACATTTTGTTTGCTGCCTTTCTCCAAGAAAATTACCTGGTCATCAGAATTCCAGAATTTGTTACTTAATTTTTTCCTTCAGAAGATTGAATATATATTAAGTCATTTCTGTATGGGCACTGAACGAATCTATTTATCGTATCAACAGATTTTCTCCTTGAGGGCAGTTGGACCTGCCCTACGCATTTATAACATAAATTAGGAACTTGTGGCATTTTGCTGGGCAATTTATGCTAGAAACCAAACTTATGTATCTCGGTAACTTTATATAATAATGGGCCAGAATAATTTCGTAGGTGGCTCATGGGAAATGATTATATACATTCTCTTTAACAGAAACGTATTTGTGCTTTTATGAAGTTTTAACTGAAATTAGGAGCACACATATGGTTTTGTGGTGTTTTGCTGGGCATCAAGATAGAACCCAAATTTGTATATCTCGGTAGCCTTATATTATTGGTTAGGATCAGTTTGTAGTTGACTCGCGAAAAGTTACACTATACATTATTTTTGTAACACAAATCCCTTTTTAGTAATACTATGAATGTTAACTGAGATTAGGAGCACAAAAATGGTTATGTCTTTTTCCTGGCCATTAAGCTAGAAACCAAGTTTGTGTATCTCCTTGAGTAAATATAATGGGTAAGAATCAGTCTGTGGTGACTAGCGAAAAATAATTATATGCACCCCACCTCTGTAATTGTAGACTGAACTCCCATGACATTTATATCCGATGGTTTCCCATCCATGTATTTTAGACAAGAGTTTTTCTTTGTATTCTATCCTTTCAGGTTTATGTATTCCTTGAGAATGTTGACCAAGAGAAGGTTGAGACTACTTTTAAGCCAATGTCAGTGGATATTAAGTTTCATGATGTCAAAGGCAAGAACTACCGGTGTGCCATCCCAAAACTGAACAAAGAAATAGTTCCTGAGAAATGCAAGGTTGTGGTCAAGCCTACAAAGATTGTCATCACCCTCTGGAAAGCTTCTACAGGAAGTTGGTTGGACCTGCACTACAAGGAAGACAAGGTAATCGCTATGCCTATGCCAGGCTATTCATTAGTTTTATTTGTAATGCTAATCGAATTCCAGTTCTATAATTTCTTGAAATCTCTTATGACTTGTATCGTCTAGACGCATTTAGGATACTTGTAAGGACCAATGGTCACATTTCCCATGGGTGGTGGATTCTTGTGGGAAAATAGTTTGTGCTAGTGATAATTTCTGCTCACTAGGAAATCCCATTTGATTAATTGAGTTAGTAGGGACCTCATCTATATCTATACCTCTATATAATACAACAGTTTTGAATTCTGACTAGCCATCGCAGCGATGTGCTGTCTTGTGTACTTGTCTTGTGCCATTTGCCTTGCCAGCCAGCTTTGACCGAACCCTTATATAGGTCCTGACGTGCCCTTATATGATGTGAATTCCTAACCTACTCTATTTTATTGACTGTTCCTGTTCGTTACCACTTACCAGTCATTGAAAGTAAGCTTGCTCACCTCGGTGCAAATCATAGAACATGGTTATGATTAATATAGTATAGCGCTTGTACTTGGAGGCTGACAATCATGTTATTACTGCTCATAGATAGATGGTCTAATTTTGTCTTGGTGACAGTTCAAGCCAAGCGCGGGCAAAGATAAAGATCCCATGTCAGGACTTATGGATTTAATGAAGGTAAACATCCCTTCATTCTCTTGACTTGATCAATATGTATTGGCATTCCTGGTGTGATAATGTGTTGATTTCACGTGCAGGACCTGTATGAGGAGGGGGACGACAATATGAGGCGCACAATAGGCCAGTCGTTGATGGACGCCAGGACTGGGAAGACAGCTGATCCAATGAGGCGATTAGCTTGAGCTGGTAGTTTGGTTCTCTAGTAGCTGCTTAATGCGCTGGGTTGTTCCATATATTCAGTGTGGGTGAGAGTATTGTGTTGCCGAGTGCGACCTGTCTGATACAAATGCCGTCCTTGTTTCTGGGTTGTTTTAATTTGGAAATCCTCACACGCTCAGCGTATTGTCATATCGAATACTTTTTTGTGCGTGTGTTTTTGCTGCAGAAATTTCTCCACAGAAAGCCATCGAGTACCTGCTCATTTTGCACTTAAACGTCTCGTTGTCCATGTTTGTACGCTCATGGGTGCTAGCTGGTAGTGCCTTACACCCTTTGTTACCAACATCTGATGCACAATGAGCCATTATTTCTGCGTCAATCAGCTACACCCAGCAGGCTACTCTAGATCAGCAGACTTCTTGTACTTGCGCTGCCCAAAACAGCATTTTCTCTTGATCTCTCATTTCGTTGGTTGCCCAAATGGCCATGTTACATCAATCAAGACTTGAAAATAAATTCATCTAAAAATGAAAAGAAATCCGTATGAAACACATATATACAGAAAACGGTGTAGGTAGCTGACAAAAGGGTGTAAAGTCTGGGTAATATACCTACCATTTATTCACTTCATCATACAACCTAATCAATGAATAACTGAACTATTTTGGAGTAAGATTATTATTACATCATAATATTTCAGTCTAGCTAAGAAGAGCTGCAACCGCGCAGAAATCGTGCTACAACTTCAGTTTACAACGATTTTTGTTCCTTGCTTGTGGAGCAGTATAATGGAAAATAATAATGGTGTAAATAAGGCTACTTTGGTTGTTGTGGAGAAAGATAAATTTGTTCTAGACTTCCAGTTGCATGTTCAAATACACAGCCAGCATGAATCCACTTGACAATCCTGAAGAAATAAAATAAAATAAATCGTTAACTTCTCCAAGGAAGAAAGATCTAGGTTTGTTTCTAGAAAGAAGGCTTTAGATCTCAGTTTTTTGGTTCAGCACATCGTTAGCTAGGCAGTGGATGTAAATATTAACCTGCAAAGCTGATCATGCTTGGTGCTAAACGAGGAGCTGGCTTCCATAGTCCTGGTTAAACTTATCATAGCGATGTGCTTGGAGATGGGCTGACGGCCTTGTGTTCCTCAAAGCAAGTTCAACATCATCAGCTTTAAGAGGGCCGACCTCAGGCAGTTCTGCATCCCAAAAAGCACATAAAAATGTAATGTGTTCATTGTACCAGTGACAATATGTGGAACTCAAGGTATCAAGTTTCAGGCTTCAACTTAGGTTCTATAGTATTTCGCAGAAGAGTATGAAGGGTTTTAGTAAATCAACATGACAGAACTCGGAACTAACCTTCCTCTGGCACCACCTCATCACTGGCATCAAGAACCGACATAAGACGCCTTAATGGCTGCATGGCAGCTTCTTTGCAAACAAGACGGATATCTGAACCAGAGTACCCTTCAGTCTTTTCAACTAAAGTTTCGTATGGGATCTCTAGACTTGAGGTCATAGATGGCAGAAGTCCCTCAAACATGGCATGCCTTGCTTCAGCTTCAGGAAGTGGTACAAGAATCTGATGAAACAAGAACCATAAAATGAAACTGCGATTAATATTTCGAATACATGGTGGTCCTACTTTGTGCCCATCCATGATATGCAGTTGAAAGTTAATGTTTGTAGCTATGAGTATCCATAAACTATAGATTTAAGATGCCAATAAACTAAAAAAACCATGTTATATGTTGGCGTGCTCTCTTCTTGAGACTTAAGGAATTCCAAATAAAACTTGACCTAGAACAAAGCTTCTAGAGGCCTGACATATAAGCCCGAGGAAAAAAGATTCAACCAACGCATGACTGAAATGACTGTCACTAACAAAGATATATTTATGAGTTAACAACAATACTTGGTTTGAATATTTTCACTATTGAAACTGGGAGCATGTCCTTCATGTGGGAAACAACTTTACTTGGAATGTAAGTACTTTACATGACATACCCGCTTCTCAAGTCGACGGAGCATAGCTGCATCCAACTCCCATGGTAGATTTGTTGCTGCAAGCACAAATACTAGGTCGTTCGTTTTTGTCAAGCCATCCATCTGCAGCATAAATTGGTGTAAATATGGAGCTGTAACCTGAAATCTGAAGCCAGGAATGCTTCAAACTAAAGGTTTAGGAGATCATGTAGTAGAATGCTACAATAGCTTGCTAATTCTATATTTCCAAACATGTAGAAACCTGAATAAGTAGCTCAGTCTTCAAGCGTCGACTAGCTTCATGCTCACTACGGGCTTCACCACGTTGACTAATAATAGCATCAATCTCATCAAGAAATATCGTGGATGGTGCATGATATCTTGCAAGCTCAAAAAGAACTTTGACTAGCTTCTCAGAATCTCCTGCACTTGCACAAAAAGTGGACATTACCATTAAATTTTCCTCATCGAACAAACCTGAATCATGCCACATATTACAACATAATATACCTGAACAAATTTAGCATATGCAAAAAATCCATGATTGGTAAGCAAATGTAAAGTAATCTAGTAATAATTGTATTAAAGGACAAGGAGGAAAGTTAAAAACACACACCGCGCCATTTGCTGACAATTGATGACGCTGAAATGTTGAAGAATGTAGTATTGCACTCAGTAGCCACTGCTTTTGCCAGCATTGTCTGAAAATAAAAACTGCATTAAGTTGACAAGACAAAGCATATCTATATAGCAAAAGGGCTAGTCAAATGAGCGCTCTTGCATGGTCTCGAAAGAATACTACAAAACTGTAAAATAAGTACTCCCTCCGATCCATAGTAAGAGTCATGGTTTCAGTTCAATCTGAACTAAAACCACCAAACTTATTATGAATTGGAGGGAGTACCAATATTCGTCACGGTAGTAAAATTTTGTTCCACATGACCATTGCTAAATGAAGTTATGACTCTGATATCTCTTGCTTCAAATTACAGCATGTAGTGATTTATAGGTCCTAGGGGCATCTAAGAATATGTGGAAAAGAGAAGGTATGTAAGGAAAATATGGGCATATAGTTTTGTGCTAACTGCTAAGTGCAGTAAGTTGGAGAAGTAGTATCTCTAACAAGTGTACAACCTTTCCAGTTCCTGGAGGACCAAAAAGTAAGATGCCTTTCCACGGTGATAGTAGACCAGTGAAGTATCTGAATAGAGCAGAGAAAATGGTTAAGAAATAATTGACAGATCGATCATCCATAGCAGTATGAAAAGTCTTTTAAAGCTTTAGTACCAAGGTAGACAACTGGGTCTAGAGCATTCAGTAAATCTCTAACACCTTAAGTCCCAGACTAGATCTGGTGGAAATTGGACCGGCGACCTTTTTTATAATAATTAGTGGTCACTAATGCGTGACTGGGCTAACTTTTTCCAACTCTATGATAGAGAAACGCCAGGGACAGAATCTGACAGAAGTTTTTTTTATTTCTTTCTCTAGAATACTATCGGAGTACCACTATAATCTGCTCTTTGCTCTTCTCTTGTATCTATCTCACATTTCTTGGCAGTTCACCTAAACCTAAATACGTAGGATAATTCATTGCGCTTGGCTACTCTGCTCCCTGTTAGCTAATTCATCAAAGAAAAGTGAACAATACTATCGAAACTTATAGTATGATACTAGGCATCAATTTTGTTTGGTGAA
Source organism: Lolium rigidum (assembly GCF_022539505.1). Taxonomy (NCBI): domain Eukaryota; kingdom Viridiplantae; phylum Streptophyta; class Magnoliopsida; order Poales; family Poaceae; genus Lolium; species Lolium rigidum. Next base: position 112,228,782 of record NC_061513.1, on the reverse strand, counting down.
TTAAAGACGTTCACTGATTTCCTTCTTGCAGTTTATTACCTATTTTGAGAAGAGACAATCATCACATGAAGATGATAAGAATCTCAAATACCCCTAGCAAAGAGCACAATGAGGTAACCAGTTGCACACACTATGAAGTCATGACCAAAGATGACCATTAATAATCTTATGAAGCGTAAAATAGCAAACTTACTTTGGGTACTTTATGGGCATAACAACTGCCTCTTTCAGGAGGCGTTTTGCAGTCTCTAGTCCCTTGATGCTTTCCCATTTCACATCTGGGTTTCCTCGGATAATATCCCTGAAAAGGAGGGGAATAAGGCGACAGTTAGACATTGCCAACCTAATGTTTCGAGCATTTGTGAAGCTTAGATTACTCATACCGTAACAATGTCTCTGCTAGATTGCGCATTTCAGCTGACTCAAATGGAGGTAGGAGAGGCTTCTGGCTGCAAAAGCGACCACCACAATTGTGATGTTAAGGTTCTAAATAACTAAGGTCTGACCATGAAAAAATATATTTTTGAGCAAGAGAAAACGTCGAAACTGAATGAAACGCGGCAGCAGTGGGAACTTTCTGTAGGTTAGTTTGTCATAGAAAATGTCGAAATTGAATGAAACGCGGTAGCAACTGGGAACTTTCCGTAGGTTAGTTTGCCATGCCATTGTTTGGGAAGATGACACATGTTCTTTTTCTTTCCGTAGACAAATTACTGTGTGCCAGATAGCACTAGAAAAGAAAGATGAAACTGCTATTTGAAAATCTGGTCTAGCTAAAACCCCAAGAATAAGCCCAGAAATTAGTACCCCTAAAGCCATCCTTGGTAGCACAGACACCACCAGTGCTTGATAATTTCAAAATTCTCTTGCAAGACAATTTTCTGAACTACCTCTAAAAAGTCATCAACATGCAAGATGTCCAGCAGGGCAGGCCTAATCAGTAGGGTGTGCTGCCCAAAATTCTAAATCTCCTGTTGAACCATGGTGCCGCCTGATGCTGTCAAACCTCTTTAGAGGAGCTGCATTGTGGTGAACCAGCATGAATCTATATCCCAGTTACTATTTGGTGCTCTTATAGTTCCAGGCCAACTATATCTCTCTACCTATTCCAGGTCAAAAGTAACACTTCCCAACAAATCAATCGCTTTCACTCAGTCAAAGTGTCAAACCCCTGAATTCAGCACCAAAGCAGCCAAGTTAACGCCCAAACCCACGGCCCAAGATCTGCTAAGCAAAACCCCAAAACGCACGCTGCATCAACCACCCATCGCTCCAGGCCGAGGAAAAGTCAAAAGGGAGAAGAATCTCACATCACATCAGCATTCCCGTCGCGAATCGCCGCGGCGCGCATCGCCGGCTGCCCGGCCTGAGCCTGAAACAGAAAAAATTAATCAGATGGGGGGGTCAAGGGGAACAGGACCAACAGAGAACACCTGCATGCACGCATTCCATCGGCCAAAAGGGGCAGAAGTTAGAAAGGGCAGGGAAGGGACCTGCTGCTCGTACTGCTCGTAGATGGCCAAATCGGCGGTCCGCTTCTTGACGCTGCCGTTGGCCTCCCCGTCCCGCTCCGGCTCCTTCTTGCCCCCGAACTTGGACTCCCAGAACCCCTTGAAATCCTGCAAAAGACGGCGGAGAAAACGAGATGATGATCGCAAGAACAGAGGCGGCGGGGAAGGGGGAGAGAAAGGGAGAGCCGAGGACGAGGCGTCTCGGTGACGCGCACCATTGCTCGGATTCGCCGGCCGGCAGCGGGGCGAGTGGGAGGGAGCGAGCGAGCGGGTGGAGGAGTGTGGTGTTGGTGAGCTCGCTCAGCTCAGACTCCACCCGAGTCGCCGGGGAGTCTGGGACAGAGACAAGTACCGGAGATCGGAGGGTGGGGCCCGCAGCGGTTTGTCTGGACCTCTGGATGCCAGCGGGAGAGATACCACCCTTTAAATGATACCGTGATACCGTACAAAAAACGTATTTTTATACGTGCCAAAAAATTATACGAAAAATTGTGAGTGCTCATGAAGCATGTTCCTACAACATCACAAAATTTCATATCCCAAATCGACATGGACACTGAGAAACAAAAAAGAGAAAAGCAGCATGAATAGTGTCATTTTCTGATTTTGTCTTTTTGTGACACTAGGTAGCACTATTCATGCTGATTTTCTCTTTTTTGTTTCTCAGTGTCCATGTCGATTTTGGATATCAAATTTTGTGATGTTGTAGGGACATGCTTCATGAGCACTCACAATTTTTCGTATAATTTTTTGGCACGTATAAAAATACGTTTTTTTGTACGGTATCACGGTATCATCTAAAGGATGGTATCACTAGATATGTTCTCCGGGATCCAGATCCGCGGGGATACTCCATCTCCATGCGCACGGGCTGGTCACATGGGTTCACCAACCCCCGACGGCGCACGACTGCAGGCCAACAACCGAGCATCCCGTCCAAGTCGGCCCGACTCAGCCCATTGAGCCAGATACAGGCCGACGAATGGAGCCCAAATGAAACAAAACAAAACTGAAAGTGGGCAGCCTAATTAATTTTTTTAAGGATCGTGCTGAGCGTCCCCCGGGGGATCCCGGCCTCCGATCCCCCGGGCCGCCAGCCGTCTGATTGTACCGTTGGATCGTTCCCAAACACACATCGCTTTCGCTGGTGGGCGATCTGTCTCTCTCTACTCTGTTTTCTGGCCGCACAGTCCCAGCTCCCACGCACACCGTGTCAAGAGGAAACAGAAAAGGAAAGATACAGCACTAGCGCGCACGAACCACCATCAGGCGCCGACGGAGCTCCGGCGCCGACGGAGCTCCGCTATGAACCCCTCCCCCATGGCTTGCAGACGCCGCGCGTATATGTCCTCAAGTGAGACACGGACGTTGCCGGAGAAGATACCATCATCTCCTCACCGCAGAGGATGCCGTCGCCGGAGAAGATGTCCTCACATAGTTGCCGGCGAAGACGAGCTCTCACTCCCACCGCTTGCAGCAAGGGCGGTCGCCGCATGTAGCAACGGCCGCGGCCGCATGTAGCAACGACGTCGATATGATGTAGCAACGGCGTCGGACCAGATGGCGGCCGCATGTAGCAACGGCGGCGGACTGATGTAGCAACGGCGGCGGACTGATGTAGCAATCCCCGCGAACTGATGTAGCAACGCCGGAGGGCTGATGTAGCAACGGCCGCGACTGCATGTAGGAACGTCGGCGGGCTGATGTAGCAACGGCCGCGGCTGCATGTAGAAAGTAGAAACGCCGGCGGCCCGATATAGCAAGGACGGTGGGCCGATGTAGCAACGGCTACTGCTGCATGTAGCATCAGCGCCATCGACCGACGATGGCCCTTGCAACATCAATGGTGGTCGGTTGAAGCTCCAGCCGCAGCCCCTTGAGGAGAGCGCGCCCGCCACGACCTCGCGTGCGAGGGAGGGGCGTGCTCGCCATGGTGACTGCCTCCTCCGCAGCCGTTCCTCCCTCCGCCGCATCACCGCCGCACTCTGCGGTGGGATCTGAAGGCAGAGGCAGGGACGGCGGATCCGCCGAGTAGACCATAGCCACAGCTCACATGTGACGTCGTGAGCGCCCTGAATCGCCGCTACCAGTAGGCTCTGTCTGCGGCGGCGAGAGGAGGGGTGGGGCCTATGTGTACGTCGTCGGGCAGAGAGGAGAGGGAGGCGCAGTTTGGCTCGGCGATGATTTTGGTGGTCTGCGAAGTCACGGGTCAACAAGCGGGCGAGAGGTTGGGGAAGAAGATAAAAACAGAGCGCTAGATGGTGGGGTCCGCGGGGACACGCGTCGGGCAGACGAGGCGGAGGATGTGCCTCGCGCGATCCCCCGGCTGATACCAAGCGTTTTCCTTTTTTTAAAGGTCAAGAGATATAAATTACATTTGCAGCAACGCAACACCCTAATAACAGTACGGATACACACGGACAAAAAAAGAAAGAAAACTAAGAAAATAAAAGTCCCGCTACCACGATACGGTATTCTAGCTTTAGCAGCAACAATACACCAACCACGCATCCAAGAAGAAAACTGTGCACATGTGCCGTCGTCGCCGATCAAAGATCTTAGGTTTTCGCATTGAAGATAGTCTCCGCTATCAAAACAATGCCTCCAATAAGACCATTGTCAGGCACAACCAATTAGAGCCACACCTTGCATTTTCACCCTGAAAGGTAAGACTCTGAACTTCACATGTCTTCAGCCTCGCTTACATATTGTTGTTGCAAAACCCAGAGCACTAAGCAAGTCCATCAACATCGCATAGACTTTACCCTCTATTGCTAGTACTCCAATCCGACACTCGTGGTATTCTCCACCTCTAACTTCGCCATGGAGCAAAATATCTCCACATGGCAAGAAAGAACAGACTTCGCGCCGCTCCCTCCAGAATCAAGCGGCCGAAACCGAATACCACATGATCCAACAAATCTCCAGGCATAAGGTGCGTTGTTACATTCGTCGGCGGAGTCTTCTGGAACTCACTACTCCGACCAGATTAAGAAGGGCCGTGATCAGGAAGGTCTCCATCTTCGCACAAGAGGGATCCTAGGACCGCCACCTTTATTCTTCGGTGCGGACGAGCATGCCCCCACGCCTCCATCCGCTGGCTGACAACGATCAAGGATGAATCGGTGGACAAACAACAACCGAGACCCACACGACCGAGATCGGACCCACCCGACGCAACCCAATTGTGCTGCTGCATCATGCGGAAACTCGGACTGAGAGATAGGAAATGGGCGAATGAGGGTAAAATGGGTCCCCAGCCTATTAAATGTCCACGCCATGAATTTATTGTTTAGGATACCAAAGATTTTATTTTGCATTTGTGCTGTAATTCTTTTTGTGAATCATGCTCGGCAATTATTTCTTTAAAAAATCCATGTTTGATCATCAACCCTCTTTCTCCAAGCAGACCGTCTCACCCTTGCATTTACAAATAAAGCGACACATCGATATTAATATATTCCCTTTATCGAAAAAACAAATAAAGCAACACGACCGAACCAATACAAAGTAATGAGGGGAACCCTCTTACAAAGCAGATAGAAAGTAAATAAGAAAATTACATGAGTAGCCACGCCTGAAGAAGCACTCAAAACAACTTACCACATGAGACCGCACGCTTCATTTTTAAACCACCGGACACCATCGCATCGTTGCATATCAACTCTGAATATTGATCCTAACATGGGCACCTTGCATAAACTAGTGAATTGTTGGCACTTGCGAGGTACCACACACCCAAGGCAGCAAGCTAGCGCATGTGCACTATTAATTTTGTTGAAGCAATCCAGAGCAGATGTAGCTAACTTTCTCTGGATGAATTTCTTTTGGCAACGAAGAACATATATATCTTGATGTGCCAACCAGTTTTTTGTTACTGTATTTCAGACTGCAGTGAGCCCCTTTCTCTATGCCGACTGATGGACACACACGGTACGCTATGCTCGCCACTACTATCCACAACCAAAACCCTGAAGACAGAAAATGATAACAAGAAACTGTTTTGATGGTAGATGCGCTGAACACCATTTTTAAAACCCGAGCTGTTGATACCTTCTTTTGTTTCCTTTTATTCTTAGTACGTGAGTCAAATTTGGAGAAAGGCAGTTTCATCACGGGTAGAAGTTCACTCAAAAAACTGGATTATATTCATAACCGGTAGCTCCACAAGCACTGAACCACACGCCATGGCAGCACTGGATATGATGTGTCCTCCAGATTCTTTGTTCAGGCGCGACGGCTCCAGATCGTCCATGTAGTAACTGGGAGCTGCAAATAGATTCACATTTTTTTGTAAAGGAAAATAAGGAGCTGCAAATCATCCATGTTGAATGGGAGCCGCCTGTACTTAAGCTTTGGGCCAGGGAAGCATTCCACTTGGCTCCAGCGTTGTCGATCCAGAATGCGAGATCTCCCTGGTAGTCAGTATTCTACATTTATCGATCACGCTCTGACGCCCCGACGCTTGCTTCCCTGGCAGCTCAGTGCCGATATTTTGGTCGATCGCGGCCGATTAATTAAAACAAAAAACTCTGCATACCCCAGATCGCGATCGGTGGATGTCTGCCCGCGGCAAGTTGCCATATGGCGCGCCATGGCGAGGCAGGCCATCTTCTTCACATAATTCATCTGCTGAAAAAGGAAAAAAAGAAAAGTCCCCCAGTGCTCTGGCTCAGCCCTACCACGGACGGAGCTCACCGAACGGAGCTGCCAAATGCAACGGACGGAGCCCTCCTGGGCAACCTCACTCCTCAGCCCTACAACGGAACGGACGGAGCTCCCAAATGCGGCGTACTTAGGCGGCCCGAGACCCCATCTGACGAGGCTAATCGCACTCCAAATCGCGCCATGATCGTGGCTCCATTACGGTGCATGAACCTTAATTTTGAGATAAGAGTGGGTGCCTCCTGTTCCCTCTCCGTTCCAGTTCCAGGGGTAGGGGGGAAGGAACGGGACGGGATGCCTCTGCCTCTGCCAGCGCCAGGTGGCCCGGGACGGTCTCTGTTGGCAGCTCCAGCCTCCAGTTTTGGTACAACGTGGACCGGCCTAGCTAGGCCCACGGCCTGGTCACAGAGATTTTGTTTAATTGGATCGTGGGAAACATACGGGCCCAAGTAGCCAACCTGTCCATGGGCCCGCGCCTGACCCGGACCACGAGGCGCGAAACGCAGCAGGAGTACGAACGGACGTACCGCTGCGGCATCAGTCCACGCGGCTAGCTCGCTAGAGAAGCAGCTTTGGTTCCCTCAAAAAAAAAAAAAAAAAAAAAGCAGCTTTGGTAGCTCTCGGCCCCTCACCGCCGGCCGGCAAGACTGGCCGTGGTGGCTGTACTGCACTATCATTGGGTGTCCCGATCGGCCACTGGGTTTAGTGAGACTTACTGCATGTAATCGTAATGCAATAAACAGGCCAAACCCGTAAAATAACCATCAGTTTACGGATTTTATTCTCGGTGCAGATTAGTAGACGGGACGAAACCGAAAAAAATTATAAGCCGAGCCCAAAAACCCAACTCTTCTCCCTACTTGTAGGAGTTGGAAGGTCGAACTGAAGGCTAACCTATATTCCTAGTGGCGTTTTGGCGGGCTGAAACTTCAGCGCTGAACACTGCAGCTTCGCCTGAGGACTCCCGGAATAGGACCAAAATTCGGCAAAATCCGGCCGGAGGACAATCAAATTTCGGCGGGGCCCTGCGTTGCGAGCTCGAGGAAGGGAGAGCAGGCAGCCGGCCGGCCACGAGTTCGTCGGGCGTGGGCGGGGCGGCCTGGAGGCGTCCGTGACGGGGCGGGGCGAGGTCGAGCTCGCCGAGGCGGTGTTGGGCGGTGTGGGGAGGCATGGACATCGTGCTCAATGCGGACGCCGACGCGGGGCGAGCTGCAGCAGGAGGGCGTCCTACAGCCGTCGGACGACGCGGGGCGGGCAGGGCGTGACGGGTAGCTTGGTGGCGCGAACCTAAGCCAAAGCATGGGGGCCGGAGTGGGGCGGTGGTTGCAAGCGGGGCGGCTGAAGCAGAGGAAGGAGAAGAAGAAGGCAAGGGAAAAAGAAAAAAAAACTAACATGTGGGTCTAGTGGCATATTCAGGAATATGCTCTTTTACAGTTTTAGTTTACGAGGTTCTGATCTGCGTCGGCAATTTTTCGACCCGTAAACACGAGTTCAGTAGCCTGAACTAGCGTTTTACAGTTTGCATGTTTACGGGCTCTGTTAGAGATGCTCTAAGGGGGAACTCCTTCACAATAACGAAGCGTACCTGGTGGAACAAAGACCGTAGATATGCTACATGGCAATGCTTCTTTGTCAACGAAATCTCGTTCTTCGAGCTGTTCTTCACTTCTTTGTATAATCTGCAAATCAAATTCTTGCAAAAGAAAAATCCACCGGATCATCCTGGGCTATTGAAAGTATAGAGATGGTAAACCTAGAGGGGGGGGGTGAATAGGTTTCTACATATTTTAATTCTTTCTTTGCAATATTAGGCTTTGCGGAATATAAAGGTGAGCCTAATGCAAACTAGGTGAAGCAACCTATATGAGGATACAACTAACTCGAGCACGAAGGCTCTCACAGAGCGATTAAATCACAAGTAAGGAGTTCGGTTAGAGATAACCGATAGCACGCGGAGACGAGGATGTATTCCCGTGTTCCCTTGCTTTGCAACAAGGTACGTCACGTTTGGAGGAGTGGAGGTCCCACGAAGGATTCCCCGCGCCACGAAGGCTCACCCTATTCTCCGGAGCCTATCCCACGAAGGAATAGCTCACTCACTTGTGGTAGACTTTGAGGTAGCCTCCAAAGCTTCACAATCTTGCCCGGAGCAAATCCACAGCCCGGATGCTTCCGGACTCCTCTTGCCCACCTAGGGTTTCCAAGGAACCCTAGGAAGCAAGCTTCTCAATGAATACAAGGGGGAATGAGATTTGGCTTGGTAGAACGGTAGATCGGGTCCTCCTCTAAAGATTTCCCGGAGGGATTTGAGTTTGGGTGGAGGAGGAGGGAGATCTGAGGCTTTTGGTGTTTCTAGCAATGGAGTAAGAGAGAGAGAGCTCAAGAACAGCTTGTAGTGTAGTGCCTAACTTTTCAGAGGTAGGAGAAGACCTATTTATAGTGTTCTTCGAAATATGGCCGTTGGTCACTTGCCACCTCAGCTTTTTCCTCGAGAAACCCGGTTGACCGGGCCACAGACCGGACAGCCCGGTGGTGAGGCCGGTCAGACCGGACCAGTGACCGGACGCTCTTTGCTAGTCCTGGAGCTCCTCCGGTTGGCGGCCGGTTGGCGCCCGGTTGGCGACCGGTCGACCGGGCTGTGCGCCGGACCCGCCGGTCAGTAGGCCGGTTGACCGGTCGGCAAACGGATTTCTTGTGTTCTGCTGAAGACCCCGGTTGGCGGCCGGTCGACCGGGTCGTGCGTCGGACTTCCCCGGTTGGCGACCGGTTGACCGAGCTGTGCGCCGGACGATCCGATTGCTTGGCCCGGTTGGACCGGGCTGCGGACCGGATTCTATCGTAGACCCCTTTTGATTGTTGTCGAAGTGGGGGTCTCCTTTAGCCTTCTTGTTCCTTTGATACACCATTTATGCCTCATTGCCTAATACACCGAGATTATCCTTATAAACATATTAGGTCAAATACTCTAGCACGGTGTCATTGTTACCAAAATAATGGATAAGGGTAAAATACCCTTACAATCTCCCCCTTTTTGGTATACGATGACAAACCGAGTGATGACCCAC